>NC_080059.1:9007810-9380310 GCF_026212465.1 Amaranthus tricolor | reverse complement strand
TTGTAAGTATCATCCTATATATTTTTTTTTTAGTATTTATGTGATTTTATTTTCAATTCATGAGAAAATAAATTAAAAGTCTTTTGAGTATAATTGTTAGAATGTTTGATTCATGATGTTATGCGACATTCTTGAAAATATGTATGATTAATATTTGCTATAGTATAATTGTTAGAAAGTCTTTTGAGTATAATTATTGTAGTCTGTATAAAAAAACGTGTATAAAGAAATTGGACTGTTGGATGCTTGTTTTTTATTTGATAATGTATATAAACTTAGATTTGATATAAAAAAATATATGTGTGTATAGAATTATTTTATGGATCTAGTAGTTTCGATGATACAAATTCAGTTCTTAGGAAATGTTCGTTGTTGAATATATATATATATATATATATATATATATATATATATATATATATATATATATATATATATATATATATATATATATATATATATATATATATGAGATAATGAGATTGGGTTCTTGATTAATAAAAAAAAAACATGTGGGATGTGAAAATATACTATAGTTTTAAAATTTATGTTGTATCTATTTGTGTTAGAGGAATGGTATGTACTATGTATGAATGTTTTTGTTATAAATTTTTATTATTGAAAACAAAATTTAAAATTTAAATAATAAAATCGAGTTATAGGTGTGTGAATATGGAAAAAAATTAAATTTTGTTTTAGTTGATGTTATTTTAAGTCTTGAACGTAATTGTATTTTATGATTTGAATTAAAAAGGGTTACGAAATTGTGCGTTATTAAGTATATAATTTAAGTAATTATCAACTAAAAAGAAAGATTTTATAAAATTAATTTTTGAGCATAAAGTTTTTGCCTCCTTATGCGTGTCGCAACTTTTCGGGTACGTCGTGCTTTTTTTTTTAGAGCGTTTCGGTGTTCAGCTGGATTAAAAATCGCGTAGATGCCTACAGTGATTAAAAATAGTAAACGACCATTAAAAATTATGAAAATTGGTACCCAAGTTAATGATACCTTTCGGATGCAATGGCGAAGTCGATTTTTCTGTTTGGACATCAGAAACAGTAAAAACTAGACTGTTTAAGTGCTGAACGTTTTTTATTTAAATTGATATGTGTTATTAAAATGAAGTGTGTTAAATGGAATTCAAGTGAATTGTTTGTGGGGTGAAATTGGTGTTATTTTGAATACGCTCTAATGCGTGTTGTTCCTTGGGTGTTACTTATTGTTAGGATCTTAATTTGTGAGGGGTCACTAAAGTGATTCTTTGAGTTAAGTGATTTTTGTGACGTGCGTATTGAATAAAGTACGTACAAGCTGAGGTTGATCATTCATATTTACTTTGGATATCACCTTTATGTGATTTATATTGTTGGATTATGTTGGTTACTAAGGAATAAATTCACATAAGAACTTAGACCCCCGAATAATGAATTAATAGTTATGGAAACTCCTTTTAGGGAGAAATTGGTTTGGTAATAGGGTTATGGAAATGATACTTCTAATAAGGAGAATTGGAAATAGGTACCCAATAGGGTAATTTGGTCCCCATCGGCGGGGCCTTAATAAGGGCCACCATGAGGGTTTGCATACTCTTAACCTTGGCAACCCGTTAAGATATCAGGCAACTTCTTGATCGGTAGTTGCCTTGAGATTAGCTCTCCCTTGTGTATTCTACCAAAATTATTATTGAAGTAAGAGATTGGAGAATTGGAGATGAGTCATAGTACTCAATGGGTTAAAAAGTGAATGATAAATTATATTAGGGTCTTCGTATGCTAGGTGGATTGTGATATAAATTGATGTGTTTATTATGCATTTTGATTATTGCCTCTGACGTGTACTATGTTTGAATACCTGTGATGACGTTGTCCTTGACGACTAGCAGATTGTTTGCAGGTTGGGACTTTAGGAATGAGGATTCTACCTTAGCATTTGAGACCTCGCTTAATTATTTTTGTAGGTTTCGAACATTGAAAACTTTAATTTCCTAAAGACCATAATATGCTTACTTTTCTTTTAGAGGCCAAGAGGGTTCTCGAGTTGTATGAGGATTTCATTTAGATTTTCTTTTATTTTCCGCTGCTATATTTGTTGACTACCGTAGTATTGACCATTAGAACGTAACCCGTTTAGGGTGGAACGAATCCTTAGACTTTTGTGTTTAAATTTTCCTTAATGATTCGAATATCACTTAGAGAACTACAACTTTATGTAGAATTTCCTAGTTGAATTTATCCGGGCCATTACAGTATGAAAATTTTTTAGAGAATAACTTTGTTCACCACACAATAAGAAGTGAATATTGTTCAAAAACTTTTTTTATTTTTTAAATATGTTATTTTATTTATACATATATATTAAAAAAAAATATAAATATAGTAATGGTCATAAAATTTTATGTTATATAATTAGAGATACATTTTGCTTTATCTTAATATGCTTTAAATTTTTAGCTTTTTCTAATTCTATATAAATTAGTATTTAAAAAGTGATGATGAAACTTTTTTGTTTTCTTATTAATGGGATAAATTTTTTATGTCAAAAATTTTCAAATGTAAATTTGGTGGGGATAAAGAGAAATTGTAGAGTAAATTTATTTTCATACCATTGAAAGCTTTATGAATAGAGGTATTTATTCAGATCATCGAATTGATTTCGGGTTAGGTGTTTTAAGTCGGTTGAAAACCGCATCTTGTGTTCACGTTGATTTTTATATAATTTAAAATTCACTTTAAAATCGAGCCAAATCAGATTTAATTACAACGTCGAATAAATATCAAATTCGGTTAAAATATCATATAAATATCGTCATGGAATATGTGAAACGATTCCTAGGAATCCAAAAAATAAATAAAGGGTCAAGTAGAAAATCCAATTAATGATGCTTGGTTTAAAATAAAGGCCGCAGAAGAAGAATCAAAATCCCCGCGCATTTGCAAATTTGGCTTTTGGAGAGGTCCCAACAATCAATCCAACACTTTATTATGTCTATTCTTCTCTACCCGAATAATCAACTCCCCCTTTGCGGAGAATCTCTGACTCAACAATGGCGGCTAACTTGGAAGATGTTTCCTCTATTGATCTCATGACTGAGCTTCTTCGTCGTATGAAGTGTTCTTCTAAGCGCGATGAGCGCCTCATTCTTGTTGGTATATTTTTTTTTCTTTTAGATCTATCTCTTCTTCTTTTTTCTTTTTTCTTTTTTTTTTTTTTTTTTCTATCTTTTTTTACTTTATCTTTCAATTGTTTTTTTTGTCTCCTTAATGGAGTGTGAAATGCTGAAAATTGAAATACTCTGAATGTAAGGAATTTGATTGATTTAGGGTAAATTTGTTGTAGGAGAGGATTTGGTATGAATTTTTATCAATTTGTTGTAGGGTAAATCGATTTAGACTATTGTGAGGTTGTTAAAGGAATAAGATCATTTTCATTTGGAGTCCTAATTCAACAGAATTACTATCTTATTGGGCTATTAATTTTCTGTCCAGATACAGCTGCTATCGTTTTAGGACATGAGAATTATATAATGTCTTATTTTTAGTCTAACATTCTTTTGGTTGTTGTTACTATGTGGTGGGAATGATAATGGGTACTGGGGTAGTTAGTGTAATTTTGGTCGGAGAATCTCTTGATAAGTGATAAGTTTATGGTCAATCATGTCACTTTGTTCGCAAAATTCATTCTAACGCAATATTATTTGAAGAGGTGTTATTTAGTGGTAATGGAAAATTATGAACAAAATCATTTTTATATCTAAGTTTCGTATAGTTCATGTAATATTAGACTACGTATCATTTCCATTACCACCATTTACTCCAAATGTGCTGTTAGATTCATGCCAATTCATTCATTTCACTCTAGAAATTGAAATCTCAAAATAAATTTTTTAAGGTATTTGCCTCTGCATTAATATGAATTTGGCTCATGACATAAGTTACAAAATCTAAACTAATTTCAAAACTATTATGGCAACTAGTCTTTTTTCCATATACTGTTATGGTGGTATCATATTCTACTTTTGTAATACAAGGCTTTTGATTCATGATTAGTATTATGATTATATTTCATATTAATAATCAATGTTTGTGGGCAACACCATGGCTCTATCTTAACTTCTATTGGATACTATTTTGTTTCTCGAGGCCTTGCCTGGATCCAACTTATTGTTTCGAAAGTAAATAAAATGAGGGCAGATAATACAGAAGAATATTTAAAGGAAGAAACAATTTAAGGAGTACTAAATCTATTGGTTTGGTAAATTTCATGTCTCCCATCATCCCCAAGAACCAAACATACACTTAAAGCGTAGAGTGAGAAAATGCCAACGAAGATAAATATGTGGTCAAATTGAAAAAATGTGAGAAAATGGTGGAGATGAAGATGTGATACTGAAAATTGTGAATGAATAAAAAAGATAACATCAATATTTTTAGCTCAATGGGGGCTAGAGTAATAATTTAACCCCGTTTATGTATGAAAATTTTCCTTGCCACACTATTGTTCCAAACACATTTTCTATGACTTAATAAATTGTTGTACTTTCACCCAATTTCCCCTCAATCTAGGCAGTTCCTAAGTCTCTTAAGCGCTAGATTAACGTTTTGTCGTTTCTTGTTTCATTTCTTGTTTTGAATTGAGTTTCATTTCGTGTAATATTGGTGAAGACAAGAGAGGAAATCTGAACAAACAATTGTAACCAAACAAGGAGAGATGGCTGGAGGAGAGAGGAGGGCGGATAATAACTAGAATTCACAGATGGCGAAGGCAGGAGTTTCTCAGTGTTTCAAATGAATTTGTAATTTGCTTGGCATTTGCAAATGATAAGCTCACAACTAAATCCTGATGTTTTCAAACATTGGGTTGGGGGGCAAATCCAGATTTTTGAATGAACTATGGAAGCTCTTACTTCTTTGGTTTGCTTTCACCTTGGGGATTGTTGCCCACAAAAATAAGCATGTATGAGAATCCAAACCTTAGTCCTGACATATATTCCTCCTATAGCTTTTAAGTTTTGGAGGTAATATAATGCTAGCAAATGAAATATGGATTTGGACTTTATTTGAACTCACTGAAATATTATGATATTTATCTGAACAATTTTTTTGACTTTGGGGTGTCTTCTATTCCGTAATCATCTCCTTTTTCCAAATCCGTAAAATGAAGATCAATTTGGTTAACATGCATAATTTATAAATAGCTGTTTGGTTAAACTATTGTTTTGTTTGAATTCTTCTTTGCAATTATCATTACTTATCATTTACATTTCTCAGGACCTCCTGGATCTGGTAAGGGCACTCAGTCACCACTTATTAAGGATGAGTACTGTTTGTGTCATTTAGCTACTGGTGACATGCTGAGAGCTGCAGTGGCTGCTAAAACTCCTCTTGGGGTCAAGGCTAAAGAAGCCATGGAGAAGGTGAAATGTTGAAATCATCATTACATTAATATTTTAAATGTGTTGTCAATTTGTGCTGTAGATTGTAAAAAGCAATTAACCAATATCGTGTTTTAAGATGCTCAGGGTGAACTTGTTTCGGATGACTTGGTTGTTGGGATCATTGATGAAGCCCTAAACAAGCCTTCATGTCAAAAGGGTTTCATTCTCGATGGATTCCCCAGGACAGTTGTCCAAGCACAAAAGGTATATATCCCTTTTTTCATTTTATCTGTGACCTGTGTGTATTGTGTCTTAGTATTCTTGCAGCATCAATTAGTGTGCCTCAGAAAAAGGGAAAAATAATCATACTCACTCCTACACTTATGCAGCTTGATGAAATGCTTGAAAAGCGAGGCACAAAGATTGATAAAGTGTTGAACTTTGCTATTGATGATGCCATTTTGGAAGAGAGAATCACTGGTCGTTGGATTCATCCTTCTAGTGGTCGAACATACCACACCAAATTTGCACCTCCGAAAGCGCCTGGAGTGGATGATGTAAGACATATGATGATATTAAATTCATTAGTGTTTGAAATTTGACATTTGTTCATATTTCAACATTCCATTACAATATTTTATTACCCCAATGCCATTAAGTGACTTTCGAGTGCCACCTAGGGTAGGGTTTGGGGGTTGGATGTACAACAACCTTACTCTTGTTTGGTTATAACACTTACAAAAAGATTGTTTTTGATTGACCCTTGGTTACAAACATCACTTGCAACTTCATGTAAATAAGAACTGCAAATGATTTGATGAGTCAGTTTATTATAGTTCATTATAATTCGAAAATCAAAGAACTATAAATTTTTGCCCCATCGAAATTGCTCTTGTAAGATCATGAAACAGCATATCATTCCTCTTGTACTTCTTTTTTTGTTTGTGTGCGTAGCTTTTTCTGAGTGATCTGCTTTTTAATCTGTGACTGTTCAAGGTTACGGGAGAACCTCTAATTCAGCGCAAAGATGATACAGCAGCAGTTCTGAAGTCCAGGCTAGAGGCTTTCCATCGACAGACTGAACCAGTATGTGCCTTTTTTCTCTATTCATTTTGCATGACCCCTGAGAGAAAACAAAAATTATTACATAAAACTATCATGAACTAAGTGGCTTCTGATATTGGTTTTATTTTCAATCAGATATTGGTTTTATAGTTTAGTTTAAGATTGTAATAGGTTAGATTGAATGACTTATTAAATCATGTTCATTTCTATTTTATGTAAAGTTGCAAATGATATTTGCTACCAAATATTAGTTGAAAACAATTGTGTTATTACCAACAAGGGAAAGGTTACTACACCGGCCCTCCTAAATTCCGCCTAGGTCAGAGCCACGTAATTGCATTAGAAGTGTTGAGTCAAGCCTCAAATCTCAACATGATAAAGGTGAGTTCGATCACCTCGTAGTGTACTCCTTGGCTTGCACGTTTGAAAACGAGGTTGTGAGTGCAAGGAAGTATGAGGGCTTATGTTTTGGATCGCTTGATGAAGTGATCAAAGTGGGAGACTTTGTGTGCCTTGATGAAGGCAAGGGAGTGCTCATGGAAGGTTGTGAAGCCTGCTCGAATGGTCGAGCTTGATGGGCTCGGTCGAGCCACGCAGGGGCAGCAAGACAGAAGCTACTGGACTCTCGCTCGGGTGGTCGAGCAACGACCAGCTCCTCTCAGTACGCGTTTCTGTTTTATGTCTGATTCTTTGTGGCCTTTTGTGGGTTTGTCCTAAGGCTCCCAAATATGTCATGGGACTATATAAGGGGTCTTAGGAGTGTATTAGGGTAAGAGAGAGAGCCTAATACTAAGAGATTACTAGGGTTTTAGCCAAGAGAGCTTTCTCCACTTGTATTAGGGCATTTGAGGGAGATTGACATCAATATTCAATCTTTTGCTTTGAGAATGTGTTCTTGAAGCTTGTAAGATGAGTCATTAATGTATTCTTGTTTATGTTAATGATAAGATACTTTGTTTGAGGGGGAGGTATCATTAGATACCTCATATATTCTTGTGTTTTGCCATTGTTGTTGCTTGTTCTATTTTTTGGTGTTTACTTTGCATTAGTTTGTTTATTGTTTTTCATCAAATATCATAGCCCATTCACAACAAGAAGAATGAAATGTTATTAATTGTTCATGTAGTTCATGGTCCAAGTAACAATCTCTGTTAGATTATCTTTGCAACTTTTTTTATCAAGAAACTATGTATAAGGGGCATACGAACATATTTGCTTAGTAAAGGGATTCTGCATTTAGATATGATAGGTATCTTAGTAGAATTTTTTTTTTTCATGAAATGTAACTACTTTTTGAATTAAATTACTTACCAGACGGTGCTCATATAACATTGCTAACGATTAGAACAAAAAAAAGATAATAGTTTTGGTGAAATGACATTTGTAAAAATAGGAGAGAATAGATTATCCTTATTGACAAGAGGTTGAGAGCTATGTTAATTACCATAGACTATAGAGCCAGTTTATTTCCTTGGCTTCGGATTATGATCGTTTTACTGAAAGGCTCATTTGTAGACCTTTACCCTGCATTTTAGTTTAATAGTTTTAATGTAATGTAAAAAGGCGATCTAAGTTAAGTCGAAACGACTGGAACCTAGTTATCTTGAGCTTGGTTCTGGTTGAGGTTATGCGTTTGTAACTGTGGCTGAGTAGTGTGAGAGGACTCACCTGGCCAGTTAGCAATGAACCTACTCTCTAGTATATTGGCATTTTAGAAGGCAAAAGGGTTTTTATTGCATGGATGTATGGTAAGAGACGGCAACTAGGCAAGAAGGGTTCTTTATTTAATCAACTATTGAGAGAAACAAGAGGTATAATTTCAGAAATTAATGGTGTCCTTTAACCTTTATACATTTTTTCTAATTATAAAGATTATGCATGATTTATTCCCATCATTCCGTGGCCTAAACATCTGCTTCGCGAAAACACACACTGATCGGAAGGTGCTTGTTCGAGCACTTTCTAAATCGAAGAACAAAAGCAACTAAAAACTATTGTTTTTCTTTAGAGCAAAGTACTCGAACGAGCACCTTTGCTCCTTGCTCTTCTTCGAAAAAGAAAAGTTAGAAATAAAAGTGGATTAAATATGTTTCAGTCCTGCTGCATTCTACCAATATGAATGTATATAAGTATCTTTTAGGTTAGAAAACAATAAGTTGTCAAATTTTATTTGTTTTTGCTATTTGGAAGTACATTGTGTTGTTGAATATGGCAAGTTGATTGAATATGGGTGTGTGCTTAATTACAGGTTATCGATTATTATGCCAAGAAAAACGTGGTGACCAACATTCAAGCTGAGAAGCAACCTATGGAAGTCAGTGAACAAGTGCACAAAACATTGTCTTCCTGATCTCCACCTTTTGGATTTTATCTTTTCATTTTCTCAAGATTTTGATGTGTACACTTTACTATTACTATTACTACTCTAACCCTTTCACACATTTTGCTGTTAAACCCATCTTTTACTGTTTGTTATGGGATCTGATTGTTTTACCACTGAAAATATTATCGAGTAATTCTATGCTACTTAAATTTTCAGCGTATATGGTAGTGAAATTAGTTATCTTAACCGAGAGTCATGGCTTTCCCAACGTTAAACTGTTGTCATAAGTCATAAGTCGTAACCTCAAACCAAAACTCATAACTAAGCATAATTAAGAACATTCAAGGATACATGGCGAATTGACTATTGCCTAAGTACATCTTTAAGGAGTTACAAAGGCTTCCTAATAGCTTTCGAGCTTCTATGCCTCCAACCACAAGTTATGGCACACCTAGATCTAGACTTTTCTCCTTCATAACCAAAGCTTGCTCAAGGTCATGAGATTCCTAACTATCTTCTATAGTTCATAATTAAAACATATCACACTACAACATCCTGGTCATTTCCTAGTCATGCTAATCAACATTAAGCCCTTAACCCTAAATGGAGACAACCTACGTATCACAGAATTAAACACAAACAAGCATGAAAAGAACATATTAAATCGAAGCATAGTTAATTAACTATTCGTCAAGCAATACTATAAATTACATCACCACTTAAAAAAAACTAAACATGAAAACTCTAATCAAAAATACTACAAGAAATTAACTTCATACAAGAACATGAACATGAACTCTAATCAAATATACTACAAGAAATTAACTTCATACAATCATATAATTTGACAAAGGGAAAACATTAAAACTTCATCAAAGTTGGCAAATTGTAGATTGAACAACTCTAAACAAACTTCTTCAAATTGCTCTAAAGATTAATGCGATTGAATGTCGAATAAAAAATTAAATTCCTAAATGTAGTACAATTTGCACTTTTTCAAGTAAAGATGATATCTACTTTAAGTTAAACTCGTTATTTAAGACAATAATTTTCACCATAAGAAAATTTTAAAATTTACTTTTCTATGAAGCTTAATAATAACCAATAGGTTAAAAAAAATAAAATAAAAAAATAAAAAAACTTATTTAAAAATCAAAATATATGACATTTGATCTAACATATGTGGGGTTTAGACCTTGGACCAAATTAATTCAAAACAAATATGTTTTTCTCAACTCTGATGCCAACAATCTCTACCCGAGGCTAGCAAAAGTTATATTTTAAATTATTTTCACACAACTTGTTTTATGAGATGGTTTCACCAAAAGACGGGTCTTTTATATATATATATATATATATAGATGTAGGATCAAATAAGAAGGATTTTAGAATGAGAAGAGTGAGAAGGATCTTTATTTGATTTTGTTTGGTTACTATATATACAAAAAATGATACTATATTATAAATTAAGAACATTTTAAAAATTATTTCATAGTTACCTTTCTGTGTAACATAGTTACTTTTACAATTATGAGTTTTTGGCTTAATCGTGACCATAGATTTTTTTTATTTTAGTGAAATTAAGGGTGTAGAGTCTTTCTTACCCTTCTCATTTTCAACCCCTTCTCAATAGATCCTTCCCTATATATATATGTTAAATAGTCCGTTCTATAACCGAAAAATAGTAGTAGTAGCTCTGAAACATATACCCCTATTTTCTCTTACCATATTTTATTTTGGTAAAAAAAACCTTTCATTTTCCCGCGAAAAGTTGTTATAACAGAAACCAGAACAAATCACCCCTTCATTTCATTCTTCTCTTGAAGAACTCATCAGTTTGCAGAAATCAACAGCCAAAAACTCCATTAATGATGGCTAGATCAAGAATCATGAACACCAAGCTAAACCCATCTCCATTTTTGAACCTTCTTTCTCTAACACCATTTTCTTCTCTAATCTCAACACCCAAAAAAATCCATAAAACCAAGAAACTTCTTCTTCCTTCTACTTCTATCTCTCTCCTCTTCGTCTCTCTTCTTTCCTTCTTCGTTTTCCCAGTCATCATTATTCTGGGCACCATTAAAGTTTCTCAGAGTTCTTCCTCTTGCTCTGTATGCTCTCCTGCTACTTCTCTTTCTTCTTCATCATCTTCTCCTTCTTCTCGCATGCTTCTTGCTTCTCTTTCCGCCATTTTTTCTGATTATGGTGATGAAGATAAACCAAGATTATCAGTTAGTGAGATGGTTCCTCTTCCTGCTCATGGGATTCCTTCAAATTTGAGTCAAGAAGAGATTGAGTTTTGGAAACAGCCAGATAATGAAGGGTATCAACCCTGCTTGGATTTTAGCATCCGTTATCGAAAAGAATCGAGTGTGATTTCTAGGGAGAACAAAAGGTTTCTTGTGGTTGTGGCTTCTGGTGGGTTGAATCAGCAGAGGAATCAGATTGTTGATGCTGTTGTTATTGCTAGAATCTTGAAAGCTGTTCTTGTTGTCCCTATTCTGCAGGTTAATATCATCTGGGGCGATGAAAGGTACTCCCATTTTCTTTCAATTGCTTCCAAATTTATTATCATGACATGGGATTATTAAAATTGGGGTTTTAGAAATGTGGGTCTGTTGATCAACCATTTTTTCATCTAATTTTGATTATGGGTAGTTAATTTGTGATCTGCTGATTCAAGAACCAAATCACCCAAATGGTGATGCGTTCAAACACTTATTGGGGCAAGTTTTAGTTTGCATTTGTGATCTGCCATGTGTTTGAAGCAAGAACAGGCAGAAAAAGTGGTGAAATAGAGGTCTGCTCGATCGAGCAGAATGACAAGCTACAGAAAATGAGTTTCGAGAAGGTCTACTCAATCGAGCAAGCTTTTGAAAACTATGCCTGTTTTAAAAAAACCCGACCGGCAACATAATTGGCGGGTCAATTTTTTAAAACAATTGTAACTTACGGGTAAAGTACCCAATCCACCTTAACCGGGTTGTATCATGGGCCGCTAATCTCTTTTTCCATTCCCATGCGCGAATCTCTTTGGGGATTCCTATGTTGGGCTTCTATGAAGGGTCAGAAAAACAGAGAGGAAGATTGTTGTTAAAACTTAAGCTTTTTGTTCTTGCTTGTTTCTATGCATTGTTTAGTGTGTGTCCATGTTCACAACATGATCATTACTAGTCCTTGTAGTTGACCTCAATTTTTGAGATAAGGCTTTGGCATTGTTGTTGTTACTGCTCGTCTTTCAATATGTTCATTTAATTGGTTTTTCCATCAATTTTTTTCTCAATGTGTAGTGAATTCTCGGACATTTTTGATGTTGAACACTTCAAAAGAACCTTACTTGCAGATGTGCGTGTTGTATCCTCTCTTCCCTTCAAACATTTGATCTCAAGACAGTCTGTCGAGACTCAAATCCCATTTGACGTTTCTCCACTTTGGATTCGTACCCGCTTCTCAAAACAGGTTTTCCCAACTAACCATAGATTTTGAAAACCAGAAAATGCAACATATTAACAAATTTATGTTTTCCTTGCAGCTAAATGAAGAGGGTATACTAGTTCTTAAAGGCTTAGACTCTAAGCTAGCGAAGAATCTTCCCTCGGACCTCCAAAAGTTGCGTTGCAAAGTTGCGTTTCATGCCTTGCGCTTTGCGGCTCCAATTAGGGACCTTGGGAATAGATTAGCGAGGCGAATGTGGATTGAAGGTCCATATATTGCCATTCATCTTAGGCTAGAGAAGGATGTGTGGATTAGAACAGGCTGCCAAACTGGACTAGGACCTCAATTTGATAGGATGATCAGTGAAGAGAGGAGTACTAGGCCAGAGTATCTCACCGGAAGGCTTAACATGAGCTATCCTCAACGCCGTCTAGCTGGTCTCTGTCCCTTGAATGCATTTGAAGTGGCCAGGTACACCAATTAGAATTGGTATAAGCATATAGATTCACTTGTGTTGAAACTTGAAAACATAGTTTATGTCTAAATATGTTGGATAGACTCATCATTTCATTGTCTCAGTTATGCATGTTGAATGTTTGACATACCTTCAACAAGGGTTATATCGACCAAGGGCGATTCTGGGGCTGTGCGGGGTGTCCAAACGCACAGCCCACAGGGCCCCCAAACCTAAATGGCCTCATATTGAAAAATCATATTAGAATAACATATTGATGTGGTAGAGTAGCTGGTATGAGTTTTACTTTACATATCAATGACCATATGTTAAAAACTTATTTTATTACATTTTCTCTCTTCTTTTTTATCTCTTTACAAAGTAACTCTTTAATTTTAAAGGGCCCCAGTTTTTAGAAATTTATGAAAAATAAACAGGGTCTCAAAATTATTTGCTTCGCCCCTAATATCGACACTAGTATAGGGTAGGTTGGCTTCCATTTTGCTTATTACATGTTACACAACTCACCTTATCCTAGGCAGACTTGATCCTATATTCTCCCCTGGTTTGACCCTTGGTTATGTATTCTAAAATATACAAATGTACATGAATCCAACTAACAATGGTTAATGTGAAACAATGTATATACTACATATATTTGTTGGTGTTGAGAACTTGTTATATAAGCTTGTTTCTTATGATGTAAAAACAGGCTTTTAAAGGCACTAGGGGCATCAAGAGATGCAAGAGTGTATGTAGCAGGAGGTGAGCCATATGGTGGATCAGACGCGCTTAAGCCACTCATCCGAGAGTATCCGAATATGTTCACTAAACAAACTCTAGCAAGGGAAGGTGAGCTGCTTCCATTTTTCAACAGATCATCAGCATTAGCAGCCTTAGACTACATTGTATCCCTGAGTAGTGATGTCTTCTTGCCATCGCATGGGGGCAACATGGGCCGAGCTATGCAGGGTCACAGGGCATACTCGGGGCACAGGAAATATATAAAACCTAACAAAAGAATGATGCTTCCATTCTTTGAGGAAAAGTCCATTTCTGAAGCAGAGCTTGGGAGTGTAATTAGGAAAATGCATGAAAAGTCCCAAGGCCAGGCTGAACCTAGAACTGGAAAGAGAGACAGAGATGTGATTGCGTATCCTGTACCCGAATGTATGTGTAAACATCCTTCTTTTTCTTCTTCTTTTTCCTAGCTACAACAAGGAAACTTGTAGTTCGCAATTGAATCGAGCTAGGAAGAAACTTGTACTTACAATTCTTTTGTAAAGTTCGTTTGTAAATGTCTTATACAAAGTTACTCCACTTGGCGGACCCAGGAATTTCAAATTGGGGGGTCAAAATCCGAACGTCACGTCGTTCGGATAATCTGATCGTCGTCCGAATAATTTTTTTTTTAAAGAAAAATAGAAAACATAATAGAAACAATATTTACAATTTACAATATCAAATCCGATGTTAAAAGTTTTACAATCCAAAATATTAAAAAAAAAAAATACAAGCGTTCAAATGAAAATTACAAATTCATCCTTCGAGTTTTCATAATTTTAAAGCGATCAATAATCTTTTCATCAGAAACTTGTAGAAACACTTCCTTCTCAATGTAAGTAACCAAACAATCATTCAATTAACAACTATCAAGTATTACATTATAGAAGTATTTTCATTACCATTCCCACAGTCTAATACCAACAACCAAATGGGTAGTTAAAGTCATCATCATCTAGCCTTGACAATACCAACTAATTAAGCAAACAAACTAAAGAGGGGGATTGAATCCAAATAAAATTCATCATAAACAGACATTGCAAACCGAAAAAAGCGAATTCTAGGCCACTTTGCAAAATTATACAATGATTTAGGCAAAAGGGAATTTAAAATACCCAAAATTAATACTTCTAATCAGCAATCAGATCAAGAAATTAACCCAAACCTCATTGACATACAAATCTATATGACAAAAAACACACAAGACTCAATAAAACTACACAAGAAACTAAAATAAATCAAAAAAATTAGCAAAAAGAAAAGAACCTTTGCTTTGGGGATGACTTTGACAGCAACATCTTGCCCCTTTAAGCTACCTTTCTTCCCTTTACCAGCACAAGTATACCCAAAATGTCCTCTTCCTACTTCTTCCCCAAATTCATAATGATCAAAAAATTGTTTTGAAAACCCAAAATTCTTATCCAATCCAATATCACATTCACTCCCTTCAGGGATTGAGGCCTCATTAGGCTTAACAGACCCATGTCTTCGGGCCAACAAAGCCCGAATGTGCTTTGCTGGAGAAGGAGGGAGAGATGGGCGCTTAAAGAACCTTAATGGAGTTGATGTAACACTAGAATTTGCAGGGGAATTCTTAAAACCACTTGGTATTCAATATGACTCAATTATGACTCAATACTTCTAAAATATGACTCAATTATTCAATCTAATTATTCAAACTATCAAGTAACAACTTGCAACCAATGAACCAAACAAATTATTCAATTAAACAAACAATTTAACTAAATATTTAACTGATAACAAACAAACAATTTAACTATCAAGAATCAAAGATGACTCATTTCCATTGATAACACTGGGTATTGGTTTCTTTGTCATTATAACTCAAATCTTTTGAAAATTAAGAGAAAAATGGCAAGAGATTGATATTATGAAACAAAACAATTAAACAAATTAACAATGAACTAATGAAGCTATGAAACAATTAAACAATTTAACAATTACAATTACAAATTAACAATTAAATAAGTAACGGAAGCATGGAACTCACAAGTGACGAAGTGTACTGTCGAAGTATGGAATTGAAGAGGAAGAGGAAGCGACGAAGGCTCGAACAGTCGAACAGTCAGTGAATCGAAGGCTCGAACAGTATGGAATTGTCGAAGGCTCGAATCGAAGTATGGAATTGAAGAGGAAGAGGAAGAAGCTGGAAGCAGTGGGAATCGATTAATCGAAGGTCGAACTGGAACACAACACTCGAACTGTTTACTGTCGATTGTCGAATGTCGAAGGCTAGACTGGAAGACTGGAGAAACTTGGCCGGTGCCCGGTGCCGGTTGGCGGTGGAGATTTGGAGAAGGAAGACTGGAAGAGGCGAGACTAGAGAGAGAAGAGAGAGTAATGGTGATGCAGCAGTAATGGTTTAGGGTTAGCGTTCGTTTTTGTTTTTGGCTTCTCCAGCACGCTGCCCTCTTTACATATTTTTATTTTTTTTTTAAAGGTGATTAGCGACGGGAAGTATGGTCGCCAACAGTAACTTTTTCTTTTTTTTAAAAAAAACTCATTTATTTTTTTTTCAGATTGGGGGTCCACTGCCCCCACTTGACCCTAGCTGGGTCCGCCACTGCTTTCAGCATTTACTTGTAACTTAGAACTTACTACTTTTTTGCTACAGTCAAGAATCCAGTGTATGAATAAACAAATTTGAGTATTTATAAGAAATTTATACCTGAGAATTATGCAAGATCGGATAGAAAAGGTGGGATCTTTTAACAAAATGGCCAATGAACATCTGCATAATAATGAAAATTAAACCACAAAAGTCAGGGGGAAAAGGGGGTACAAAATCAAAGATAAACAAGATCCATCAAAGTGATTACATTGCCTGACGATTGAGAAACCAAATAGAATTTTTTAGGGAAATTGAAGATTTTAAAGCAATACCTTTTGTTTCAGAGGAAAGTTGAGTTATGGGAAATAACTCACAAGTTTTTAGGGCTATATATAAGAGTAAAACTTGTGTCAATTGGAGGTTATGGTCTTTACTTTCTCTCTCTTTCTTCTTTGACTCTTCCTTCTACTTTCTCTCTCTTCCTCTTTCTCCTTCTCTTCCTGGTATATCTTTTCTTATAGGAGTATATGTTCAATCTTCAACGAAACAGAAAACTTGTGAAGTTGGTTTGGTGAGAATCACTCAAGGTATGTGTTTCCATTTTCCCTCCTTGTAATGGGTAATTTCATTTATGATTTATTGATAGTCGTTGGTATCTTTATAGATAATGCATGGCTTTCTTATAATGTCTATTGCAAGAGTAAGGACTGGAATATGCTTAATTGATGTTGGGTGAGGGACAAAAATCAAATTATTTATCTGTATGTTTAGTTATTGAGTTGTAGCAGAGGTGCTAAATTGCAAACTTAAGTTTTCTCTTGAAATGTTAGTAAAATTTGGGTTCATTGTATGATGAATTAGAGCATGCCCACCATTTGTTTGATGAAATGCTTGCTCAAAATGATTCAGTAAACCACTTCTTGAACTGATAATCACAAATTTGGTTGTAAATTGAGAAAAATGTCCTTTTTTATAGTAGTAGTAGTAGTTATTACCTTCACGATTTCATCATAGCTTAATCTGATAATGGCTTATTTCCCATTTTTTACTATACATATATACATAGTTTTGGCTGACAAAATCTGATTGTTGATATTGGTGTTTATTATGTGTTTATAATCAATAAGTATAAGATTTTATCATAGGTCTTACTCTTGATCAATTAATTTGAGGATTTTATCTTGATTTTAGGTTCAATTGGCATATAGAATGATTGGGGATGCAAACTTTTTTAGTTGTTTCGTGGAGGAGCTATCGTTTTTTCTGCTCTTCCACTTTTGGTCGATTGAAGGAATCGAAATCCATCCCTACTCAATCATTAGAAATCGGGAATGTCCTCCTTGCAGCACATATCACTAAAGCTTTGTCTCAATCTGGAACGCAAAGTCTTGACGCTGACTTCATACCTGTTTCTGAGAGTCTTGTTCTCCATGTCCTTAGAAAAAACTCCCTTGACCCAGCAAAAAAGATTGATTTCTTCAACTGGTGCACTGAAAAAAAAGGTTATAGACACTCTGCAAACACTTTTTCTCAGATTCTTCGTTTACTTTGTCATCCGAAGAGTCGCAACTACCTTAATGATCATGTGGTGCACTATCTTTTTAGTGCCATGAAGCATGATGGTGTCCTTGTCGATTCATCCACCTTTAAGCTTCTACTTGATGCTTTTATCCACTCGGGTAAGGTTGATTCCCATTTGGTTGTTGGTATTAGACTGTGGGAATGGTAATGAAAATACTTCTATAATGTAATACTTGATAGTTGTTAATTGAATGATTGTTTGGTTACTTACATTGAGAAGGAAGTGTTTCTACAAGTTTCTGATGAAAAGATTATTGATCGCTTTAAAATTATGAAAACTCGAAGGATGAATTTGTAATTTTCATTTGAACGCTTGTATTTTTTTTTTTTTAATATTTTGGATTGTAAAACTTTTAACATCGGATTTGATATTGTAAATTGTAAATATTGTTTCTATTATGTTTTCTATTTTTCTTTAAAAAAAAATTATTCGGACGACGATCAGATTATCCGAACGATGTGACGTTCGGATTTTGACCCCCCAATTTGAAATTCCTGGGTCCGCCACTGATTGTCTAGAAAGGGTGTTGTAATCTTTGAGTTGGCTATGAACAAGTCATCTAAATTATTGGAACTATATGCAGTGATGCAATCTAAAATCGGTAACTACTTGTACTAGTTAGAGCTGGGAAAAACTTTAGATGTCTTTTATGCTTTTATTATTGATGATTTTTGATGCTCGAATAGGCTTTTTGTGTGAGTTATCTGAATCAACTAATCAGCTCCCACACTGATACAGATGGGGAAAATAATACGGGTGCAGAAGGTAGCAAAGAATGGTTCCAAGTATGAAGCTGCACGTTTGGTTTTGTCCAAGCATGAGTGTACTTTATGGAAAGATGCTGAACCTATTGTTTCGTCACCAAACAAGGAGATTGCTGGTCAGCTGTATGTGCAGTGTGTGATGATCCCATTGTTAGGATCTGAATTTGTTGATCCTGGGGTATGTTTACAGTAAATGTCGTCTATTTTTTTTGCTTGCATATGTTGGTATTTGTCTTTTCGGTAGCTTCAAAAACTTTATGTTTACATGTATTCGATCCTGGAGATGGTTAAATGGTTTTAGAAATTTATGGTTGGTTTAATTTTTAGAACAATACTATTTATATTGGGGTTGTTGTGCATGAAATTGGAAACTTTGTTGTGCATATTGATTCAAGACGAGACTACTCAATTTTAATTTGGGCTTGAATCTGTTGTAAGCACAACAATGAACAGGGTCATAAAGAAAAGAATGAAGTTCAAATGACAACCAGTGCAGGAAGAAGCTTAAAAAGCCATTTTATTTGTTATTTGTCTGAATTTTCTAAATTAGTATATTCAAGAATATCAACTTGCGGAGAGCGTGCTATGAAGGAGAGGGGAACAAGGGGTACAACATTTATTTTCTGTTAGGGTTAGATTATAATGTCTTTATTTGTGATAGACCCAAAGATTTATAACGATAATAAAATGACTCGTTATATTATATATATACTTATGTGTGTGTGTGTGAAGTTGCTGCATGGCATCTTTTTTTTTTATAACCCAATTAAATGACTTTCCTTGGCACTTTGCCATACGTCTTCTCCGCATCCTATGTTACTTGGACTCAGGTACTGATGTTGGATACTGGTGCGTGTCCAAGTGTTGGATACGTCTAAATATTCAATTTTACACCTAAAATGAAGTGTCAAAGTACCATACCACTGTCCGAATATCAAGGATCGGACACAGGTACGTGAAGCAAAATGAAGAGTCCGAGTAACATAGTCCGCATCAATAACAATTAACAATCATGTCATGTGCAACTCTTTTCATTTACCCTGTAATAGTGTATTTGTTGGTTCATCATATGAATAGCTTTATTAAATTTGTGTTATTTGCCATACCCTTTGGACCTGCGTGTAATCGGCATGTTTGGAAACGTTTTTCTGACGCTTCACAATATCTTGTCCTCTATGAAACTTGTAGGTTAGAGTTCTTGTATCAAGGGAATTTTTGGAATCAGTTGAAAGAAATGTTCTCTCCCAGCGCCCTGGCTGGAGAGTTAATGCAGCTAAAGTTGATTGTTTTGCTGATTCTGTGCTGTTTATGTCCGATCATTCAATATTTCCCAGTAGTAAGTAACTCTGAATCACAAATCACATCATGTTTTCTCTTCTGCTCACCTGTTTATTAGCATTGACAATAAGTTCCCCATGTTTCATTCTGCATGCAAGTCCACCCAGTAAAACCGTCCCGAGACTTTTATTATGATTCTATTCCCGTCTTGTACTCTGTATCATGTCAACTATGCCTTGGCTTTCCAGTTGAAAAACTATAGAAAGCTCTAGGCACTTCTAATTTCAAAAGCAAATTGAAAAACCTGACATGCCTTAGATATAGTTTCGTGTTGATTTCTCCCACAGAATGGAAACATTTGTGTTTGATGTTACATACCTTTTCTTTTATACGTGCTCTTTGTGTCTTACTTTGATGACATAATTAATTTTCCATTCTCTATGCGGGTAAGAAAAATGTGACAAACATGATTCTTGAAAAGTGGGGATCATCTTTTGTTTAGCTTTACTGTTTTTGCTCAATTTTTTTGCAGGCACATCTAAAGGAGCACCATGCATAACTGTGGAAATTAAGGTAGTTTAGTTTTTGCGAGGATTAATGAAAAGCATTCTACTTCACATGTCCTTATGTCATTGGTATAACTTTGATATTGTTGGTCTTATAATTAATGTAACTAATGTACAGCCTAAGTGTGGATTTACTCCATCGTCAAGCTATATAGCTGATAGAAATGCAATCAAGAAGAACGTGACTCGTTTTAGAATGCATCAAGTCCTCAAACTGCAACAACACCAAGTAAACCGTAAGTAATGAATACATTTAAGGGTAGATTGTTAATAATAAATCAACCTTTGCTTGATCAGCTAAAAATAAACTCACCTATTATTTATTTTTAAATAAATCCATCTGTTAGGTATATTTGTTAAAAATAAAACCAACCTATCGTTTGTAACAATTTTCAACGTTTATTTGTAAGTCAAAAACTATAAGTAAACTATAGTTGGGTTTATTTTTCAACAATTATAGCGAATAGGAGGGTTTATTTAAAAAAAACAATTGTTGAGTTGTTTTCAGCTGATTGAGCAAAGGTTAGTTTATTTTTTACAATTTCCCCAACATTCAATAGGCGTATTGTTTATTGAAGAATATTGCCATGCATCAATACTGTTGTTGCATAGCTGCATATGGTATCTGCCAACAGATTGTAAATTCATAGCTTTCTGTGTTCTTTTAACTTTAAGATCTTCTCTTTGGTGTTCCTGTTTTTACTGAGATGAGTTTCTGTTGCTTCTCAGATACAGCAGTTGAGCGAATATGATCCATTGGATTTGTTCTCCGGATCAAGGGAACGAATACACAAAGCTATCAAGGCTCTTTTTGCAAATCCACAGAATAATCTGCGTGTTTTTTTAAATGGTTCCCTTATATATGGGGGTTTAGGAGGGGGAAACAACGGGACAAATTTCGCCAAAGCTGAAGCATTTGACGATTACCTTTACTCTTTCATTCACGACAAAAATGATTCGCGTACAAGCAGTTTTGTGTATCTTATAGGAGAGGCCATAATTAAATTAGGCGTACTTGATAGGCTATTAGACGTCCAAAAGCTCGACAGATTAGATGTGGAAGGGGCAATTCATGCTTATTATGATATTGTTTCCCAGCCCTGCAAAATATGTACAAAATCCAGTGAATACCGGCAATTAGGCAAATATAACTCTCTTCATTCTATTCCTTTAGAAGAAAGTGTGAATATTGTAAGAGACTACTTGATAGCTGCTACAGCCAAGGACTGTAGCCTAATGATCAGTTTCCGGCCAAGGGAAGACGATGATCCTGAATCCCATTATAGAAGCATATACCTAGACTCGAGAAAGCAACGATTCGATGTCAAGGTACCCATCTGTCCTGGTTAGTTTATGCATTTTAAATTGGTCTTTGTCAGATGTTTAATATCATACGAGGGACCATTTGACAAACTTCAATATTGATCGGCTGACGTGCCTGACGGTTTTGCTTCTTCTTAGAGTGTATGACGTGCACTGACCGTACCATGCTATACGGTAATTGATTATAATATAATTTTCACTCTCTTGCAGGCATCTTTCATTGATCTTGATATGAAACCCTTAAACAAAATGGAATTTTATTATGAGCTGGATCAGAAGATAGTAGACTGCTACAAGCAGATGGCCAAAGTAGAGCTTGTCGCTGCAAAAAAGGCGACAATTCAAGGGTATGAAACTGGATATTGAGATAACCACTTGAACACTTTTGCTTGGTAGGGTCTGTGGAGGATTGCACAATTTTGCCTCCTAAGCCTGAAAATGTTGTTACTTGAAGCTGCTGCATCGTTGTTCAATGTTTAAGAAAGTGTTAATCTTAGGTATGCTCGTAATCATAGTTTAGATTATGCTTTTTATGATGCTGCTCGTGCGTATGTATATGTGCTACCTGTGAGTTAATTGTCATTCATGGTAGCTCAACGACACTTGAGCCGATGTTGCTGTATTTTATGTACATTTCTGTATAACATGTAACATGTACTCTTCGATACCCTCTTTAGTTTCATCTGCTTAACTTCGGTGCTAGTGTCCGTGATTACATCTATGTTTGACCCAAAAATTTCTGTGGCTTGTGATTACATGATTTTTTATCCTCCTATGTTGGTTTATCATGCTTCGATGTGGCAAACGAACATTTACCGATGTTTTCATCCGACTGATGTGGGGATGCATTTGTCAAGTATGTTTTGTTATTTGAAATCTAAGTAATGTTATTGGTAGTTTTTCAATGCTTTCTTTTTTGGAATTTTGTTAACATATTGAAATTGACCTTGATACACTGAGATTTAGTGGATACTTGATGATTAACATCTCAGCAGTGCAAACCAACCTTTCTTTTTATAGCAAGTAATAAACTTAGCCTGCTTTCTAATGTACAATTAGAGAGTTGGACAGCTTTCACTAAAGAAGCTTTATTAGTGTACGGCAAGTAAGCATGCATGCTTCTTAGTTTTTAGTTTCTTAGTTCCTATGTTTAGGAAGTAGGGAGTAGTAATGCGGAATGTATGACCTATGTTACCTTGACGTAGATTTAAGTGTCGGTAATTGACATTTGCTCGAGAACTGAACTCGTTTAGGGGAATTGTTTGAAATTTGGACATGGACACGAATACGATTAAATTTCAATTATATTATTTTATTAAGGTAGACATGTTCGAGTATAAAGGTTCTAATCGCTTGTTTTGTATCCTTATTGTGTCCCCTCAATGTGAGCACAACTACAATATATCAGTTAGAAGTTTGATGTGAAGATACAATGATGTAATTATAAAATTTTGCATCACTTTGCTGCCCTTGAGTGGTTCCACTTAGGCGGGATTTGCAAGGACTGGATGTACGTAATCTTACTCTTATCGGTGATAAAGTTGTTTCACATAAATAAAAATGCACATGATTTGATAAGTCATTTTAGGGTCAATTTGATGGTTGCTGGTTGAAGTTGTTGGTGTTGTTATTTGGTTTGACCAGCTGCAAGTATAGACTAATTTGCTAGCTTTTAAGCCAACTAGTTGTTTATTAGAGGAAAAAGCCAATAGTCAGTTTTTTTTCGGCTTAAAATCAATTTTACCTAATGTTTATTTTGTTGTTTAACTAAAAAAAAAAAAACAAAAGCCAAAAATCAAGTAAAAAGTCATTGGCCAAACACAAAGAGTGTAAGCTATGTAAATTTGTCAGGAGTATTTTTCAATAATACCTCAGTTTTCTGAGTGTGGTTTCCTGGTAAACTTCCAGATTTGATCACAGCTTTCTTCAATTTTTATACATGTGCTTCCAAATACCTTATCATCTCAGTAAATGTGATTTGTTACTTGTTATACATATATGACAGCTATGAAATACCCATCTCAACCTCCTACTAACCATATATGTACACCATAGTGCAAATTACTATATTACTAGTTAAGAAGGTATTTTCATATATAGTATATCTCATTAACATACATTGCATGCCTCTGAAGCATGGAGTAAAAATACGGTAACTATCGCGATTGCGGTAATGAAACGGTGATGCGTTTATCGTATCGCCTAAATATCGATCAAAATCAAAAGATACCCCTTGATACGGCCCAAGAGACGGTTTTTACACCTTTACAATACGGGAATACCGATTTGTTGTTTTACAATGCAGCCGATGCTATGCGATGCGGCCTTGTTTTTACACGATGTCTGAAGTCTAAAAATGTCAAAGAAAAGTAGTGAACTTTTTGTATAAATAAGCTCTCTAGTCTGTTTCCCAATTCACAAGCAAGAAACTTCTCACACCCATTCTGCGTAGTTCTTTCAGAAACATGTACAAGGTCTGTTTGTTATACATTTCATCCAAAATTCTCACTTTCTGTACTTCTGTTCTGTGTGCTTCGATTATGATCATTTGTACTTTTAATATGTTAAAATGTGTATTATACATTAATGTTACGGTTCGACATTTGTGTTTGGTGCAGAAAACTGTAATGTCAGTGGACCTTGAGTGTTTTAAGTGCAGGAAGAAGGTGATGGAAGTAATAGGATCTATCAACGGGATAACTTCGATTGCTCTAAATCCTTCGAGAAATACAGTGATCGTTACTGGGGAGGCCGATCCTGTACATATTGTTAATAAGCTGAGGAAATTCTATCGATCTGTGTATTTAGTCTGTGTAGTCCCTCTGAATGAAGACTAGTCCGATTGAAGAGCATTACGGCCCAACAAGAAGCGAGCAATGAAGATACTAAAATCGTGCACCAATCCTCGGTGAACTAGTTAGAAGTATAGTAGCTGGTCATGAACTTGTTTATAAATTATCTCATATAGTAGTGATTCCTGGTTAGCTTATTCACAAAAGAATCTGAATTCATTTCACTTGTAAGTCAAATATTTTCTTTTATATATGAAATTAAAATATAATTGAATTTCTCAAATTTAACCAAATGTATATAAATCAATGTGTCCTTCCATGTTTAGTTGCAAAATCCTGATGTTTTGATTATAATGCAATGATAGGGAAAATAATTTTTTTTCAAAATTATCATTAACGAATACGCCCATTGTCGCTATGAAACTGTTGTATGAATGAGTAGCACAAATATTAAAGATTGAAAACTGACATTTAAATCGCGTAGATAGCATTAAAAAGAATAGAAAATACATGAACGAGAATAAAATTAGTGATGGGAATATTTTCATAAAGAAAATTATGGCCAAAGCCTAAATCTATGTAGTCAGCTTGTGTAGTCAGCAGAGCCTACAGGAAACCAGTGTGATGGATATCAGGAGAGAATAACCATTCTAATCAGTAATCACGGTCTTGACAGATTCGGTGCTTTCTGCTGCTGAAATTTCTCGATTTCTAGTCCGAGCTTATCTAATATCGTATCAGTAACATGATTCGGTGAGCAACCTGCATCTAGCATCATCCTCAGCAATTTGTGGGCGTCTTTCAGCCTACCCGCTTTCGTATGAATTTCAATCAGAGTATTAAAACAGACAATATCAGGGTTTATCCCACTTTTCTTCATCTGTTCAAAAAGCTTAACGGCTTCATCTACTCTTCCAGCCTTCCCAAGGGCATTCATCAGAGTATTATACATAACAATATCGAGAAAACCACCTTCGTTCACAAGCTTGTTCAGAACGGAGCTAGCTAGATCGGCTCTTCCCATCTTCCCTAAACTTTGAATGATAATGTTGTATGTTGCTACATCGGCTGGACATACGTTCTCACCCATTTCATGGAGGATTCCCCATGTTTGATCGAAATAACCCTTTTTAACGAATGAGCTCATTATCGAATTATATGTGTAACTCACTGCATCGGTACCCATATCAGTGAATATTTCGAATAATTTGCAAGCTATGCTTAACTTGCCCTTGGACAAAAAGATGGACAAATATGTATTCACCATGTCAATATCAAAGGTGTTCATATCGTTTGATTGAACTCGTCGACCTTTGGACAATGAGAACCATTTAAAGAATTGGCCATTGGGATTTGTTTCATTAGCCAATCGATCCATGTAAGGGGATGACGACCAATCATCAACATCGTCAAAGTCCGACTCCAATTCTGAACATTCACCGTTACCTGATCTTAGGCTGCTATCCGCTCCACCTTCAACTGCGAGAAAATCAACGATTTCACTAAAATTTCCTTCAGCTGGGAAAATGGGAGAATAATCCTGTTTTGTTTTCCGCTTTTGCTTCAATGAAGCTTCCATATTAGCTTTCCACCTGAGAACATTGTGCAATAGATTTCCGTCTCTTATGTGTCTCATAAGCCGTTCTGTTGAATCCCATTGACCTTGCTTATAAAGTCTGATCAAGAGTGAAGTTATTGTGACCAAATCAACAACAAATCCTCTTCCTTCCATCTCCTCAACTAGACGTAAGGCTTCCTCGATAAGGCCTTCTCTACAAAGATGCAAAATGATGATGCTGTAGGTAATGCCATCGACAAACTGCCCTTTCTTCTTCAAATTGCAGAATAGCGTGTAACCAGCAACAGCCCGTCCATTTCTAATCAACCCGTCAATCAAAATATTATACGTCCAACATGATGCTCTAACACCTTCTCGAATCATCTTCTCGAAAAGCTGACATGCTTCGGTGAGCTTTCTAGCCTTGAGATAACCATCTAGAAGAGAGTTGTATACGACAGTATCTGGTTGGAAACCGTTGCACTGCATTTCATTGAAGATGCTTGTTGCATCTTCAATCCGATATGATTTTGCACAGCCCTGGACGAGGATACGATAAGTGAAAGTATCAGGCTCGTGACCCGAATACTTTATATCTTCCCAAACAGACAGTGCATCCTTCACTTTCCCAACTAAGCAGAGCACATGAATGAGACTATTGTATGTACATAAATCTGGATCACATGTACCTGTGCTTGATTCCTTCATCTCCCTAAAAAGACGGAGTGACGTTTCAAGGTCACCCCAACACCCGAATGAATGAATACAAATATTATAACCCCATCTATCTAATCCAATGTTATTCTCTCTCAAACTCAAAAATAGTTTCTTAAACTCCTCCTTCATTTGAGCTTTTCTAAGAGCAACTAGTAACTCATTGCAGGCAGCAGGATCGCAGGGAACAGCGGTTCCAAAACCCCTCGAGATTTCCAGAAGTCTGGTAAACATAGTCAAAGCTAAACCGAGCTGGTTTTTCCGAACCAGAGCAACAACAACAGAATTATACAAGTAGGGATCCAAGGTAGCTCCTAAATTTTCCATCTGGTCTAGGATTGTAAGAGCGAAATCAACCTTACCCGAGTGGATAAAAGCATCAAGTAGAAGCTTAAAGGTGGATGAATCGACAAGGACACCATCATGCTTCATGGCACTAAAAAGATAGTGCACCACATGATCATTAAGGTAGTTGCGACTCTTCGGATGACAAAGTAAACGAAGAATCTGAGAAAAAGTGTTTGCAGAGTGTCTATAACCTTTTTTTTCAGTGCACCAGTTGAAGAAATCAATCTTTTTTGCTGGGTCAAGGGAGTTTTTTCTAAGGACATGGAGAACAAGACTCTCAGAAACAGGTATGAAGTCAGCGTCAAGACTTTGCGTTCCAGATTGAGACAAAGCTTTAGTGATATGTGCTGCAAGGAGGACATTCCCGATTTCTAATGATTGAGTAGGGATGGATTTCGATTCCTTCAATCGACCAAAAGTGGAAGAGCAGAAAAAACGATAGCTCCTCCACGAAACAACTAAAAAAGTTTGCATCCCCAATCATTCTATATGCCAATTGAACCTAAAATCAAGATAAAATCCTCAAATTAATTGATCAAGAGTAAGACCTATGATAAAATCTTATACTTATTGATTATAAACACATAATAAACACCAATACCAACAATCAGATTTTGTCAGCCAAAACTATGTATATATGTATAGTAAAAAATGGGAAATAAGCCATTATCAGATTAAGCTATGATGAAATCGTGAAGGTAATAACTACTACTACTACTATAAAAAAGGACATTTTTCTCAATTTACAACCAAATTTGTGATTATCAGTTCAAGAAGTGGTTTACTGAATCATTTTGAGCAAGCATTTCATCAAACAAATGGTGGGCATGCTCTAATTCATCATACAATGAACCCAAATTTTACTAACATTTCAAGAGAAAACTTAAGTTTGCAATTTAGCACCTCTGCTACAACTCAATAACTAAACATACAGATAAATAATTTGATTTTTGTCCCTCACCCAACATCAATTAAGCATATTACAGTCCTTACTCTTGCAATAGACATTATAAGAAAGCCATGCATTATCTATAAAGATACCAACCACTATCAGTGGCGGACCTAGGAATTTCAAATTGGGGGTCAAAATCCGAACGTCACGTCATTCGGATAATCTGATCGTCGTCCGAATAATTTTTTTTTTAAAGAAAAATAGAAAACATAATAGAAACAATATTTACAATTTACAATATCAAATCCGATGTTAAAAGTTTTACAATCCAAAATATTAAAAAAAAAATACAAGCGTTCAAATGAAAATTACAAATTCATCCTTCGAGTTTTCATAATTTTAAAGCGATCAATAATCTTTTCATCAGAAACTTGTAGAAACACTTCCTTCTCAATGTAAGTAACCAAACAATCATTCAATTAACAACTATCAAGTATTACATTATAGAAGTATTTTCATTACCATTCCCACAGTCTAATACCAACAACCAAATGGGTAGTTAAAGTCATCATCATCTAGCCTTGACAATACCAACTAATTAAGCAAACAAACTAAAGAGGGGGATTGAATCCAAATAAAATTCATCATAAACAGACATTGCAAACCGAAAAAAGCGAATTCTAGGCCACTTTGCAAAATTATACAATGATTTAGGCAAAAGGGAATCTAAAATACCCAAAATTAATACTTCTAATCAGCAATCAGATCAAGAAATTAACCCAAACCTCATTGACATACAAATCTATATGACAAAAAACACACAAGACTCAATAAAACTACACAAGAAACTAAAATAAATCAAAAAAATTAGCAAAAAGAAAAGAACCTTTGCTTTGGGGATGACTTTGACAGCAACATCTTGCCCCTTTAAGCTACCTTTCTTCCCTTTACCAGCACAAGTATACCCAAAATGTCCTCTTCCTACTTCTTCCCCAAATTCATAATGATCAAAAAATTGTTTTGAAAACCCAAAATTCTTATCCAATCCAATATCACATTCACTCCCTTCAGGGATTGAGGCCTCATTAGGCTTAACAGACCCATGTCTTCGGGCCAACAAAGCCCGAATGTGCTTTGCTGGAGAAGGAGGGAGAGATGGGCGCTTAAAGAACCTTAATGGAGTTGATGTAACACTAGAATTTGCAGGGGAATTCTTAAAACCACTTGGTATTCAATATGACTCAATTATGACTCAATACTTCTAAAATATGACTCAATTATTCAATCTAATTATTCAAACTATCAAGTAACAACTTGCAACCAATGAACCAAACAAATTATTCAATTAAACAAACAATTTAACTAAATATTTAACTGATAACAAACAAACAATTTAACTATCAAGAATCAAAGATGACTCATTTCCATTGATAACACTGGGTATTGGTTTCTTTGTCATTATAACTCAAATCTTTTGAAAATTAAGAGAAAAATGGCAAGAGATTGATATTATGAAACAAAACAATTAAACAAATTAACAATGAACTAATGAAGCTATGAAACAATTAAACAATTTAACAATTACAATTACAAATTAACAATTAAATAAGTAACGGAAGCATGGAACTCACAAGTGACGAAGTGTACTGTCGAAGTATGGAATTGAAGAGGAAGAGGAAGCGACGAAGGCTCGAACAGTCGAACAGTCAGTGAATCGAAGGCTCGAACAGTATGGAATTGTCGAAGGCTCGAATCGAAGTATGGAATTGAAGAGGAAGAGGAAGAAGCTGGAAGCAGTGGGAATCGATTAATCGAAGGTCGAACTGGAACACAACACTCGAACTGTTTACTGTCGATTGTCGAATGTCGAAGGCTAGACTGGAAGACTGGAGAAACTTGGCCGGTGCCCGGTGCCGGTTGGCGGTGGAGATTTGGAGAAGGAAGACTGGAAGAGGCGAGACTAGAGAGAGAAGAGAGAGTAATGGTGATGCAGCAGTAATGGTTTAGGGTTAGCGTTCGTTTTTGTTTTTGGCTTCTCCAGCACGCTGCCCTCTTTACATATTTTTATTTTTTTTTTAAAGGTGATTAGCGACGGGAAGTATGGTCGCCAACAGTAACTTTTTCTTTTTTTTAAAAAAAACTCATTTATTTTTTTTTCAGATTGGGGGTCCACTGCCCCCACTTGACCCTAGCTGGGTCCGCCACTGCTTTCAGCATTTACTTGTAACTTAGAACTTACTACTTTTTTGCTACAGTCAAGAATCCAGTGTATGAATAAACAAATTTGAGTATTTATAAGAAATTTATACCTGAGAATTATGCAAGATCGGATAGAAAAGGTGGGATCTTTTAACAAAATGGCCAATGAACATCTGCATAATAATGAAAATTAAACCACAAAAGTCAGGGGGAAAAGGGGGTACAAAATCAAAGATAAACAAGATCCATCAAAGTGATTACATTGCCTGACGATTGAGAAACCAAATAGAATTTTTTAGGGAAATTGAAGATTTTAAAGCAATACCTTTTGTTTCAGAGGAAAGTTGAGTTATGGGAAATAACTCACAAGTTTTTAGGGCTATATATAAGAGTAAAACTTGTGTCAATTGGAGGTTATGGTCTTTACTTTCTCTCTCTTTCTTCTTTGACTCTTCCTTCTACTTTCTCTCTCTTCCTCTTTCTCCTTCTCTTCCTGGTATATCTTTTCTTATAGGAGTATATGTTCAATCTTCAACGAAACAGAAAACTTGTGAAGTTGGTTTGGTGAGAATCACTCAAGGTATGTGTTTCCATTTTCCCTCCTTGTAATGGGTAATTTCATTTATGATTTATTGATAGTCGTTGGTATCTTTATAGATAATGCATGGCTTTCTTATAATGTCTATTGCAAGAGTAAGGACTGGAATATGCTTAATTGATGTTGGGTGAGGGACAAAAATCAAATTATTTATCTGTATGTTTAGTTATTGAGTTGTAGCAGAGGTGCTAAATTGCAAACTTAAGTTTTCTCTTGAAATGTTAGTAAAATTTGGGTTCATTGTATGATGAATTAGAGCATGCCCACCATTTGTTTGATGAAATGCTTGCTCAAAATGATTCAGTAAACCACTTCTTGAACTGATAATCACAAATTTGGTTGTAAATTGAGAAAAATGTCCTTTTTTATAGTAGTAGTAGTAGTTATTACCTTCACGATTTCATCATAGCTTAATCTGATAATGGCTTATTTCCCATTTTTTACTATACATATATACATAGTTTTGGCTGACAAAATCTGATTGTTGATATTGGTGTTTATTATGTGTTTATAATCAATAAGTATAAGATTTTATCATAGGTCTTACTCTTGATCAATTAATTTGAGGATTTTATCTTGATTTTAGGTTCAATTGGCATATAGAATGATTGGGGATGCAAACTTTTTTAGTTGTTTCGTGGAGGAGCTATCGTTTTTTCTGCTCTTCCACTTTTGGTCGATTGAAGGAATCGAAATCCATCCCTACTCAATCATTAGAAATCGGGAATGTCCTCCTTGCAGCACATATCACTAAAGCTTTGTCTCAATCTGGAACGCAAAGTCTTGACGCTGACTTCATACCTGTTTCTGAGAGTCTTGTTCTCCATGTCCTTAGAAAAAACTCCCTTGACCCAGCAAAAAAGATTGATTTCTTCAACTGGTGCACTGAAAAAAAAGGTTATAGACACTCTGCAAACACTTTTTCTCAGATTCTTCGTTTACTTTGTCATCCGAAGAGTCGCAACTACCTTAATGATCATGTGGTGCACTATCTTTTTAGTGCCATGAAGCATGATGGTGTCCTTGTCGATTCATCCACCTTTAAGCTTCTACTTGATGCTTTTATCCACTCGGGTAAGGTTGATTTCGCTCTTACAATCCTAGACCAGATGGAAGATTTAGGAGCTACCTTGGATATATGTTTTTTGCAACGGTAATAGTTGTTACGAAAAATGTATATGTTTTTTGCAACGGTAATAGTTGTTGCTAAAAACATTAATAACAGATTTTACTTTATTGTTTTTCCTACAGTAAAGTCGTTGCAAAAGATTGACTATCATGTATTGCAACAACTTAAATTGTTGTGAAAAATAGAAATTTAACAACGAAAATTGTTGTAGCTAAAAATGCAGGAAATTTGGTAACGAGCTTTTTTGTTGCTAAAAACGTTTGAAGGAATTGCAACGACATTTTTTTTGCAACAATAGATCTCGTTGCAAAAAACAGATACCTTTTGCAACCACCATAGTCGTTGCTAAAACCTTTAGCTACGGCTGTACCCGCAACAATGGAATTCGTTGCAAAAAACATTTTTAGCAACGAAATCAGGTTTTTAGCAACGACTTTTTCTGTTGCTAAAAACAAGTTTTCTTGTAGTGTGAGTATGGAGAAAATGCATTGAGTGCGATTGTTGGTCCTAGATGCATTTTCAAAGGTGTAGAATATATCCGACTTTACCCTTATTAATGATAAAATTTACAAAAAAATAGTTTTCGATAGACCCTTTGTAACAAACGTCATGTGCAACTTTATATAAATAACAATTTCACATGATATATTGATTAATTTTATTGTAATCTATTATAATCGAAAATTAAAAAACTTTAAATCTTTAGCTCATCAAAAGTAAGAAACATAGATGAAACCAAACACCAAATTCATTTGCCTCAAACTCATTTATTTTCTCATTATGGACCATTAGTATTTATGACCATCCCTAATCCTAACAAAGTTAAGTACTCACAACTTGATTTTTTTAAGGTGTTCAGAATTAAAATCCTAATTCAATGTTAGAAGAAAAAAGTTTTAATCAACAACCCATATGTAATTTTTCTTATAATTATTTTACAATTGCAATTTTATTAATTATATAAATGAATAAAGTTCATGATCTTATATTATGTAAATAAAAATAACAACCCTGACTCACAATAACAAACCAATTATGCGACAAAAAATAATATATAACTGAGAAAATTGACAAATTTAAGAAAACTAATCATGACTATCGACTTTCATGTCATGGTTAAATTTGACTCGATGCTTTCTCATTTTTCAAATCGGATCATTTTGAACTAGAGCCAATAAACTTAATCGTTAAGTTTAAGTTGGATCAAAAATTAACAGGTCTAATATTTTCTGTGTACATTGGAAGTAGATAATACATTTGCAAAAATCACACACAATAAGATAGCATCAACTTTTTTCTATATTTTATAAAATCAATAATAATTTGATTATTAAAAAAAAAAAAAAAGAAAAACACGCTAACTATAATCCTACACATATGCCTTTGAAGTAATGTAGTGTCTCGTAGCCTGTTGTTCATGGAAACTAAAAAAATGGAACTTGTACACATATATTGGCCCAATCAATTATGTGCAAACTCCGAAATTCGTCGAAGAAACCGGAAAAAACTAGATACTACAAAAAATTCTAGGCTGCTTGCATAATCTTGCCCAAGTTGACAAAAGCATGCCCTTGTCAATTCAGATACTTCACCAGAAGAAAGCGATTCGAGTAAAATTGAGTAGGTAAACATCACGAAAGCTTTCTTGAGAGATTTTTAAGACCACATCCAACGCATTTAAGAATAACAGTGCCAGTTGAAGGATCGGGTTTGATGGCAAACTTCACACCCAAAAAATCCCTTATGAGCCTTAACACATTCATTCCATAAGGCGAAAGCTTCCCAACACGAATTTTTGAAACATCTTGAGGGCACAAAGCACAAAGAAGAAATAACAAGCCCTGCAAAACATGTAAAAAGAAGGAAACCTTTTACTTTACTAGATGGAATATTAAAAAAGTAAACAAAATTACTACTCTACTACAGGGCTGCCTTGTTTTGTTCACGAGTTTTTTGAGTATACAAAAATGCTCCTGACATGAACTGTTTCTTACGTCTCTCTTATAACAATGCAAGAAAGTATACACAACACTACAAAGTCTTACTCCCAGAAGATTGAGGTTGACAAAACAAACTTAAAGATCATTTCCATGGCCGTCCACATAAACTCTCGTTCTCCATTCATTTTGGACGTACACATACAAGGTTACAACCAAAATATGAACGACAAAGTCAAAAATGCAGTTGCTGTTTTAGTATGTATTTATTCTAAGCAACATTAGCTACTGCCACTTGAATTGCTAGAAAACAGAGTGGTTAAAAATAAATCTAGCTAACATGTCAAATGCAAGTGATCAGTGGTACTCTTTCCAATACCAATCTAGCTAACATGGGCGATAATGTAACATGATCTATAAGTTTCCTATCAGTGGTTGTCCCCCTAATCTATTCCACCAGTCTATATGTCAATGATGAGAAAGTACAGCAGAAGCACTTCACCAATAAGTAGCCTAAATATTCTATTATTCACAGTAAGCACAAACCTGATGTGTTGAATCCACCACTCCACCCTGCTCAATTTCACCAAGTAAAGCGGAAGCAATTTCCACACCAACAACCTCAGAAGACTTCAGATCTACCTTTTCCTCGTCTTCAAGTTCAGCAATATCTTTTCGTGGATACGAGACCGCAGTATCAACAGAAAGATAACAACCAGAAGTGGTTTCAGCAACTAGTGAAATCCCAAAACCCGGGGAGCTGAATCAATTCAAATAGCAAGACAGAAATTAGTCACCACAATTAAAAAGCATGAACCTCTGCACTACTAGTTTAGGATAGACGTCTCCCAATGTTTCATCATCGTAAATCAAACGCAACTAGAGTAAAACTTTGGAGGAAAGGTGTAATTTACCATCAAAGGTATAATCTCAAAGATGTGATCCGTGATGATGTGCACAGTGCATAGACACAAGAAAAGAATTGGAAAAATTTTACGCAAGAGATTTTAAACCTTACTTTCCAGCTTGCACACCAGCCTTGTGATCCGTGAAGATGTGCACATCAGGAAGCAAGGGATTGAAAATCCCACGAGCAGAATGTATCATAGTATTTTCAAACTGTGCTGATACTCGAGTAGAAAATGACACCCCTCTAATGCGCTTTACCATTCCCTCATCAACCCAGTTTACTGCCTGAATGAATAAGAAATATATAAGAGCATCAATCACAATTTTCTTAAGTTTTCAGACAAAGATAGAAGGTAAAGCAGACATACCGTTAAACTGCTCAGCACAATTGGTACTGATAGCACTACCTCTCCACCCCCTAAAGGAGGTGACCCACGATTCTCAATTTTCAGCTCCAGACCATCTGAAGGAACTCCAAAACGTTTCACAATGTTCAAGGTAGTCGACCGGAAGGTATCAACAGATGGATCCTTAGAATCATTAGTTATACCTAATGAGAACATAGTTTATGTCATTCCAATTTTAACCAGAATGATTGAGATGAAACGGACAATATAGTTCCAAGAAAAGTTTCAAGCTGAGAATAAGGGCATGGTGTTGCCACCCAGTTAAAAAAATGAAGTAGACAAGCTTTACATGTAATAAACCGAAGAAATTTTAAATATTTACTTTAAATTCTCTGATTCTTGCTAACCTATCAATTTTTCTACGTTCGACAATTCCTAATAAACAAAGACTATGTAAAACAGTACATGGAAAAACAATATGCAAGAACACAATCAACAGACTTCCTCACTTGTTTCCTTCCATACCAACTAGTTATCTCAAAATGTCAATCTAAACTAGGCACGTTCAATGGAGCGGGTCAGGAGCAGAGAAGCCGACTTCTAAATTGATTAATGCATTGATGACAATGCGATTCATTCATAATAAGGCAAAATGAATAACCAAACAGATATGCAAAATTTCAAAGTACAATTAACTAAAATTAAAAAACCCCTAAAATTGGTGAATACAAAACTCTAAAATCCACTAGCATCCCAGTAAAGAAGTACCACGGTCCAAATCCAAAGCAATCACGTAATAATTACAGAAACAAAGCGAAACTACATCACTCAAATTGTATAAATTAATCTCATCCTCTCACTATGTACTTGGACTAAAATCATCTTCGGTACCAAGAGAAGAGGCTAGGTTTACACTCCTACAAGTTAGCACCTCTTCAATTGAATGCAAAAAACATCCAAAACAATTAATATAAATGAAAAAAGATATACCTTTGAGCCTAATAGAAAGGGGCTTTTTCCCAAATAAAGCCAAAATAATCAATGGTTCCAAAAAGTAGCCGATTGAGCGACTTAATCCACAATCATGAACCAAATGTTTTCCACCCATAATAATCCCAGGTTTATACTTCAATTTGGTACCTGCAGCCGCAAATTGAAAAATAAAAAAAATAAAAAATAAAAAATAAAAAGAACTATTTTGAATTGACAAGGATAGTACAAAGCTGTACCAGTTTCATTGATTTCAACGGTACAATCATCACAGACAGTTTCAATGAGACGAAGAAAGGAGACTTCATGGGGGCGAAGACCAGGAATGGTATGATTAGATCGAATATCATCGATAAGAATAGGAGTTGAAGAAAGAGTAGAGAGAAGCAAACGTAGCCTTAGGCTTTGGCTGCCTTGTAGTTTCACGTACTTAGTCTTCGCCATTATTGATTAGCCAAGCACTTGACGGAGAAATACTCCTCTAAGTCTGTTTTCGTCGGGAAAGGGTTGTAGTTATGTACGTCTCTTCACGTAACGTGGGGGCTGATCTAGAAAAAAAATCAAGTGATGTCGATTAAAAAAAATTACATTCAACAACATTTGATTAAAGCTAGTGCCGTCATACACCTAAAAGGAAGTTCAAACTATAAGAATATACATCACAAAATTAGGACTATCCTATAAAAAGTCTATCAAAGTTAGGCTAAGAACAAAGTTTTATATGCCTATATCAACATTATGATTCAAAAAGCATGACAATCCAGCATCATCCGTCAGTAGCAATGAGTCGTATGTATAGATCATGCTTATCAACAAATCAACAATTTCAATAGAACTATGATCATAGCACCACCAGTAGTTTGGACAAAACGTATCATTGGCAACACATTTAGCATGTCATCATATGAGCAGATTATACACTAAGCAACCAGATACTAGTCAGCGACAACTCAGTGCAATGATGCGCGAAATCTCACCATCCACCAACAGGCTAGCCAATGTAATATCAGAACTTGCTACACCGAACTCACTAGCTCATTGCACTAGATCAAAATAAACACATCACCCTTAGCTTAAAACAGCCCACACTTGTCTATTTTAACATTCATCTCATTTGACAGAATAATAATCAGTAATATTTCCTCTCCAATTAAATCTATAAGATCTCCTTTTTTAGTTTTTTCTTCTAATTTAACCAAATCATCTGTTAACTCCACTAGTTCTCTAGATACTATATTAGTTCGATTGCCCACTTTTAATGATTCATTAAATTTGACAAATAATCAACTTTTTCTTGATAATGTAGAACTTTGAGTTTATTACTAAATATTGATTCTATAATCCCAGAAAAACTCACTAACCAAATTAGAAGCTAATACATGATGTTTAGAAGTTAATACATGATGTTACAAACTTAAATCACTAATCAATTAAAACTCCAATAAATTCCAAGATATTAAATATGAAGCTCAAAAGTTATAAATTTACCACCAATTTAACCAAAAACCCTAAATTGATTAACAAAACCATAAATTTAACGATTAAATTGATAAACAAACAATGTTTAACAATTAACATTCAAAGAAATGAAAAATCTATAACAATTGCACAAATTTAAAAACTTTGATGGAAAGAAAGAAATAGAAAAAAAGTATATACATGGTTTGGTGGCAAGGGCTGGCTGCGGCTGTGTGACAGGTTCACTGGGTGTGGCTGCGGCTCCGGCTCCGGCTCCGGCTCCGTCTCCGTGAGGATGTAAGGGTTACGGAGGATGAAAAATTAGGTCAGGAGAATGGAGACGAGAGATTTGAGAATGAAGGTCTGCTTTATAAAACACAAAAAAATCTCAACTTATTAATATGTTGATGAATATGGGTTTGTAGTTTGTAGTTTGTAGTTTGTAGTTTGAAGTTTGTACATGACCCAAATGCTTCGGCCGGATCGGATATGCATGACCCAAATGCTTCGGCCGGATCGGATAATTATAGAAATTGGTTGTGAAAAAAATAATATCACTTTTTCTTATATTTTTATATGATATTATACATATAGGTGGGTCGATTCAATCGACAAAGTATAATAATAAAAATTATTAAATGAACTTTTAAAAAACAGGTCAAAAGTGCGTGGAGTTCAAACAGGTTTTGGCCCGCCCCGACCCGTTAAAATTTGACATGACCCGCGTTAACCCAACCCATTTAAATTTTTGACTTGATCCCCGTTGAACACCTCTAATGGTAACGACGAGAGAGAAGTGGAATACTGCTTTATTTTAGGGTTTGTTTGGGGATAGACAAGACGAGACAAAGCGAGGGTATCTCTGTATTTCTTTGGGAACAACGAATAATTAGTTATTTTTAAGAGACAATCTATTTGAGAGATGTATCACAAAATTAAATTTCGTTTTAGAAATAAAATTAAATTAACTAAAGGATTCTATAATATGTGCACGCACCCCAAAATGATTCGCTTTTTCATCACGCAAAATTGCACCCTAACACATCTATCAAACAAATTAATTCGATATTCACATGTAATCAAATGGAATATTCAAGATTTGATGCTATAATTCGATCAACTTACAACTTAAAATCAATCTGAAAAAAGAATACAAATAAAATAATAGGCATAGTAAATATATTTCTCAATTCTTAATGAAGGTTTTTTATTTTCTTAATATATTTGAATATGAGTTTTTGATTTGATTTAAACGTTTTTAACTATTGATAATTTAATGATCAAATTTGAAGATCAAAAAATAATCGTTGATGGAGATAAAAATTAGTATATATGAAGGTATATGAGATACGCATTTATTGTTTATCATAAGTCAGGTAAATAATTGTTTATTATGTGTTAAGGAGGTGTTTGGACTCTAGAGGGTCCGGACATGAGTCCATAACAAATTAATGGGTCTAGTTGAACTCAAATCATGACCACTCTTAATCTAGTATAAGTAAATTTGTCAAAACAGTTTGACGATCGAGTTTTGTGTCAAGTCATTTTCGGTCATGTTATTTCAAGCTGAGGCAACTTTGGGTCAGATAATTTTCTATCGAGTTGTTTTTTGTTTTGGTCGGTTTAGATCAACCCAAAAAGCATAGAGTATTTTTAAAAAACATTTTGTTACTAATTTTTTGTCAAAATAAATATTTTAAATTTTTTTGTTTTTATAATTTTCTTGAACATTAATATATAGCTTGTAAGACTTCAATAAAAGAATAAAAACTCAAAAAAAAAAGCTAAAAATAGAGTACATCATGATAAAAAATAGAGAAATTTTTTATTAAGACCGTCTCACCGCGAGACGGCTTAATATGGGTTGATCTAATTTTAAAGTTCTTAAAATTTAATAAAAAAAACTGTTTTTATTTAGTTAACTGTTTTATAAGTTTAACTTTGAACTGCTTGTAAAGACCTGTCTTATGGTGAGACGGTCTCGTACAAGACTTTGTTGCTAAAAAAAGAATGACGTGAAGTTGAAAATTTTTTATAAAATTGGAAAAATGACGTTAGTGATTAGGTTTCATTTGGATTTAAACCATTTTTTGGGATGAGTTAAATACTTCTTCCGTTTCAATTTACTTGCAATATTGAAACTAATTACATAATTCACTTATCTTTTTTAATTTATGATTAATTTTTAATCTATAAAGTAAAACATAGTCAAGTGGGATCTTGTTTGATTCATCTCGATGCAAAGATTATTAATATTAAATTTTTATAATATTTTTATTATACACAATTAGATATACTACGGGTTGAATTAATGCATTGTACTGCGTGAAAAAACAAATGTTGCAAGTATTTTGAAACGGAGAAAATATAAAATTAACAACAATATGTCTCCTGAGAGACCGTTTCTCTAAAAGACGTCTCTCATGCCCAGCCTATTAAAGCTTAATATATATCTTTACTCTCCTTTTTTTTATAGATCAACCTAATTAAAGATAATCTCTTAAAAAAACTGTATCTCACAAAAATTTGTGAATTAGAATAGCAACAATTATGTCCACTCATATTTTATACTAATTTTTTTGTAATTTTAGGGGTAAATTTTTGGAAGTGTAACTAAAATTATTATTATGTCCACTCATTTGATTGCAACATCTCCGTAACAACAATTCCGACCTCACATGTGACACTTATACCGTGAGTGACACGTATACATATAAAGAGACTGAAAATAGATAAACTACAAAAAATCTCTAATCAATTTGTAAATCATAAAAAAAATAAAAATAATAGTAATTAAATAAATAAAATAAAAAAAATAAATTAAAATCATAAAACTCTCTCCTATCAAATACATACTACCACGTAAGGATAACTTGTTGACTTCATAAATTACCGTTATTTACTAAGATCTCCTCAAAATATGAAGTAGAACTATGTAGATAAAATAAATAAATAAATAATAAATTGGCTGAGAAACTATTAAAAAAAATTATAAACTCAGACACGAAGTAGCTTTATATTTCTTTTTTATCGACTTTATAATTTTTTGAGTTTTTAGTTTGTTAAATAGATAAAAATGTTTGATAAATAACTTTTAAGCTTGTTGAAAGTGCGATTTAAGCTAAAATAAAAAATAATTCATAATAGCTTTGTTTATCGGCTTATTACTTACTTCTTTCGTCCCATCCAATTTGCATTATTTGTCATTTTGATCCGTCCTATTTAATTTTTATTATTTTAATTTTTGGACATAGTTCACTATTTTCTTTTAATCTTCTTCATATATTTTAACTCTCTTTTAATTTTATCCGCACAATTTATTCTCTCTCTTCTTTTATTAACATTATCCATTTTTTTCTTAAAAACACTAACTTTCTCTTTGTATTAAACCAAATAGGTCAGTGAGAGTGTTTTTTTTTTTTCTAATACCTCCGTTCCAAATTACTTACATAGATTTAGTGCACTATTCATTCATCACCTTGATCTGGTGATTATTTTTTAATCAATAACTTAAGACATAGTTAAGTGAATTCTTGTTTTTTATTGGACTGTGTGAAAAGTCAAACGTTGTTATTATTTTTGAACAGAGGAAGTAACAACCAACAAATAATTTTTATCAAACTTATTCATAACTGTTGGTTTATTCGCCAATACTTTCAGCTGGTCAAACCAGCCAACAATTTCAACAAATCAAATCAGCCAACAATTTCAACAACTCTAACATTAATTATGATTTTAATTATTAAAGGTAAGTTTTCAAAAAGATTTTTATTAGATCAAATCATACATTATTATAAAAGAACTGGAAAATTCCACATAACAATTTTATAGAGTTTTGCATTAATTATAATTTTAAGTATAAAGGTAAGTTTTCAAAAGGATTTATTAGATCAAATCATACAATCATCATGCAATACTATAAAAGAATTACAAAATTCCACATGGTAATTTTATAGAGTTTTGCGTTAGTTATAATTTTAAATACTAAAGGTACGTTTTAAAAAAGATTTTTATTAGATCAAATCATATAATTATGGAATACTATAAAAGAATAAAAAATTGCAAATGACCATTTATAGAACTTAATCAAATGAAACAATTTACAGGTAAGGTTATTAGAATCAGGATTCTACCTCATATCATCGAAGGGGTAGGGTCAAAATCGGTAGAATTTGATCGTAGGAGCGTATGACTGATTATCAATTATAATTGTTCTCCTTTTAAGTTTTAAGGAGTAAGTAAAAACTTATGACTTCATCTATTTAATTTTTTTTAAAAAAACTTTTAATTATCATTTTTAAACTGCAAATCATATAATAATCATATCATGATACAATACTATAAAAAAATAGAAAATTCCACATAGTGATTTTGTAGAGTTTCGCATTAGTTATGATTTTAAGTATTAAAAGTAAATTTTAAAAAAAATTATATTAAATCAAATCATATAATTATTCAATCATACAATACTATAAAAGAATAAAAAATTGAAAATCACCATTTTATAGAACTTTACCAAGTGAAATCATTTTTACAGCCTTTCATGTTAAAATGTGATTGTGGGACATTCAAGTCATATTCACTATAATATGCAATTTAATCTTTCTTTAAATTTTTTATTTATAGGTATTTCTATACTAACAAACTTCGTGCATTGCATGAGTTTGTATACTAGTTAGGAATAACTATATACACATTATTTACAAATCACTGTTCTCCCATCCTCTGTACAAATACAACTCGTCAGCCCCTTATTTAATTTCTGCATATTCTTAAATGAGACAGTCTCATGTGTCAATGTAATTATTTATAATTTTAAAATAATCAACAATTGGCCTATAGTCGGTCTCCTGAGAGACCGTTAAGATGTCGTCTAGCACAAACCATCAAAGCTTATTTAAACAAAAAAATAATAATGGACTAATCTAATTAGAAATTGTCTTTTTCAAAAATACTGTCTCTCTCAAAAATTTATAAATAATCAATTATAAAAATAGTAAAATGATCTCATATTAGACGAGGTGATAAATTTTTAATCACACAATCTGCACTTCATATCTTTTATCCCTTAAAACAATTTCACAACCAACAAATTTTTCATGACAATATCATGTTTTTCTTCCAATTAACCATCTAGAACTACTTTATATATTAATATTTCTCCTTCCAGAGCTTGAACAATTTCCATGGCGGAAATGCAGAACCACCATTCCTCCATTGATCCCAGAAGTGGTTACTGTTCTTCAACTCAAATCTATCATAATCTTCGAGATAATTCTTCCCTTCCTTCCCCTTCAATTCCTCTTTCTTTAACAGATTACGCTTTCTCTCTCCTCCATTCTTGTCCTGAATTCTCCCCTTCTTCCCCTGTCTTTATCGACGCTTTTTCCCATCTTTCTCTCTCTTACTCCACCTTCATCAACCGAGTTCATTCTCTCTCTTACTCCCTTTCTTTCTCTTACCCTTCTCTTTCATATTCTAAAGTTGCCCTCATTCTATCTCCTTCTTCCTTCCATGTCCCTATTCTCTACTTCTCCTTGCTCTCTTTGGGAGTCGTTATTTCACCTGCTAACCCTCTTTCAACTCAATCCGAGTTAACTCACATAATTCAACTCGCTCAACCGTCTGTTATCTTCGCTGTGTCTTCGCTTTCATCCAAACTCACATCGTTTAATCTGCCTGTTATATTGCTTGACTCGCCCAAGTTTGACAACATGATGAGTCGGGACCGAGTCAGTCGACCGCCGGTAAGTGTGAAGCAGTCAGATACCGCTGTGATTATGTACTCATCGGGAACAACAGGACGAGTCAAGGGAGTTGAGTTGACTCATCGGAATTTCATCGTTTTACTTTGTGGTTTACGTCACCAGAAGTTAAATTCCTTGGAGGAGGAAGACAAGAAAGGTCCTGCAGTTTCTCTATTCATCCTTCCGCTTTTCCATGTGTTTGGATTCTTTATGATGCTTCGAGCAGTATCTATGGCGGAAACTCTAGTTTTAATGCCCAAATTTGATTTTGAGAAGATGTTGCAGACTATAGAGAAGTACAGAGTTACGTACGTACCGGTTTCACCTCCGTTAGTGTTAGCGTTGGCAAATTCCGATTTGGTGAAGAAATATGATTTGAGTTCATTGGATTTTCTTGGGTGTGGAGGTGCTCCTCTTGGCAAGGAGGTTGCCCAGAAGTTCAAAACTCGTTTTCCTAATGTGGAAGTTGCACAGGTATCTAATTTTCTGCAAATTTAGAGAAATTTATACTTAATTTATCGATTCCGCCAATTATGAATTCATTATTTTTTCCTAAGAATTCCAAATTTGTTTACTGTGCTCCAAAAATGATAATGATGATACTTTTAGAATAATGCATCAGTCAATCAAGGTTCTTTATTAAATTTTCAAATGTTCTTCCCATTTATTTTTTTTTTCACATCCCAATCTAAACTTTAAAGTCAAATAATTTTAATCATGAGCTTTTAAAAATTCTAAAATGTTGATACTTAGAAAGTACGTATAGAGATGAATCTAACAAGATTTAACATGAATATGTTATAGATCGATGAAAAGTTTGATATTAAAATTAGTAAATTTTATTTGAGAAGAATATATGAAAATGGAGGGAGTATTAATTAGTAGCAGTTTTATTTCTAAACCTCGTCATTTGATATTCTTTTACCTTTGTGAAAAACTTTATGTTTGTCCCTCGTAAGCAAGTAGAGGTGTACATTTAGATGTTTGGTCGGGTTTCAAGAATGATACTTCATTTGGACCCCATGTATTGTCAATTATACTTGACTTGAAGTAAATATTGTTTTGAGGTTTGTGTTGATCATGTTGGATATTGAGTCAATGTAATTTAATTTGGATATTCTAGAGTTAAATAATGGAGTAAGTAACTTTAAAGCCTTAGTATTTTGAAAAATTAGGATAAAGTTAACCTTAATTTGATAAAAAGTTTCAAAGTTCGTTTAACTTTTGAAAGACTTGATCATACATGTCCTTTGATTTTGTTAATGACCCCCTTGTGGCCTCTTTTAGCTGTGTCCTTTTGTGAGGGAGAGTTGAGCTTAGTACTTTTATATGGAATTCTTTAATCTTCTCATGTATATAATATAATCTACTTCTTAATTTTTATGTTGGGTCTGGGCGCAGGCCCCCTCGCCCTACCCCATATACGACCATGTTTTGATGCTTTTAGAATTATTAATTATTACTCCTATATTGTTATTTATTTCATGGGTTATATCATTAATATTACTGTTATAGAGTTTATTATGAAGATTCTATGCCAAGCACATTGAATCGTGGATTAATATGGTGGAATTGACAGTTTTTAACAAATCGATTGAGATAGTATTTGTATGGAAGCAAGGAGCTATCAAATTCTGAGAATTAGAAGTTTTATCTGATATCGAACTGTCCAAATATTGAGGGTATTCGAGCTGTTAGTATGTCAATTCAATGAACCTATTCTTGTAGGACAAGTTGTGAGAGAGTGAGAGCTCTTGCTGCAGCTCCTTTCTATCACTTTTAGTTCAATTATTATTTATTGAGAATTGAAGGAAGACAAGAGTGAGTAGATTCAACTAATGGGCAGGTTAAAGAATTGCATTATTGTTAAAATAATAGTCAGAACAGACCTAGGCAGTCATTCTAGACTTTTGGGTTCTTGTCCAATCTTGTTAGTTCTGAAGGTTAAATTATTGAGTATAATTATCATTATGATTGGGTTTTATATGATAGTTATATGTGCCAACTAACACTAAGAGTAATACATCTTTGGCCTTATGTGCAAGTAGGAAAAAGTTTGCTGACTACCTTTTTCTGTATTGAATGATTATTGATTAAAAATCTTCTACTTCCCTGTAAAAAATTGGGTCTGCCTACTGAGGTTAATATGGGCCACAGGCCACTTTTCCTCTATGCAAAACTCATGTCTCACACTCTCACCCCTTACTCACTGACACTACAAAACTCGTTTCTGATATGAGGTAAGTTTTTTTTACAGGAGATTCTACAAAACAACCAAAATTGATGTGGCTAATAGTTAATAAGTTTACTAATGGTAAATTAAACTGACAAACTTAATCTCCCCCTTTAATGATCTTTTAACGTAGAACTATGACTAAAATTCTTAAAGTCGGATCATTGTAAATTTCTGCTGTTACGTACAACGCACTAGCTTTGTAGGACGTTTTATATTTTCAAAATTTATCTTATCCTTTCCATTTATCTGTCTATTGTTCTAGGGATATGGCTTGACTGAGACAGCAGGTGGGGTAGCATCAACTGTTGGACCTGAGGAAAGTGAAAGGTATGGTTCCGTTGGCCGCCTACGAGAATACACACAAGCGATGATTGTTGATCCCTCTACTGGAGATGCTTTGCCACCTGGACAGAAAGGGGAGCTATGGTTGCGTGCTCCAACAATTATGAAAGGTAAAATTTCTTGAGAACTCTATACCTTACCCCAACAAATAATAAAATCTTCAACGAACTTGGTGACTTGGTCATACCCATGATAGGTTTTTAATATGGTCAGCTTATTTTTATCTATTCTTAATATGATGATATATGAAGCTTGAGCCTCTTGTATAAGGAAATTCTAATTTGTCCTTGCAATAACGTCTTTGTGTTAAAACCTTTGAAACTCTGAAAGTAATCAAAGTAGTAAAAAGGCGGGTCTCTATGCCTAATATTGATTATAAAGTTTATGATCCTATGGCTTCCTTGGAAATAATGCACAATATTGATAACATTATTGATTCTGCTCAAGAAAACTAGCATATCTTTGGTCTATTTTAGGATTGTGCAAGGGATTGCCCACTTATCTTCTTGGGATTATATGGCTTTTAGATCCATTAATCTAATTGGAAACTGTCATCATTGGAGACATAACGGTCTTCCTAGAGGTAATATTTTCTACCAATAGATCTTTTTTGTGAACTTAAGAACATGACCTTGAAGTTATTTAGTGTTATATTCTCTTATTTAGTTATTGTAGTTCCTAGACCTAGAAAATTTAACCTTAAATGTTGGACGTATCCTTGAAGGAATAGATTTTAAAGTTTGATTAGTGAGACAAATTATTTGTGTTGTTGAAATCTAAAGTTTAAGAGTATAGAATCTTTTCCTATCTACAACTGTTATCTTCTAAGCATCTTTCTTATTGATATTACCTTTTTTTGAAATGATTTCTTTGCTAGTTAAACTACATCTAAAACTGTCTTTGTTGGATAGAGGAAGCACCAATCTACCAGCCAAATATCTCTTCTAATTTCATACTATGACATGTGAAAGGGTATCTAATAATTAATTAGTGGTGTTTTCATGACCACTAATGCTGAGAGAATATTTAGAGTTACTCTCAATATTACCTTTATTGAATTTTTGTTTAATGGAGAGTTTAGTATTACAAATCGTCTCTAGAACAATATATAATAGTTAGTTCCACATTTTTCAAATTTTAATAATCCAGCCTTATGATGGAGCCAAAACTTTATAAGTTTTTGGTTTTTGGATTTGGATGATAAGGGATTAAAGTAAAATAGTTAAATCATGTATGCTTCTTGATTAGTTGAAATGCCAGATGGTATTTGCAATTCAAGTTTGCTTATGTCTGACTCTCCCTTATACAACTTTGATTTAAGGTTGCGTATGTCTAACTCTCCTTATCCAACTTTGAAGGGACTAAAGCATAGTGCAAAAATGTGGTTTCCATTTGTGTTGCAATGATTGTCATGATGATGCAATATTGGGGGCTGATGTGGTTCTCGTATTGTCAATATCAAGCAATATCATGGCATATCCCTTGACGTATCCTAAAATGCTGTTATTCATGAATCATAACTTTATGATGCGGATAGTATCGGTTGAGTAGATTTGATTATCTCTATTACTTAATAGATATGATATAACATGTCCTTATTTTGCACTATAGATTGAATAGGTGGGCATTCTGGTCATCATTTTCTGGTTTTGTGCATACCTTGCAAACATATTTATTCAGTTTAGTCTATTTTTTTGCCCACTTCAAGTGTATAAGACGGGAGTTACTTTGGTGGTGTATGGGCTCTCTAGTGTTGTTTTATTTGAAATTACACAGCTCATTCCTTTGATTATCCTTCCTTGCACTGAATTAAGGCTATATAAAAACCAGTTTGTGCAAGGAAAATGGAGTAATGGACTAAACCTGTCCGGCCGCAACAGTTTCTAAATAAAGCTGGTTATGTCAGAGTCAACTGAATTTATTTTCCTTGTTCTGACCAGCTCTGATCCTTCACTCAGAAAAATCTGAATTCGATTGAATTCTCATTGTTTTCAAGGATATTGCTTGCTAGTTTTTTGTTTCTGTGAAAAAATTAGAATCCACTTGCGAACACCAAACTCGCTGTCTCATAGGCTCCATATTCTTGCCAGTTTTCTCAATTCGTTTGCTCAATACTTATTTAAAATGCATCAAATGTTTCATAATTTGACAAAGGTCAAAGCATGAACCTCCACTTCAGGATGGATTAACGGTGTTTTGCAGTCTAAACAGTAATGATGTTTTCTGTATGTCATTGTCACCGCAAACATGCATATGTTATTGTATTAGCCTGACATACTGAATGATATCAAATCCAAAGAAAGTCTCAAAGCAGAAAATAATCAAATTAAGACAGATGAAGCTCAAATCTTTACGTTTTGAGCAGCAATAAATGAGTTTTAGCTGCTAATTAATAAAATTGATATTGCTGGTCAAGTGCAGTATATGATTCTCATATTCATTGGGTTTCTGCTTGCCTGCTCCGGTACATGTACTCTGCGTTTTTCGTTTGTTAATTATTTGATTTTTCTGGTTTAATAAGTTGACTTGTAATTCTGTTTTAAAGTGGTTATTTCTGGTTGAATGTTGATTAATTGATTCTGTATTGCTCATTTGACATTCCTATTCTTAACCTTAATGGCCCGTTTGATTGTCGGTTTCAAAATGTGGTAATTGTTATGAATGGTGTGACTTGAGTGCACATTTGATAGGTGCATTCATGCAGTGACTCTTGGGATGGAATCCCATAAGTATGTCATGAATGGGTGTGTTAAGTTTTGTCTTAATATTTGTGGTTTATGGTGATGATTAAAGTATGAATTAATGAGTTAATCATGGGAGTTATGGGACCTAATGAAGAAGTTTAAAGGTTTAAGATGCTCTACTATGCAAGTCGAGCAATACTGTCAGAAGTCCTCTGAAGTGCCGCTCAACCAGCTCGCTCGACCGAGCGAGCTTCAGAATGGGTCGAGCAAGCATACAGCATGCAACCAGAAACTTCCTGCAGCCCGCTCGACCAAACCGCTCGATCGAGCGAACCCCTATTGTGGTCGAGCGATGTCTCTGATGCTCCTAAGATGATGTTTTTGACTCTTCAAGTTCTTGGGGATGTTTCATTATCATTTATCATAGCTGTAATGTACTTAATTTTACTTAGTGAGATCTCTCCTATAAATAGAGAGCTATCATTCACACATTGAAATAATCCACAAAAATACACCCCAAGCCAAACACTAGCCTATATCTCTTCTCTATTGTAATTCTCCATATTTGAGAGTTCTTTGAACTCCTTTGATAATATAAGAGATACTACACACCGGAGGACGTAGCCTAAGTTGGGTGAACCTCGTTAAATTTTTGTGTCATTTTATTGCATTACTTTCTCCTACAAACATCGATATCATTGATAGCGTAATTTGTTTGTCACAAAACCTCATACATTCGATCTTGGCAATATTGGAGTTTGAAACACATTGTTCGAACTCTAATATAAGCATCGTTTTTTCAGTAATGATAATGGTAGTTCTTGTAATTTTGGTAGGAAAATATTTTGCCAAGTTTAATGGTCATAATATTCTACTTCAATTATCTCATTTTCTTCCCAAAATTCATTCCAATGGCTTACCATATAGAGAGGTGATATTAGGTGGTAGTGAAAAATGTGAACAGGCTTGTCAACCACTTAAAATGGTCTTGGAGAAGATTTCAAAGCTTGTCTGAATTCTCAAATCGGTTTCTTATGTTCAACAAATGCTTCACTCTTAAAAGAATTACTGCGTAGATTTCAATTGAAAAAATTATTGTGACTTGAATCACTTAGGATTTGTTTGTCACAAATATGAATTTGAAATTCCCATTCCATTACTGTTTTTAATTTAGGAGTTTTGTTTGAAGAACTTCTAAAGATGTCTGAACTCTGAACTCCGACCTTTGTGATTCCTGTTCCCCGTATGTTTTCAAGAAAGCTAAATTTATTATTCTACAAAGTGAAGACATCTGCTATTGGGCCTTGTATTCTTAGAGAAATGTCATGTAGATCCTTGTAAATCTTTGGTGAATGATACCTTTGAATTTTCTTGGTTTTTATCATATCATCGAGCGCAATTTGTTTTCCACTTCGTCGACTGATTCGTTAATCTTCGTTTTACTAATTAGATCACTGCTTGCATTTACTTTATAATCAACTTTTAAAATTGTGCAACCTTAGATTTTTACTAGAACTCTACTGCTGGCAGTATTCCTTCGGTTCGCCCATCAGACATACTAATATTTTGATGCACTGCAAGAGACGTTTGTCAAGCGCTCAAAACCCATTCTTGACATCAAATAATGCTTGTCTGAGCAATGTTTTTCTTGTACCAGCTCTCTGGAGTAATTTTTGAAAATATCATTGCCGCAACAGATTGATAGTTATGGGAGTTCCATTCAGGCTCACTCTAATGCATTAACTAGTACAATGGGAACAACGTTGGTGGTTTTTTTTTATTATAATTTGTATAATTGTTCTTAAGTCTTATGATCTTATCTAGTTTTCTATTACTATTTTGTGTTATGTGAAAGGGCAAGTTCTCTTAGGTGTTGGTTCATTTTTTAGTTAAATCTGATCATTCGACTTTTATGGTTAATAGCAACGGTGATGGCTGTAGGTTATGTGGGAGACAAGGAGGCTACTGCTGCAACTTTCTATCCTGATGGGTGGTTAAAGACTGGTGATCTTTGTTACTTTGATTCTGATGGATATCTGTATATTGTTGACCGGTTAAAGGAATTGATCAAATACAAGGGATATCAGGTAACAAGATAAGCCATTTTATAATGAACAGGCTTGTTTTTTCAACTTCGTGTCTGTTTTTTTCACATGATCACAGAATCAATTAATTTTCTGTTGCCAGGTTCCTCCAGCAGAGTTGGAACACTTGCTTCTTTCGCACCCGGAAATTGCTGATGCTGCTGTGATTCCGTTAGTAGCCTGTCTTTCTTTCTTGTGCACCCATGAGTTTATCGGCCTTCTACTTTTACATCCTTTTCTTACTAGGATGAATATTTATTGTACTAAAAGTTATCTCTGCATGCATCCATTAATTTTTAAAGAAATTTAATTCATGAGCTTGTTTCAGTATCACATGATTCGCTAATGACCTTATGAATAGCAAATCGAAAAAAGCGGATTTTGGTGGGTTTTAGGCTATTTTTGAACCATTTTGAGCGAATTGCGAATCTAAAAGGCGAACTAACTAGCGAACTATGTTTCACTGGCTTGTTTCTCCAGATTCGCCTTTTCTTTTTCTGGCAAATTGTTTGTTTTCCTTTGTGCTATTTAGTGCTTTTACCTTTTTTTTACTTGCACAATTTTTTTTCATAGGTTTAGTATTACTTGCACCTTTTTTGGTAAAAGCCCACTTTTATTATCTTCCCTGCATTATTTGTGTGCCCCACCATTTGTCTCTTAATCCATAGAAACAAGGTCGTAATTGAAAATTTCTCAAGTATCAAACGAAATTAACGATACTTTCCACATAAAATTTTGTTTATCTTTCTTAATGCACCATCATTTGCTCTTTATGCCATTATAAGCTAAGAAACTATTGGAACATTCCACCATTTTCACCATTTTCTCCATTGTGTGTGAAAGAGAATAGTTCGGATCCAACAGTGGTAGAATTATGGTTCGAAGATGAGTGAAAAAACAGAGAGTAAACAAGAGAGCAACAAACAATCAACACAATGTGTTATGAGTTATCTTTGGTACCTCTCCCTCAAAAGATGATTACTTTCATTAATCTATTCAACAATACATTAATGACTAACCAAACAGACTTAAGTACAAGCTCTCAAGATAGTGATTCCATTCAACAATGGATATCACCCATAAACTAGAAGAAAACTCTTGTGCTTTCTAACCCTAGCTTTCTCTCTTATGTAGCCTCACTCACCTCCCTTCTAATGATGTTCTAAGCCCTCTTATATAGCCTAGCACATATTAGAAGCCTTAGGACCCAATGCATAAAGCCCAAACATTTCCGCAACAAAAACAGAATACGCGAGTGAATGCCCCTGTATGACGCTCGACCGAGCAAGTGTGCTCGACCAGTCGAGCGAGCTCTCTGGACATTCTGACCTTACCCTGGTAAACTGCTCGACTCTTGCTCGACCGAGCCAACCTCGCTCGACCAATCGAGTGCCTCAGTCAGCAGGCTGCTTCCACGTGCTGTGATGCTTCCTTGGTCGTGCAACCTTCTTCTCGAGCCTTGCCTTGACCAATGCATCTCTTATGCACCGTACTCGTGTTCTTCGTTCCACCCTCATCACGGCACCCCGAAGACCCTCCATACAAGGGTGATTTGGTACTTGCTCTAACAGTGTGCAGCTGTACTTGGATGCAAGAAAACTACGGAGGAAGTATGTTAAATTATTTTTGTTATGTTTTTATGTTTTTATAGGTCATTTTTTTGGTTAAATCATCCTCATTTTGTACTACTTTTAACCTTTATATTGTGTGTTATGAATCTTGTGTCCATTAACTGCAGTTACCCAGATGAAGAAGCTGGACAAATACCCATGGCATACATTGTGAGAAAACCAGAAAGCAGCATTACTGCTTCTCAAGTGATGGATTTTGTAGCGAAACAGGTATGTGTTTTCTCTTAGCTGATGACACACTCGGCAACTCATGATGCTAATGAAACTTAAGGTTGGTGTAATCATGTGATTTTAGGGCTTAAATTTTATTCTACATTAGGAAGCCATTCCTGTGTTTTATTCTTCTATATTGCATTATCATGCATTCTTGTGTTTTGTTCTACAATATTTCATCAGGATAACTACATTGGCTTATTGTTATATCTTGAAAATGTTCAAGAAGGATGAACTTGCTTGATCACCGGTATAAGTAGGAGTGTATTATGCTACCTTGCCAAAACTGGTTACTTGCTTTTCTGAAAGTGTATTGGTTTGCATTAGGGCTTTAGTATTGGGATAAACCGATTACTATTCAAATTAAAAAAATCATTTCTAAGGATGTGAACGATTCTTTGGAGCTTTAGTTTTGATCGACAATGTACCAAGAACTTGTCATAAATAACTCTTGTTAATCGCTACCGTACTTTTGATTTGTGTGAAATCATGATAAGACTTTTCACTTCTTTACAGGTTAGTCCATATAAGAGAATACGTCGTGTTGCTTTTGTCAATATTATTCCTAAGAATCCATCAGGGAAGATCCTTCGAAGAGAGCTCGTCAATCAAGCAACAACTAGTCCATCTAAGCTATGACCTAAGGTAGTTTTCCAAGTGCTTATGTTTGTTACTCTATATGCAGTTGATTCAATGTTTTGGTTCCTTTCTACTCTAATCAGGCTTACCAGAGTTATTCAAGGAAAGCTCGGTTCCAATATACTCAGATGGTAGCAAGGCATCAGCGTGGCTCGGATGTGCAAGGCTCACAGTAATTGTAAAGATAGTTTTCAGTAGGATTATTTTAAAAATTACCAATTAATATAAGTTGATGTGTAGAATTTTAAATTTATCGTTGAAAATCTTCTTAATAGAAGGCTACAACAAATTTAGGATTGCTTTAGCTCAAGGCAGATCCAAGTTTATGAGGTATTATACAAATGTGTCGATTTTTTTTTTTTCTTTTGTGAATTGCAGAAATTCAAATATTGAAGCAATATTGTAAATGTAATTTTGCTGGTTGAGCATTAGTTTTGATATTCATTGTGATCATGCAACGATTTTTCTTTTTTCAACATTTTAACTTCTTTAGAAAGCAGGCTTTTTATTTAAATTTTGACCACATAAATAAAATAAAATGAAAATTCGAGTATGATTCTTTGTTGATTACATATTTTATAATAGTTCAATTTAATTGTAAGGGAGAAATATGTAGGGACCACACATAGATTTTTGAAATTTTATACAAAAGAAAGGACATTACGATGAAAATGAGATGAAATGCAAAAATCTTTGTGAAAGTAACAAATAGAATAATCTAAAATTTTACGGATTAAAAAATTTGGCTTGAATTACTTGACAAAATAAAACTGGAACTAAAAGATTAAATAAGGATATCTAACAGACCCTTCACTCGTTTGCCGAACATCCTCATAGTCTATTATATCTCAACAGCATATCATGTTACTTTAACTAAATTTCATTCTCCAGAAATGGATAATCAGTGTAACCAACAACAGGATCTGAAGTGTAGAAAGTATCTCTCTGATACTTATTAAGAGAAGCATTAAGTTCAAATCTCTTAGGCAAATCTGGATTTGCTAAAAACCAACGACCATAAGCAACAAGATCTGCATAACCACTTGCAACAGCTCTATTCCCTTCTTCTCTGTCGTAACCTCCAGCGACAATGAAAGTACCTTTGAAAGCTTTCCTCATCGATAATAGATTTTCGTGGCAACATTCTTTCTCTTCGACGTTTATCATCCTTGGTTCGACTGCATGGAAATACAAAATTCCATACTTGCTAAGCGATTTAGCCATATAAACACCTAAAGCTTCTGGATTCGAGTCCCCTGCCTCCATATAATCGGCATAGGGAGAGATTCGAAACCCAACTCTATCTGCTCCAATCTCTTTTATAATGGCTTCTACTACCTCTAGAGCAAACCTACAACGATTCTCGAGTGATCCTCCACAAATGTCTGTTCGATCGTTTACTTGATCTTTCATAAATTGGTCGATTAGATAGCCATGAGCTCCGTGTATTTCTACACCATCAAAGCCTGCGTAAAAACGTTCTCAGCTACATTAGGTGATCATGAATCATGATAATATATTAGGCAAACTAACAATCACATTGTTTCAAGAATGAAAGTATTCTCGACTATACAAGGCAAATTAAGAGACAAATAAAATGAACAAAAATTTAGAAGATTTTCCACACACTACCAAGTTGTGTATTAGTGTTTGGTTTGTGAATTGAATTGCTTATATCTTTTCCTTGTCATTCATAGCTTCTTGTCGCTGACATCAACATAAAATACAACACTTGACATTGGACTTAACCGTCGACTAAAAGTTGTATTCGGGTCATTTGATTGATTTCCAATTAGATATTTCAGATCGATTTAAAGTCAGATATTGTGTTCATATTGCTTTTTACATGATTATAAATTCTTTGGACGTAACAACATGCCAAGGATGTGTATTAGATCCTTGACTCAGCGACATGGATACGGAAACTTGACATTGGACTTAAAAGTTGATACTAACTGTGGATTGACACTTGACACATAAACTGTCTCGACTAGAGGTGTTCATTCGGGTTATTGGGTTGATTTCGGATCAAAAGTTTCAGATCGGTTTAAAGTCGGGTATTGTGTTCATGTTGCTTTTTACATAATTACAGGTTCATTTTTAAAGTCGAGTCAAATCTGATTCGATTACAAAATCGGGTTATCGAGTCTCTTTTGAACACCTCTGGTCTCGACCAAAGTCCAAACATAGGCAAAACGAGCTATGAGCCTGTTCTGACCCTTTATAGTTTTTTTGTGAGAGGTGTGTGATTCATGGGACCATTATATATTGCGGCTTCCCCTGTCAGCCGTCAGGCTATTGCTTTTTAGTGACAGCCAAGTGAAGAAATTCTATATATTTGAAGCCCTTATTTTGGATAGAGGGGTTCAAAACAAAATCGATAATCCGATATTAACCCGACCTTTGAATCGAATCCGACTTAACCCGACTTTAAAATGAATTTAAAATAATGTAAATCAATATAGACATAAAACCCAATTTAAACCGACCTGAAACACTTGATTCGAAATCTACCCGATGACCCAAATAAACCTCTAATTTTGGAGAACCAGCCATGATCCTCCACAATAATACATTGATTCAACCATACCTTAAAGCAAAACATACTTCTGATGAATTGACAATCAAATATCTATTTAGAATAGTTGATCTTGATCCTTAAACCTAATGCAATAATAACAGTAAACTTAACTACTATTCAAAAAGGACAAGCAAGTAGGGATTAGAGTTATCATCTTATGTGGTGCAGATTCAAGAATTGACTTTTCAACGGAAAAAAATCAATGCAAACAGTAATTCAATCAAAGCATGATACAACAACCCACAAGTTGCATAATCATAGCTTTTTATCTCTTTCACTTGCTGGAGAAATTTGCTTAGTCCATCACCTGATTTATTTGATTATTAAGTATAACATATACTAGTAACATTGAAAATTGCACTTGAGTTGATTATGTACACATGCAAAGATGAGTGTTTAACCAAATTTAATACTGGATTCATTAGTAATACAAATACCTGAAGGTAGAGGGTTTCAAAACAGACCCGATAATTACCCTGATATTTACGCTACTTTGTAATCATACCCGATTTAACCTGACTTCAAATTGAATATAAAATTACGTAAAAATTAATGTTAAGTGTGAACACAAAGATTGATTTTTAACCGATCTGAAATTAACTGAATGTTTAGCATGGACAATTAAAAGCCACAAGAACCATACAGTCATATATGCTTAATTAAAACAATCAATTCGTAACTCCTACAAAATCTTTCTCAGTTACAACAAAAGCTTACCAGCTTCCATTGCATTCCTAGCAGCAAGTCTGAAATCATTCACAACCAGTGGTATCTCATCAGTTCTTAACCTCCTTGGGGTCGAAAATCGAGATGAGTCATCAGCTAGAGGTGTTATAGGCTTATCCGTGCAAGAAATTGGAGATTGGCCATTGGGTTGGTATCCTATTATGACAACAACATTCGGGTTAGATTACCCAAGGAACCGAAATGAGTTGGTATCCTATTTTGCTCCGAGTTCATTCCTATCATGACCGGTGGCGGATCTAGTGTGATATCACTGAAGCCAGTTGACGTGATTCAAAATAAAATCATATATTACATGTAAATATACGTAAAATGAGTTGGTTAGTATATTGCCTTTCACATGTATGACTAGCGAGATATCACTCGTTTATTTTCTGGATCTCCCACTGTTGTCATTTAGAACGTATAATGGTCATCGGAAATTATAATTAATTAAATCAAATAAATTAATTAAATTAATAATTAATTGAAAATATCCTAAGATTGCAAAAAGTTTCTGTTTTGGTATAAGCATAGGTCGCGGCTCGTGACTTTTGTCGTGGCCCGCTACTTTCACGCTGGTTTTTGCAATGTTCGTAATATTCGGTTTTGTTAGTTATGCAATAACTACCTACGGTTAATATGGTTATATTAACTGAATTATTGGGATGAGCTGATTTAATATCGACATTGATTTGTGAACCGATATTGTGGTTCATGAAGTGACATATTACTTCATGAATGGTTGTATGCTTTTCTATAAATATAGAAGGCATGTGTAAGTTATTTTTTCCATGAGATGTACATGGAATATACATGCAATTTCTGATTTTTCTTTTCTTCTTTAGTACTTTAGATAGAGAACTTGCAATCCTCGATTGTAAATTTCCGTTTCTTCTTCCACTTAAGTTTTCTCATGTTGTTCTAAGTTCCTTGTGCCAGGAATTTAGTGTAATTTTTTGTATCTCAGAACATATTTCCAGTTTATATTTCCAAGCACTGTAGTAGGAAGGAAATGATGTTTTAGGAAAGAGTATCTCGTCTAGAATTAATATCAAGTTCACATACAAAATCTTCTTGTTACTATGTTTGATATATGGTGTTCTCGATGATGAAGTTCATATTTGGTGTGTAAAGCAAAGGTTTAAACTTGTCATATGTTTTGTAACCTACTAAGTTTAAGTAACTTTATTTTATAGATTTGATTAATAAAATTAAAGTCATATTTACAATAACCACTGATCATGACCTGATCGAAAATGATCCGACCTCTAACCCACCCATGACCCAACCCATCCAACAGTGTCGACGGGTCTAGTAATGGGTATAAAAAAATAAGAGTAATAGGATTGAAGTTCAATACCATGATTTGAAACTCGACCACCATGCCATATTTGACAGAAAAATACACTGCCTTTAGCATGTACAGCATCAACAATAGGTTTCCATGCTTGTACATGCTCCTTTGTCCATATACCAGGTGTGTCTGGATACCTGCCTTTAACAGTGTTGTAAACTTAAATAAAAATTTAATTATGTTAAATTAGGCTGAACTTATTGTGAACGTCAGCATATATTATATTATTCGGAAAATATGAGGTGCACACACTCCATAAGACAAGACCAACCCAATACCATATATATGGCATTAGGACTTGGGAGAAAGGGCATGTTAAATTAGGTTGAACTTATTGTGAATGCCAGCATATATTATATTATCAGGAAAATACGAGGTGTACACACTCCATAAGACAAGACCAACCCAAAACCGTATATATGGCATTGGGATTTGGGAAAAAGGCTCCAATAACTTATAAAGTGTGCACATCATCTTTAATTCATCGATTTTAGATAAACCATCCTAACAAATTATAATTAGTTTTATAAAAAAAGGTGTAAAGCTAAAGATACCCTTGTGCTGTAGGAGAAATTCCACAGGCTTCTGATATGAGAAAACCTCCATTTGTTGCCCTCTGAGTGTAATATAAAATTGCATGTGGTTGAGCAATAAATCCATATGACCTGTTTCTAGTCAATGGTGCTAACACAATCCTGATGCAACAATATCATCAGACTTGGTCTTGTATCAAGTTAGTATATATTTACTCCGTTTCTTTTCAATTGTCTCATTTATTTTTGAGTTACTATTCATCAATCACTCTTATTTTGGGTTACTATCTACATATTATAATTTTTAATTTAACTATACACAATTATCGCTATTAAATATTAAATTAGTGTATTGACAAACGTGTAAAAAGCAAATAAAACATTTAAAATGAAACAGAGAGAATAGATTGTAATTATTTAGAGCGGAGAGCAAAGAGTGAAGACTTGTTAATGAAAAATTAAAAGGGTCCACCCTAAAAATATTTTAGACTAAGACTAATAAGTCCATTTTAGACTTATGTATATCATCGTATTCAAACCAAGTGTATCAAGAAAAGGAAGATTAAATGAAAACAATTTTGATTTGTTTAATGAGCACTATCAGAACTAGGGCTATTCAATGGGCTAGATACGGGCCATATCTGGCCTATGCTAGCCCCGTTCAGCCCGTATGTTTTATTTATAAAGGATTGTTTTTGTCTTTATTAAGACTTTTTATAGCTCAGTTCATTTTAATTGTAGCAGGACTTATTCTCGGTCTAATTCATTTCCAATCCGATCCTTACAAAACCATTCTAAACCCGGGCCAAATAAGAGCAGCCCGTTAAACACCGTTGATCAAACTCAACTATACATGGGAATACTTGACACAAAGCTATAAGTGGTTACCTTTGCTCTTAAGTTGGTTTGTTTAACTTAGTACAAGTGTTTCTTTTTACTAAAAATCAAACAAAACACAAAATAAATTAACTTTTTAATTGACTAACCAAAAAATAAAATTCCAAAAAAATTAGTTGGAAAGCAATAAAACCTAAACAAACTGGACAAAAAAGAAGATCAAAATTAAAAGATCAATGGAAATTAAAAAAATAAAGAAAAATGTAGATGAGAATGATGATTGAAGCTAACCTATGTGAAAGATTGAAGGTGCCCATTTGGTAGGAAGTGCAAAGAGGAATTACTTCTGAATTTGTAGACATTTTATGATGAATTCCAATTTAAATTTGCTACCAAAGAAAATCTGAGCTAAACGGTGGACGAATCTCCAACTTATAGACACATAAATAGTAAGTGTTTGTTACTATTTCATGTTCCTTTTAGTAATCCATTTGCTTAAACTAGTTTTTATTTGCTATTTTCACATGTTTTATTTATTGTTTTAATTTTTTTTTTATTTATATCATAAATTTTGGATAAAAGATATTTATTTATTTTTATTTTAGTATTTTAATAAACCTAATACTTATAGTCATTATATATGTTCTATTAACTTCATTTTAACATTTTCATATTCTTTATAGTCTACATATGTTTTCACTTGCTTTATAAAAGCATTTTTTATTAGTTATGATCCTTGTATTTTTCTACTAACTTTCTTTTAATCTTTTTCTTAATGTTTATGGCCTTACTTTTTCTCCATTAAATGTATTATTCAACTAACTTCTATATTCGCTATTTAAAATATTTTAATTTCCGTGAATATTCCTTGTGGAAACTTCATTAAAGAACGGTGAGCATATTATATTTTTGCAGTTTCATTTGTTGTTCAACTCCCGGACTTTAACTTATACGGAATTCTGAGTTAATGATTATGATTATGATTTGTTGTTCTCTTAAAAATCTTTCTACTTTTATCATACTCCTTCTAATTTAGTAGTATTATTGGGGGTGTTTGGCAATTGGTTGTTGTCTTTTTTAGTTGGCTTGTTTGAACAGTTAAAAATGTTGGTTGTTTTTATTGGCTTTTAAGCTAACTGAAAAGGTCAACTGTTTATAGAGATGTTTGATAAATTTAAGCATAAATTGTTAACTGTTTATTAGAAAAGAGTAGGCCAACAAGCCAAAAGCCAACGAAAAAAGTAAACTGAAATAACTTTTATTACTTTGTCTTAAAAGCCATTTACCGAACTCTTTGACCAACCAACAAGCCAAAAGCCAAAAGTCAATCAAAAGCCAATGTAAAAGCTTTGTTTTTTGAACACTATTCATCGATCATTCATAATTTATGTTTTTATCTTAATCTATAAGTTAAAATATAGTCAAGTGAGATTTTGATTGATTCGTCTTAATGTTAATTTTGTAAATACCAACTTATTATTTTTGTTACTCAAGCACAATTAGAGATATTTATGATAGAAATAAGACATTGACAAAGGCACAATTAGAGATATTTATGATAGAAATAAGACATTGACAAAGGCTCTAAAACTAAATGTAACAATAAAAGTGAATTAAATGGAGGTTGTTTTTTGATATAATTACCTTGGTCACCCTAATTTTAATATTTTTTAATATATATAGTCTTCACATATTTTTAATTAACTTTATTTTAATATAATTTTTAGGAAAATTTTACGTGGTGTCCCTAAGTTAATGATTTTTCCATAAATGTTTTTTTAATCCATAAATGTTAAATCAAATATTTATTTCGACTGAATTTCGAAATATGTGGTGACCACAACGTTTATTTTTTGAAAAAAAATTATATAATGTTGGGTAAAAATACTGTAAACTTAACAAAAAAAACTTCCCTTTTGTCTACCACGTGGAAAAATATAAAGGTCAAGGTCACTTTGTGAATTCAAAAAAGGTTTGCCTACCACGTGAAAAAGCCGAAAAAAATAATAGGTTACCAGATGAAATTACCCTAATTTTTATAATGCTTATAGTCCTTACATATTTCCACTAACTTTATTTTAACACTTTTTTTTAATGTTTGTGTTTATATTTTCTCCACAAAATTTAATTCTATATTTATTAAATGTTATCATTAACTCTATTATCTAATAAAATAAAATCTGCATCATATAAATGAGTATGTGAGTGATCAAAATTAAAATACCAAGGAAATAAGGGTAAAAACACTAACATAATGGACAGAGATCACCTAGCTAGCCAAAAATAAACCGTTAGTTAAAAAACAACAACAATAATAATAATAATAATAATAATAATAATAATAATAATAATAATAATATTATATGTTTCAGATTTAGTTTGATATGAATTATTTGGATCTAATCTGAATTGAATTATTTTAGTTTGTTTTGATTTTATATGATTTGATGAAGTATGATTGTAATGAGAATAACTAATAAATAAAATAAAGAGAACAATATCTTAATCACTTCAAATCCCTCTTTCAAAATCTTTTCTCATGAAAATTGATATTTAAACAAAGGACAATGTAATGTGAAATGTCACACAATTTCATTTAGGAAATCTAAGAATTTTTAGTATAAGATAGAGTCTATTCCCAGATTATGTCTAAAAAAAAGACTAATTCCCACTTTGCATTTTTTTGGGAAAGTATTTCCCACAATACCGTCCACGTGGAAAATTATTTTTTTTTTATTTTTTTAGACAAAACCGCCACTTGAGATGGCGGTTTGCCTTAAGCACAAAAACGCCACATGAAGTGGCGATTTGGTCAAGGCAAACCGCCATCTCAAGTGGCGGTTTGGTCCAGGTAAACTGCCACTTCAAGTGGCAGTTTGCTTGTGGCCTGATTTTTTTTTCTTTCATTTTAAAATAGTGAACGCAACATGCATTAAAGTAGTTCAATACCATCTATTCCATAATAATCAATTACGAACCGGCTTGTTTTGAAAAAAATAATTATGAAAATAATACAAAGATATATTACAATTATGGAAACTCATACAAGAAGTTCAAGTTATATAATAATATACAAAATTTGTTAAACTACAACCCCCGGCCCCTTTTGTTTTGCGCACCGGTAGATGATGATGGTGTGAACTCGTCAACCTCCGCAATGACATTAAGAGCAGGAGCTCGTCGTTGACTAGCACGCTGATATGTGATAATCCTTTGCGGAGGCGATGGATGTGGAGGAGGAGTGTTGATGGAAGCCGGGGGAACGAACGACGACATAATAGCGGATGTCGATGGCGATCTGGAAGACCGACCTCGAGTAGATGAGCGCTGGCGACCTCTTGTGGACCGAGAACTGGATCTTCCGGAAGAGCTACCTCGATGGGCTGAACTCCTTGGAGAAGGAGTGTGGAATGTGTCATCTACCTCGCCAGTGACGGGGGGAGTAAGTATGAGGTACTCATAACCCGCCTGACTCAATGCATCGGTCAACGACACGTTAATGGAGCCTAAGGTCTGAGAACATAGTCGATACCCCACGTCAACTGGCGATGTAGCGGCCCCTTGAATCGTGTCATTACATTGTATGAGCACCGATCGGATGCGCTCAGCCTATTTGTTATCATTATATTGTTAAAAGAGTTACTTAAAACTATTACTATTTGTTATGAGTGTTGAAAGAAAACATACCAGTAACGTAGATGTCGGATGGTAATGTGATCCTGGCTGCGCAAATGCGGTGTTCGTTAGGCGTAATATGGAGATACGCCTGTACCAACTCATGTACATAGCAGAGCTATGACCTGTGAAGTTATCTCCTCCAACCAATCTAGATGCTCTGTCATTCCACGCATCTACATGCGATCTATGTCGTACGAGGTAGTTCTTGTCCCCAGTCCTCCGATCGATCGCATGTAGTTGAGGTTGGGTGTCACAGGCTTGCGGAATTACCTGCTCCAAACCAAATTGACGCATGACACAATCCGGGAGATGTAGCTCGACGATGTCAAAGCAAATAAGAGGACAACGCGATCTCCAAATCTCGTGGCCCGATGTACATATGTGCGGTAGAGCTTCCATCTTAGCCGCTGTGTAAGGCTGCCATGTCATCTGTAATAGAAATCAATCTGCTTAGTAATGTATACAATTTATTCATAACTAATACAAATAGTAAATGTTACTAACCTGTTCGTCCCGTTGTCGATCTAGTGCGTCCCTGTAGTAGACGAGAGTATGTGGGGAGTGGGATCTCGAAAGATATATGCGAAGCCAGCTGCAAACAAATAAACATTGATTAACATTTTCATCTATCATAAAATAGTGAAATTATGAATTTGAATAGTGAATTGAGTGTTGCTACCTTACTGCCAAAGGATCCATCCCGCGCCGATGCTGTGACCCTAATATCGGTTCAAAATCATCCGCGTCATCTTCCTGATCATGTTGCCCATCCGGTCGAACCGTCCGAATAATGGGCCTCCCTATATGAATGTGCTCCCATGACCATATCTGTAACAACATCAAGCATCCACCCATGTCCTTGGCACCCTTACGAGATGCTCGACATAAGTTATGATACAGATACGCTAGAAGGTTCATTTCAAATATAACTTACTTCCCCACCCCAATACACTACAAAGGGAAGCGTAAATTTGAATACAAGAATTTGTGATATTAAGGTATTAGAACACTTATTAGAAGGTTCATTTCAAATATAAAAGCTAAAAATACCATGAAAATATACTAAAACTATTAAACTAACCCTACAAAGTAATAAACTTTCATTGAAGCATTTCATCAAACACTTTATATGCATACAAATCAAATCATAAAATTCAACTACAAATGTGTAGAATGTAAGCTTAAATCATGAAATCAAGAGAATGTAACAAACAACAAATGTATTTATAACTTCAAATGATAACAATAATGAACAAAATATTCAATTTGCAAATTGAAATAAATTAGGGTTTATGTTATTACCTTAAATAATGATGAAAATGAACAAGTAAAGAAGGAGAAGATGAGAATGTAGTTGATTAATTTAGTTGAATGAGCGGAATTGTGAATATGAAGTAAATGAGGATTGAAGAAATTTTTTTTTAAGGAAGAAGCGGCAGCACTTGAGAAGGAAGCAAATGAAATGAAGTGAAGAGATGAAAACAGAAACTGACATTTTGTACAGCCATAAAACCGCCACTTCAAGTGGCGGTTTGCTCATTACAATTTTTTTTTTTTTTAAAAAAAATAAAATTCTACTAAACCGTCATTTCATCTAGCGGTTTACTTAAGAATCCTTAACAAAACCGTCATCTCAAGTCGCGGTTATATTAAAAAAAAAAAAAAAATTAAAACCTATCCTACGTGGACGGTATTGTGGGAAATACTTTCTCATAATACCTAAAGTGGGAATTAATTTTTTTGGAGGCAATATTTTGGAAAAAGTCTCTATAAGATACGATGAGAAAAACAAAAAAAAGACAATAAAATTACCAAGTACAAAATGCGAAGAGATATATGAATATGAATAAAATAAAAAAAATAAGTTGAACGAGTGAATGAAATAAAAAAATGTTATTAAGAAAAAAGAAATAATTCAAATTTGGTGAGAAAAATAAAAATAAAATTAAAAAAATGTCATTAAGAAAAAAAAAATGATTCAAATTTGGTGAGAAAAATAAAAATAAAATTGTAGAATAATGAAATGACTCCGTTCCCTTCATCTTCAAGCCACGCTTCACTCGTCTTCTCCCTCGAAGCTTAACTGCCATTAAAATGATTATCGAGTTATTTCCAAAATCTCACCAGATCTGTCTGCCATTACTCTAACTTTCCCAATAAAATCATTGCATTGTTCTCTCATTTCAATAGTTGAGCAAGAGAGGGAGAGACCTTGGGTGGGTCGAAAATGGCGCCGATCTTCGAGTATTTTATAGTATGTGGAATTGGACCAGAGATTCGAACTTTGGATGAGAATAAAGGGTTTTATGGAACTAATTATCGTTACTTACCTTCGCTTCTTGATCAGTTCCCACCTCCCAATCATTCTCTTTATCCTGATCCTCCTCCTCAGCTTCCGACTGTAGGTTTCCCACTTTTTCTTTCTTTTTTTGATCCTCTTACATGAGTTACTGATTATTTTTCTTTGCTGAATCTTAATGGTTTTAGTTGTTTGCATTGTTCATGAATTTTGCTTCTTTTTGTGATTCTCTTACATGGGTTACTGCCTATTTTCCTTTGTTGAATATTAATGACTTTAGTTGTTTGTATTGCTCATGGATTTTGCTTCTCTTTTTTCCCATTAATGTGTTTTGAAAATGATTGTAAAAGTTCAAATGAATGGAGAAGCACACCATTAGAACCGGTTTATTGGTTGATATAGCCTATCGCAATCTTTTGATATAAGAGTTGGCATTGTTGTTATTGTTGTATAGTAGTATCAATGGATAACAGAACTATGTTCACGATTCTTTAGTTCAAGTTTGTGAGCTTTTTCCAAGACCTCCCCTTGTTACACAAACTGGTCCTTTATATAGAACAAATAAGGTCTATGTTTATCTTTGAATGAACTTTCTTTGCAGTCGTTGTGTGGAGCGTTTGGATGTAATTTTTAAAATATTCTAGAAAATTAGGAAGAAAATAATCGATGGTGCATGTATAGCGGTTGAACTATTGATGGGGTGATGAACTAATTATGGGACTGAGTATCTATATTTACCTACTTGGTTACAAACTAATTATTGGTAGGCTATTGAGTATAGGTGGTCAATTGCATGTCATTTATAATTTGTAATGCAAGGTTGCTTGTCAAAGTTGGAAGGAATAGTGTGTATTGTTGTGACTGAAAGCCTTTCATAAGCCCCTATAATGAGTAGTCGCTAGATAGACTAGAGAATTTTGTAGACAACTCATAGGTTTCTATGGTTCTATTTTAAATTTAAATAATTTGCTGATGTGCGTATTGCCGAGTAAATGAGATCTGGGTATGCAGGTTGATATGCTGTAAGCTATTTTCGTATTGGAGTATAATTGCGGTCACACATGTGATATTTGGCTCTCTCTTCTTCTTGTGACTATTGGCTGGGGTTTGTATACTGTGTGAATAAGTTTGAGTCTTTGAGAGTAAAGGGGGAGGGTTTTGAGGTCTTAGGAGGTTGGGGAGATGGAAATATAATTCTAAATTCCATTTCAAAATTGTTCAACCAAATATTGGAATGAATTTAACTTTATTTCAATCCATTCCTTATATCACATCCAAACACTATAATGTAGATCAAGTTCATTTTATTTCTAAAATCCCATTCAAATGCCCCCTATAATGCTTCTTTAACTGTATGCTTGATTTTGAGGGTTGTGTCTAAATGGAAGTCTCATGAAATAACTTTGTGTGATAAAACATGTACAGGGGCCTTATACTCTGTGGTGTGGTGGGAGAGAGTAGAGACCTGAGAAATAAGCTGGTGAAATATGCTTGGTTTTTTGATCAGAACTCATTTTTTTTTCTGAATTGCAAGTTCGTACACAGCAAGGGAACACATTAAGAATATAATTAGAGATAAAATACCCATGGGTTAGAACTAGTTGCGCGAGCTCCCAAAGTAAGCAAGATTAAAAGTCAAGTACAATGCTTTGAAAATGTATGATTTATAATAGATTGCATTAACAAGGAGTGTTTGAATCTTGCCTTTTGGCAAAGCGGCCTCTCTTCCTTCATTTGATCTAAATTAGATTTATTAGCTCCTCTGAATTTTGTGTATGCAGTATTTAAAAACGTCCTTGCTTTTTGTTACATGAAGGTGTTTTTAACAGAAGAGATATGCTTTCTTGGGGACCTCATTACAATTGATAAATTAGGCATGCGTATACATGTCGGAACTTGATATACACGATGGGTTGGTTGCTGCTTGCCTTTGGTTTAACTTGGGCTCTCAATGACTTTTGTCTTTTCCAGACCTTGAAGACAAGTGGCTTTTTTTTGCTTTTCTTTCTGTGCAGTGCTCAACTCTAATCATGTTAAGAAGCAAATGACCATTCAATGTGGAGAGATTGAGTTGTTTTATAGCTTGTTATGTAGGCTCCTTTCACTCTTCTTATCATGGCCTCATGGGTGCCTCTTTCTAGGCTATCCAATTTTCCATATATCCTACTGTCATGTTAACATTATTTTTTGTCCTTAGATAAAAGTTCATGTCGTCAACCAACCTGGTTTTGCTATGTCTGAAAGTTACAATGCATGACTTGATGTATCATGTTGGAGGAAAAGTGTCCTCTTCTCTTATTAAGTTAGTCTTTCTTGAATTGCGTATGTAGAAAGACCTTTTCTTGAATCATTTTGTCACTTTCCTTGGAATATACATCCTGCTGATCCTGAGTTTTGTGACATTACTTTATTGTTTTCCTTATGGGATGTCCTATTTTACTTTTTGTTGCTCTTTACTTTGTTTGTCTTTTCCTCCCCATTTATTCTCTTTTTGTCAAATGGGTGTAAATCAATGACTATGTGAAGCCATTACTCATGTTTATTGATAGTAATGTAAATTTCTGTATCCTCATGATCTGATTTTTCTTTTGACACATGTCAATGCAGTGTGTCTTGCCTGCTGGAGTGGAGTTCTATGCATCAGGCTTTGATGTCAATGACCCCTCAACATACCCTCGAACTTATCCCATTGTGTTAACTGGTAGGTTTGTAGTGTTACAGATGAAATTATCGAAACATAGTTCATCTCTTTCTATGTTGTTTAATTGATACTATTATGAACTAAATCTGTGTATACCATAGTGCAAAAATAAGGCCACATCATCTTATCACGAGTCATGACCCTATTGTAAGTTCTTTTTAGTTTATTGCGACCGAAATATAGACAACATTAACCGCAAAATCCGTTTCGCGGCCGTTACTGAAACTGTATTTTTGCAATATGGTCCACACTGTATACTGTTTGTATCCTACTTTTAATTTTTTTTTCATGGTATATAGTATAGCTTAGATGATGTATAATGTACCATAGAATATTTTGGTGACTTTTTTCCCTTATTTGGTTGCTTGCAGAGGGTGATGGCTCTAAAATTTATGTGTGTTGTATTGCTTTTCGGGATCCAGTCGATGAAGATATTGTTGAAGCACATCGTATTCCTTTGAATTCATTTGCAGACAAGTGCATATGTCTCGTTTCACGTTTACCAAGTTTCCATGTACTTCGTAATGCTTTGGAGGAGGTCTTTGCTCTTTGTTTTTCACCTAAAGGAAGCAGGTGAATGTTCCTATTTTTTTGTTTGGCTGAACCATCAGCCATCAGGAGTGAAGGAGTATTTTCCTCTTTGGTTTGTAGGATTGCACTTCGATATATCACTAATCCACCACCCAAAAAAGGAGGGGGCTGAGGGGTCAACTTTTGTAGTTTGGTTTGTTGTTTCTTTGGAATTTTTTCATTTTCTCTATATCTTTATGTATTTCAGCAAGCCATTGTGGGATGTCATTGCCTGTATGGTTTCCAATGTTCCCTTGCCTACACCTGGGAAAGATAGGGTATTATTTGCTGTTGAGAACTGCCTACTCTCTGTTGAGGCTCCACCAAGAGATGGTTTACCTCATGCTGATGTAAGATGAGTCTGTCGATCTTCTTGTCTCTGGCTGTGGCCTTCTCTGCGCTAGTAAGAATAGTTTTACCAAGTTTGTTTGGTTGAATTACAGATATCCTTTCAGCCATTGGTACAGTGTTTGGATGTTGACAACTTGCTCAAGCTCTTCACAGCTGTGCTGCTTGAAAGGAGAGTCCTACTTCGTTCGAACAAGCAAGTATCTCTTTTCAGAAGCTTTGAAATCATCTTACAGTCAAGAAACATGCAGCTTGGTTCCTTTATGTTTTAAACTCAGTTTGAGCGTGAAATTGATTAACCTAATGAATGCAATGATTGTGTACTGCCTTCATCAAGTAGGTTTTGTAGTGTTAGTAGTTTTCTAGAACTCCTTTCTTGTTGCTTCATACCAAGTGTCTTTTCAAGTGCTTATGAGTGTCTCATGTTCTGTTAGACACAAGTTTTGTGGGTAAAGTTGGATTTTTTTCTTTTTATCATATGTTTATGATGTGTGAATTCCGGTGTTTTGACATTTAATAATTACAGAAAGGTTGAGGTGAGTTAAGTGCTTTCATTTTTTGCTTTTACTGTTTTCTGCTTGCCCTCATCCAAAGCATTAGTGAAAAGCGAGTTCTATCATTTTGTTTTCAGATGTAGGATTTTCAGCAAAATTTTAATGATTTATTGTATTTATTCAACTTGTATTCATAATTTTTTTTTGTAGTTTTTTTTGATAAGCAAACATGATAAAATCCATTTTTCTTTCCACCCAGGAGGAATATAAATTCTGATATTTGTAAAATGTTTCACTTTTTGACAGGTATTCACTTTTGACTCTTGTGTCTGAAGCAATTTGTCATCTCATCTACCCATTTCGGTGGCAGGTAATGCTTTACATTTCGAGACCATATTATGAGATAGTTTATATTAGATTTCAGTCTACACTTTCAATCCCTGTCATATGGTTAACTTACATAAATAATGTATGTCTCTGCAATATTTTTTACCTTGATTCTTTTTTGTTTGCTGTTTTTGCCAAAGAGTGTTTAGATTTTCTACTTGTCTCTGATTTAACCTATTTCTTTGTCTGATTGAAGCATGTCTACATTCCATTACTATTTTTCAGCGGAGTGGACTACATTGATGCTCCAACACCATACATGATGGGTCTTCATTCTGGCGTCGATACCACTGGTCTTTCAATGGATGGCGTAAGCTATAGGCATTAATGCTATCTTGTTGATTTGGTCTTTTAAAGAGATAGTTTACAGTTACATCATGGTCATACTTCAAATTTTCCTTTGCATTTTTCTTGTCTCTTGGTTGATTGATTTAATTTTTTTACTGGACTAATCCAAGCACTTTTTCACTATATTAGTTAATATGGTCATTGCTCTTCAAAATCTAGAGTCCTAGCGTCTTACATGATGAGATTGTGTCTGAAGCAACAACGTTACATATTCAGAAGCCATTAAAGTGGCTTCCAAGTTCCACCTAGGCAAGATAAAGGGGGATTTGATGTCAACAATGTCAGCCTTGTAATTACAAAGAGACTGTTTAAGGTTCCCCCAAGTTTGTTTTAAGCACTATATGTTACTTCACATAAATAAGATGTGCACATGGTTTAATAAACAGTTTTGATTATGAGAAAGTAATAGGAAGACAATATCTAATGGATGATTAAATGAAGTTCGTTTTTCTTATTGTAATAACACTTTAGTGAACTTCATGCTTTTTTTAATTTTTTTATTTATTTTTTGGTAAATAACAATTAAATTATTGCCTTGCATCCGTGTTTGAGATTGAGACAAAGGTTTTCACATGCATGCCTTATTAAGATAAGAAGCATTATATGTGCTCAATTCGTAATTTTTTCTTGCCTCAGTTTAAGTTACATCTACAACAACATGCCATTACCCAATGCATACTGTTTCACATTTTCCACTTTAGATAATGAAGTGCAAATGATTTAATAGACATGTTCAATATTCCATTATAATCTTAAACCAAAGAACTATACTTCTTTGGATCATTGAAAGTGGAAGACTCAGTTAAGTTACCTCAAACAAAAATTTAATTGTCATAGCATTGGTGGTTAAGGATCTTCTATTTTTGCTTGGAGTTTGCTAGTAGACTTGATTTGACTTTTTAGGATTGTAGGTTGCTGTTTGCTCAATTATAAACTTGCACAATGAGTGTCTATCTTTAGGATGACTAAAGGGATGACAATCCTGTTGAGTCTTTCTTTCCGTAGGATTCTCTTTGATAGATGATATAAAAGTGAGTTTTTTTTATAATCATGAATCATGATATGCGTGCTTGGTATGTGATGATGTCACATGGACTTGTTGGCACTTGTTTTGATGCAAAATGGTGGAGTGTTTTGTGGAATTATGTGTAGGATGAGTAGGAGAGCCAAAGGAATTTTGAATTTTGAATGATTGGAGGATGGGAGGATGAAGATCACTTGATTGAAATTGCTTCTGGTGGAAATGATATTCCTACCAGCGATTAGTGTTATGTATCTTTTTATTTGTAAAATGTTTTAGTATGAATTGTGATTTTTTTTCATGTATGTCCTCTCCTTCTTTCATAGCATGCCATTAACAAAGAATTTTTTTATCCCTTTGTTAGATGTTGCCTTTTGTTTTTTTTTTCCTAGCAAAGGCCGATTTCCAATGGTTTTAGAGTATAAAAGGAGGTTGGGGACAGTGAACCAAGGAGGGTGGTGTTGGACACGTAGGATAATTTCTTTGAAGAGTTTGAATCTGTGGAGTGTAATGGAGTCATTACCTTCATGGGGGCCAGTCTTTAGAGTCATTGGGAGGCCTTCTACTTTTCTTTTCTTTTTTTTTTTTTTTTTTTTTTTTTTTGTCTCCTAAGCCCTATGCCAACTTTCCAAATTAGATATTTTCTACCTAGTTATAATGTGTGTGGAAACTCTTAATAACACCTCCAGGCTCCAATCATAGTACAAAAACAAGGCTACAACATATCATATCGTCTGTATCATTAAGATATCAAATTTATCAAACCGGTATTACCCGCATTGTTAAGGTTTTAAAAACTGTTTTCTAGGCCATTCCAAGCGATATTTCATGGTTTAAGCCAATATTAGGCAGCACGACAACTGCATCATCCCAGTTACCACATCGCTGTGTCCGTTGCCGTAACCGTGACTGCTACCATATTTTTGCACTATGCCTCCAATGTCAATGTAGTTGAATCCTATTATTTTGAAAGGCATGGATGATAACAAAATCATTGAACTCATTTGGAATTCCTATGCAACTGGAGGGTGTACGAAAATGATAAGAATTTTCATTGTGAAATAATTATGGGAAACTGGTTTTCCCGGCTCGTGTGTTCCAATGTGCTTGCTTCATAGTGGAAGGAAATAAGCAAGATAAAACATAGAATTGGACGGACAAAAGAGAATAAGGATTTACTCTTAATGATATCAAGTTATCAAATATCAATATCTGGTCACTTATATCAAGTTTCCATAAGCACTTCAATAGTTTTGGATTAAATTAGCTGGCTCTCACCCCTTGAAAAGACTTCATTGTCTCAGACTCTCTCTCACACTCTCTTCTGTTACAGCTTTCAAGTAGTTAATAACACAACAAATGTTTATAGAACGTATAATAATTAAGTGTAAGACTAAGATATTCAAAATCCATTTTACCTATTCATGTGGCATGACCATTACACGTTCACCTCTTTCACCATTTATATTGTGTATGAAAGGAATCAGATTTGATTGTGTGCAGGGTTCAATTCGAAAGTCCTTTTGTTGATATATTTTGTTGGCATTTACCATTTCTGTGGTTTTTTTCTATGCTGGATCTTGATTTTCACTTGTTATATCTACCTCATTTCTGTTGTAGGTTGTTATTGTAGACCTCGAGTCTAACCGTGTCACCACTTCAGAGGAAATTCCTCCTATACCAGAGCCAGAATTGAGTACCTTACGTGGCGAGATATTGAAATTGCTATATCCTAAAGTAACAGATATAGACCTGATAAAGGTGGGCCTCAATAAATCAAGTGAGGTGTATCATAGAGTTTCTAGCAAGCCATGGTCAGAAGCGCATGATGTTCAACTTAGGTAAATTAACACACTTATGAATTTTTATTGACAATTTGCATTGTATAAACCAAGTGGCGCTTGTACTGAATTTGCTTTCAGTACGGGGTCATCATGCTCATTTTAATATAATTGGATATTTTGGTTATCTTGGGGTGAGAATTGCTCCTAATTAGCAAATTGCTCTGCATCTAAGTGTAAATGTTGACACTTGATGGTAATTAAGGCAAGTATAAACGTGGAATCAATATTAGACTACAGACTTTTCAAAATTTTATGTAGGAAGTTTGAGTGATGTATGAATTATCCTCCCCTCAAAATTTTAATTGATCATGGATGCTACTCTAGTGTTGCCTAATCTGGTATAGGTGAAGATGTTGTGTTCTACTATGCCAAATCTGTATCTTTTTTTGTTGTTGCCATATTATGTGTTCGGCAACGCGATGATTGTGTTTTTATAGTGAGGTATCTACAGCATTTTTAAGTTCCCATTCTCTATGTGCAGGATGATATTTCTGAAGTTCCTTGCTTCAATTTTATCTGGTTACAGGAATTTTATTGTATGTTTCTACTTTTCCGCTGTTTTGAATTATTTAGATATGATATAGAACTATATCATGTCAAAAATTGCTTTAGAGACTGCTATATTGCTTATGTGTATGACATATTTTTTACAGGAAAATACAGCAACCAATGTCTTTAATACTCAGGCATTCTTAAAGAAGCGCTCTCGATTGACTAATGAACCCCCAGATCAGATGGTGAGCTTTAACTAGGTCTACTGTGGTGGTTCTTTTTTTGATATTTTTTTAATATTCTGTTAATAATTTTCTTCTAGTTCAGCTGGCCAGCACTTTAGCTGAGTCTTGGCATATCTCAATTTTTCCATAAGTCACTTGCTGGTGCACTTGATCTTGTTCTTTAAACAGGCTGGACCGAGTTTGAGTCAAGCGGCTTGATCTTGCCATGTTTATATGCTTCTATGTCTTAACATTTCTGTTTGATATTTATTATAGTGTTTTGAGTAACAAATTTATTCCTTATTGTTGTTCATTTCATATGTGAAATCGAAAGGGCATAATTAAGTTAGAAGGCTTTTGTTCATGTTCCCTATCAGGTGAAATATAATTATTTATTGTGTTTGGGCCGTGCAAGCTATTTTTTCACCCTAGACTGCATTTGAGGATGTGAGCTGCTTATTGTGCTAGCATTTTTTGATGTCTTTGGAAGTCTGAGTGAACCTTAAGATGCCCTGTAACTTTCTTTTCTTTAAAAGTTTTATTGTTACTTGAAATCTAAGGAATGATTAAACCATTATAAATTTACAGTCTCCTATGGCATAATGATCATACTTCCTAGTAGAAAATAGCAAGAACAAGGGCATCGTACGTTTGTGATCTCTTTCTATGATAACTTAAATTTTATGTTCATCAAATGTGCTCTAAGCGTAAACCTTTTCCTCCTTTCTATCGTTAATTAATAGAGAGCCATTATTCATGTGTTTTTGAAAGGGAAATCTTCAATCTTTCTTCCCACTTGTCCGGTGGAAGAAAAATGATTTCTTGTCACTCTTGCTAGGTTTCAGAGATAGGGGTTAGAAACTTGGTGGATGGATGTGTTGCCGATATGCAGTGCATGTTTTATGGACTTTATATGAATAAAACCTTCCTTAAGTCCTGGCTAAGAGTTTGAGTCTTATTAAGTTGGTCGATCTTTATGGTTTTTGGACTTCATATGAATCAAACTTCCGAATTCTTGAAGGAATTGAACTCAGATATTTAAATCCAGAAGGGTATCTTTTGTTTTGTTAAATTAAAGTCGACAGAAAATAAGTTTTGAGGATGTATTAAATTGTACTTTGGACGGATGTTAAATGATTGTCAATACTGGGTTCAATTCACAAAGAATTGTAATCACTAATTTTATCACTAAGTTGAGTTGATAAGGGGAGTTGTGATCAGTAATTCTAAGAAACACTAGGTAAATTCACACAAAATTCTGATATAACCTTCAAGGCTTCAACTCATCATGACATATCAGATGCATGACATTTATTTTTAATGGTCATGAAGGCAAACCACTTTATCTTCCACAAGTCCATAACTTTCCAAGTTAGCTGAATGAACTTAGTCTGAATCTCATCTTGTGCATTGACAGTGCTGATTTGAATCAGCAACTGTTGACTTTGTACATGACGAGATAGTTCTTGCCTTTAATAATCCTCATCGTGAACTCCGTCATTACTTAAAAATGTTGCAGAGTTTGCCACCTTTAACTCTCCTGGGATCTTTCACCTACCCATTGATTCGCACGTGCTAAATCCAACTTGAATACCAATGGACAACATGGTCTTATTGCAAATAGAGACATTAAGCATTAAAAGATAAGTAAGACATTTATTTGATTTGGCCATCTTCTACTGGATATAAAACGGAAACAGACAGAGAATGAACTAGCAATAGTTTTTGTCTATGACTATTGTTGATCTTGCTTGTGATTGTCATAAGCTTAATTGGTCTGCCCAGCTGGTAGCATTTTGATTACTACGTAGCGGCAGTTATATTACAATTGTGATTGGCAGTATGGACTTGATTCATGGCCTATGGATAAGGGGAAGCTGATCTGCTGATGCATTGTTATGGATAGGCTGATAAGTTAGAGTAGATGCTGTTGATGTAGCCTTGAGGTTGAGCATTTCAGCTTATGATAATCCCCTTTTTGTGTTTGGGTTATGCAACCAATATACTTCTAAACCACTTTTGACTTAATCTTGTAGTCTTCCCTATGTTTCATGTATGTTAACTTTATAAAGAAATTAAAAATCTCACAATTCTCATAAGTTTGACTTGCTTCCACACTGGGCTTTCTCTGGTGTGATTTCACTCTGTTCAACTTGTGGTTTACAAAGGGCCAAATATTTGGGTTGCATGCATCTTGATTCTGGATGCCTTTGAACTGTGCTAGTAATTTTGTTCAGTGGTTGGTGGTTATTACGCTCAGAGCACTGCGTTTCTCGAAATATCCAAATCACTCTTTCAGAAATAAAAGCAGTCAAGTTAACTTTTTGACGGGGATTTAAGATAATTTTCATTTCTCACAGATATTGCAATTTTTGGAGACACAAGGCTTTTTGGACTTCCTTGAAAGAGGAGGTTCTGATGATAATAATAACAACCTTCTTGACAAGTTGCAAGATGCTATTGGGAGAGGACAGGATCCTATGTCAATATTGCCTCCACCTCTGTTGGAGCCAGAAATTATTACAATATCAGATCGTAGTGGAGAATCTGGTAGGCTTCATTAATTGTCATTATCAATTAGTTGTGCTCAAATCAATAAATCCTTTTCTAAGATGTTAGTTCTTTCTGAATCACAGTTGGTGGTTCTCGCTACACATATGACAGGTTCCCATCTAATATTAGAGCAGAAGAACAGGAGGAGAAGAGGAAACAGATTCTTGCTGCAGTTAGTGGAGCCCTTGATAATACTGTAAAGCCTACTCGTGATCGTGGTGAAAGTCTCAGTCCGAGAGAGAGAGCTGTAGGTTCTCTTTTCTCATTTTTGTAATTGATGAAACTTATATTGTCATGAATTATGATGTGTTTCCTCTGTTTTGTTCTAAGCAATCAGATCATTTTATTGAGCATGAGTTTGGGTTTGCCATTAGCAAGGTGGTTTTCCCTTGTGTACCATTCTTTTGCTTTATGATGCTGAACTAGGCGCAGTTAATAATAGTTAACATGTGTGGAGGTCTTGCAAAGTTCCGAGGTTGATTGATTGGTTGATAAATTGAAGTAAACAAAAAACTAATTTGCTAAACAAATATTTTTTTTGCTTCTTTATTTACTTTATTGTTTATAATTGTTCTAATGAAAGGCTAATTTGAATAATGTGAATGGATAAACAATACTTAACAGGGTCTATAACCAAGTTTTGTGATTGATCTTAGCTGTATTCTTTTAACAGGCAGAACGTGAGCGCATGGTATTGGACATACAAGTGAAGTTGCAGGTGAATAATGGATTTATGATGCACCTTTTTTGAAATTTTGACCACCCTTTGTCTGCAACTACAGTGTATTGTTCCACTACATCTGCCAAATCTTGTTTTATAGTACATATATCTTTGCGCAAGGAAGAACTCAGCAGAACAGCTTATCATGAATATCATCTTTTTATAATAATAATAATAATAATAATAATAATAATAATAATAATAATAATAATAATAATAATTATTATTATTATTATAATAATAATAGTAATAATAATAATAATAAAAGAGTATCATCAATTATCGCTGCTAACACATTGAAAAGCATCTTTATGTTTTAAGTGTACTCTGTTTTCAATAATCTTCTGAGCAAGTGGAGGGAATGGGGCAATGGAGATAGGAACTCTAAATAGGTGAGATGATAAATTAAGGAATATCTACTAGGGTCAAATAATGACAGTTAGATTGGGGAAAAGGGATTTAAAGTTCAAAAAGGTGCAATGAGGCTCAAAAAGGAATACTGGTTGATGAGATTTGATGTTTAAAACCTGGATTTAGGCGCAGAATGGAATAATAATTATAACCACTGCACCTTATGCCTTCTTTCGCCTATGCTCTGGATGCCTTTTGCATTAATGCGCTTTGTGTGCTCTTGTGCCATTTTAATATGATATTCTGCGCATAATGCATTAATAGATGATATTTTGTTAAGGTCAATATGAAATATGCTAAACTGAAAAAATGGAAAGAATATTTGTGTTATTATTATACATTTGAGATCATGTGGAGAATAGAGAAAGTATAATGCAGGATTTGATTGGTATGTAGTTGTGAACAAGGTGTGTATTCCCTTCCTTACCCCCCTCTCCCCCCCCCCCCCCCCCCACCCCCTTCCCTTTAAAACCAATTCCTTTGGGTTTTTCCCACCTAACAAATGTAGAGTAACAGCATCAATTTCAGGCCTTTGATCCCATCAAATGGTGTTAATATGTGTATTATATGTAGTATCATGGTAGCTAGGGTTGTAGTCGGATTGGATTATTTCCGGTCTGCTCTATTTCTGGGTTGGTAGAGGCTAAGGAGAATTCATTTGGGTTTGGGTGCAGTTGTTCACATTTTGACGGGAGGGATCAGTAACAAGACTTGCAAATGTGAAATGAGAGAAAGATTCTTTGTCTTTAAATAGAATGTGCACCTATTGCTTTCAATTGGAGCTGCATTTTTTTAAGTGCAAGTTTGATTAGTGGAACGTGTACTTCTATCTATCTTTGTTAGCGATGATTTTCCATGTTATCTGTTTTGGTTCTAGTAGCTGACACTATATCGTTGGGATTAAGGTTATGACATTGTTGAGTGTGTATCTATGTAATTTAAGTGGAATTACATCAGGAAAAATAAAGGATGAAAAGAGTCCATTATTTGAATAAAAGGCGTATGCTTAGTTCAAATATAACACAAAATTTTGACAAAAGAGGTTTACATACTGTTAAAAGGATAAATGTTTTTTTTGATGAAGAAAAGGATAAATACAACATAAATTCTTCTCAACCCTTTTTATTTTAAGCCTAAAGGTGTCAGAATCTGGTTTTTCGTTGGAGGATTTGAAGTCAGATCGATTTTTCCAGATGAAAATTTGGTGGCATAGTTGGCTCTTCATTTACAATAGTTGTTAAAATTAGACTTCACTTAACTGAGATTGACTGGAAGGCGTAAGCTGGAGAAGTTAATCAGAGTCTGACATTGACTTTTTTCTTAATTAGTTTATTGCAAGTAAACATTGATTGGTTCATTGTTTTATCCCCGCTGCTGGTAGATTTAGTTTAATATGTGAGTGTTTTTGGCTGGACCTCTGCTCAGTTGAATGTAAAGACTTACATTTCTTGATCTGGTACAATTCTTTGGTGATTTGAAGTGCTCTTGTGTCAGCATTTGTAGTCTGAAGTTATTTGACAAATTTCACTAAATAGGGGCTGTGGCTACGTCTTCTGAAGTTAGGAGCAACTGACGATCCATTGTCGTCATTTGAATATGGAACTATTCTTGGTAAATTTCAATCTTTGTTTGATTTTGTTGCTAGGTGATTTGAATGTTTTTTGATGTTTGCTTGATATATATGTACTTTGCAGCTCTGATTGAATCTGATGCAGATGGCATTGGTGGAAGTGGATTTGTTGAGTGTATAAGGGAACACATACATACTGTATGTTCAGTGGTTAAATTTTAGATTGAAATTTTATATAGAACAAATTTCTTTATCTTGTTTTCATCATGCAGGGCTGGACTTGTCAACTGACAGAAGAACAGTTTATTGCTGTTAAAGAACTGGTATGATTTTATCAAATTTAGAGCTCATACTGCTTCTACAGATTTAAGTAATTACTAGTGTCGAAAGAAAATGTTGCTGCAATGGAATAATTGTACCTCTCCGAGTCTTTGTATCAACCACATATTTTTGGGTTAAGGCATACACATTTTTGTGTTGTTGTGAGTCTCTCTGCAGATAAAGATCGTTAAAAGTGCATATCATATTTTTGCAGTAAATGTTGAAAACTGCAAATACACTATAGAAGATGGAATAATAGGTTTAACTTATTATAATTGACTAATTTTTCAAGTTACTTTAAATTTTGTTTGACACGTATCTTTTTTTGTCTCTTGAGATTTTTGCCTCTCTGTGATGTTTATGTGTCTCTATTTCAGTTGAAAACTGCAATTACTCTTGCAACATCACGGAATGACCTTTCAACAGTTAGAGATGCACTGGAAGTATCAGCTGAAATTTTTAAGAAGGATGCAAATAATGTTTCAGATTGTGTGCAACGTCATCTAATTTCTCTGTCTATCTGGGAAGAGTTCAGGTAAGATTTTCTCTTGGCTTGGTAATAAAGAAAATTTTAAGGAGCTAATGAAGGGAGTATCAATGATATACCAAAGGAGGGCTAAGGCCTAAAAGGCTCAAACTCTGATGCTGTTATAGAAAAATTTACCATAAAATCATGAAATCAAGATACTCAAAAGTGCTTATAACAACAGCATTCCATTACCCAAATATGATAAAAAGTGCTTAACTATGATAAATGAGGTTCAGCAAACAAAAATGCTATTTAGTAGGTTGTGCAAGTATTTGACATGGATATCATTTTCAAGCATTTTTCAAACTAATTTCAATGCTGTAATTTCGAATTATGTTACCAAAGTTATGATTAATTCTTGTATTGTGATTCATGTCATCTTTGCTCTATCAGTGCAAATAAAAGTAAAACTTTGTTTTTTCTTTTTTATTATCTTGATCCATATATAAGTATTATTTATTAGCTAATTTATCTCTTATATGTGACTTTTGTGTTTATTCTTTGTGTTTACTCAAGGTTTTGGGAAGGATATTTTGAGTATCTCATGGATCAAACCTCCAACAAGTAAGGATGCATATTTGATCTTTTTCCTTAAATGCATATTGAAAAAATGCTTTCATCCTTCAATTTGGGTTTGTCATCCTAAAAACTTACAAACATCCAATCATATGGATATAATTTTAAAATGCCTATTATACAAGACTTTTGGTCGTCATTCTTCATTATGTGTCAAGTACCCGATTCTTGACTTTTGAAAAGAGGTATGTGCAGTTGACAACACTAGAGTTGTCATTTTGAAACGCATATTCATCCGATATTCTTAGAAAAGGCTAATTTACATACTATCACTCTATGTATTTATATTTGTTAACAGTATCAAAAATGCTATGTACATTATGAAATGCTTGGTTATTTGCTTCGTTAATGTAATATACAGTAGAATTTTACCAGTAACATTTTGACGCTGTTGTGCCTTTTGCATATGATTTTATAAGGCCTTTAATTGATTCTAATTACTTCTTTTCCCCAGGCCATCCAATTATGCCACCCTAGTTATGACACAACTAATTGTACTAGCTTCACACATGGTATTCTCAGCTCTTTTATTTATCTCTCACAATTGCTGCTATTGAGTCTGCTATTAAATGAATATTAATATGGTTCTTAACTGTATGAAGGCTGGACTGGGACTACCTGATACTGATGCTTGGCAAATCATCGAGACAATAGCTGAGAAGAACAACATAGGGTATACGCAAATTGTGAGTTCATAATAGCCTTTTTATTTTAGTTTTCCTATTGCATATTTCTTTCATTCTATTTTTCTATGAATTTTTTTGGTGAATTTATTTATGTGATAAGTTCTTTAAATCTGAGGCTAGTTATTTCCTTAACGTAAAGAGTTTTCCTTTGATTCCATGTTTGGTGTTTTGGATGTATGATACTTTCTGTTCTGTTTTTCCGCACATGTAGTTCTTTTGGATGTGCTAATCACATGGGTACTAACTCTGTTCTAATTGATTCCTAGAAAAAGTTGTTATAATGTTAAAAACGTATTTACTTTTTTACATAGTCAAATCCCTACACGCTCATAGAGCTGCCCCTAAAGTTTCTCTTTCTAACGAATAGGGAAATTCAGGTGATTTTTGAGTTTTCCTAGTCTTGAAAGAATTGCTTGTTCTCCCTCGTTGTGCTATTCTTTTCATCAATTTCTAAATATTCTGTTGCTCTCCAGAATCGATGTTTGGATATGGTTTACTTCATCTTCCTATAATATATCTGAAAATCATGTTAATTTGATTGACTTCAAGAATTTCTTATTTGCCTTGTGTGAAGATTTGAAGCTTGTAGTTGTCCATTTATTTACCGGTGATTTGCAATCCATTAACTCCTTGTCTATGAGTACCTCATATTCTGGTTTTTTGCAAGTGTTTCTTTCCCAGAGATTGATTATCATATTCCGTCTACAGGTAGCCACTTCTCTCCTATATTTGTGTGCCTGTGATGCAATCCATTGTAATTTGTAACATTTGTATATGAGCTGTCTCTTGAATGTTTCTGTCAATGTGCTATATGTTGTAGTTTTTAGTTGCTGTTTCTTTTTGAACTTGACGTTTTGCCTTCAATTTTCTCATTCCAGTCAAGAGTTCTATAAAATCTGTTTTGCATCCTATAATCATTGTTTAATCGTGCTGAAAATGTTTTTTTTTCTTTGCTTGTTTCTAGATACAATTAAGAGGATTTTTGTCACATATCCATCAACTGCGCTTTGCTTACTGGGGAACTGCCGCTTCAAAAGGACAGTTATTATCTTCCTATGGAGGACAATCTATTCATCTACAAGATACTGCACATGACAGTCAGCCAACTACTGAGGCATCTAGTGTTGGAAGGAGCTGGGTCCAGAGCATGTTCAGCAGAGATACATCAATAAGAGCACAATCTTTTACCCGTGTACGGAGTGGACTATCAGGTATTCCAAATTACGTGCAAGAGCTTTTTATTACCTTAATAATCCTGTTTGATACCATAGCTTATTACTAATTTCTTTTTCCGCTTTATTCAGCTGCAAATGAGGATAAACAGGATATGACAGGCACAGCAGGTCAAAAGAGGCCTCAAACAAATGTACGCTTGCTTAGGGGTCATAATGGCGCAGTCACTGCTTTACATTGTGTCACAAGAAAGGAGGTTTGGGATCTTGTTGGTGACCGTGAGGATGCGGGCTTTTTTATAAGTGGAAGTACAGACTGTCTGGTATGTAAACATCTTTTGCTGATCATTTCGATATTTATCTTCCATCTTTTCTGTGAGTCTCAAGGATCATTTGTGAAAGTTTGAGATATTACCTGCAGTTACTTTTGCATGTTTATGCGTTACTCTTTATTTGAGGCTTCAGGTCTTGCTTACTTAGAGATTCTAGCATGTTGTGTTGCTTTTTCAGCCCGTGTAAATACTGGTTTTCTGGCTATTCTCTATTGTCAAATTGCATGCATGAAGAACTTGACAGGAATATATTTTTATGTTTTCTGAGAATTGATTTATTCTTTTATTCACTAATAATTTTTCCAGATTAAAATATGGGATCCAAGTCTTCGTGGTTCTGAGCTTCGAGCAACATTGCAGGGCCATACAGGGTAATCTTCTACATCAAATTTCTCTTGTTTCTTTTATAGGATAACTTGTAGTTTTAAGGCATTGACACTATAGTTCTAAGCTATCATACTATATTTTAATGCATGAACTAAGCAAAATTTCATTGCTATTTGCAATTTGGAATTGCAACTCAAATTTCCATTTGTAGGCATTTGCTTATGGTGTTTGTGTGCAGTTTTTTTTCTTCATTATCACTTCTTCAGTCATTTTGATTTTGCTAAACTTCTCATTTTGGATAATCCCTTTGATTTTGCTACTTCTAAAATTTTTTTATTTGGTTTCACATTCTATCTCCTTATCTCATCCACAAATTCATTTTCTCTCTTCATCCCATCGACATATTTCTTTGATCCACTTGTTTTTGTATCATTCTCCCACTAAAATTTAGTAAAAAGTTTCTTGTTGTAGCTATATGAAAAGGACAAAGAGAGAATTTCCCAATTCCTTGCTAAATTGCCCCATTTGAAAATGACTTTTCGATTTGCGTCATAATTATTTTTGAGCTAAATTTCTCTCTTTTTAAAACTCTGTAAACATTCACTTCGCCCTTTTGCATTCATGTAAGTTTTGATGAACTAGTTACTGTAAAAATGAGGGCCATATAGCCCCCCAGGCCCCATCCACCTTGCGGACTAGCTTTCATATGAAGCTCTAGAAAAAAATTCACTTAAATGAGCTCAAGGAAATCATAAATGCATGGTGAATATATGATAATGTGAGATAGTATTTTAATTACATGACTGCTTACATAGATTGATTGATTAAAATAAAGCAACAACAAGCTTAATTAAGATTGTCACCAAAGAAGTAAAAATCCAATCGGAAACCGTCTTTGGATACACCATGAATAATAAAAAAAACTCAGATGAATATGTAGGTTAACTTCAACATGCTTTCTTTCTCCACCCAACTACCCCCATGTTATTAATCCATGCCATGTATTGTAAAGGCTAACTTATATATGCCATTCTCAGCCCTTTTCTATGCACCCATTCATTTTGGTGGCTGGTACATACTCACAGGAAAACTCTGACCTCAAATTTGGCAAAAGTGAACCACCAACAAATTGAGATACATGATCAACTATGCTCTCTATCATTTCAACTATAAAGTGAAGTTCTTGAAAGTCATTGCACATGTTCAAATTCTCAACAGTATTTTCGAACTCCTGGTGTTTTGTAACTCCAAATTTTCTCTCAGCAATGTTGTCGAAATAATGTAATTAGCAATAAATCCAGCAACCCATGGCTCATATTCTACCGGAAACCTGCAAAACCGAGGCAAAATAGTAATCTTTTCTGAATTTTCCATGAACTTTACTTTAATTCACTGCAAACAATTACAAGAAATAGAACCGTTCACTATCAACTTCAATTTGTGCACAAACTAAGTTACACGAACAGGTTTTCCTTCTTGCCAAGCATGAATAGCGAACACCACTAGAACTTGCTTCAAGAGAGCGGTTTTTGGAATCTTGCAAACCCCTCAATTTGTAAATCATGAAATGGTGTTTCTTCTTTTCTTCATGTGTTCTTGCCAGGATCTCCATGCAAATTCTCCTTGCATGTAATTCTGAAATCTGATACCAAGTGCTTTATGTTTGGGCTCAGTATTCCATGCTAATATTGGATAAAGTTGTGGATATTTGCAAATGGAGCTATGTCCTTTAGAACGGTGATCTTGAACTCAGTTTTTAACCAAAATCTTTGATTTTTGCAAGCTCGTTTGATAGCTTCACTTCACACAAATAAAAGCGCAAATGTTATAATCCAATTTAGTATAATAGATAATAATCTAAAAGTAAAAGAACTATAACTCTTTGACTCCATTGAGAATGGACTAAATTACAATGAAACAACACCGATCCTAAATAATGAAGATTGACAAACCCGATAGAAAAACTCTTTGCTAGACTATGGACGATAAAAAAAACTCAATGATGTATCATTACAAACCTCTATATGTTTCCTATCTACATCTTATCACCCCCATTAACCATATATTATGAAGACCAACTAAATATTCCATTTTCAGCCTTTTTTCAGCATCCATGCAATCTTGGTGCATGATAGGATTGTGCAGTTGGCTCAGGGAGTTGCTTAATGGCTGGTTGTGTATTAAACATTTAAATTAGCTCGTGTTGCTAAGTATATCAGTCTTATAGATCTCATTATGGACTGATGTGACACTGCTGTATTTTGGTTAGTTTTTTCTCACATATTCTTCATTTTCCTGATATTTTCATTTATATCTATGAATTTCTCTGTCAGAACTGTGCGGGCGATAAGCTCTGACCGAGGGAAGATAGTATCAGGATCAGACGACCAATCCATCCTGGTATGGGATAAGCAAACACACCAGCTTCTTGAAGAACTTAAAGGACATACTGCATCAATCAGCTCCGTACGCATGCTTTCAGGAGAACGCGTCCTTTCTTCTTCTCATGATGGAACCTTAAAAATGTGGGATGTGAGAACCGATGCTTATGTGGCAACTGTTGGTCGTTGCTCAAGTGCAGTTCTCTGTATGGAGTACGACGATTCTACAGGAGTTTTGGCTGCTGCAGGTAGGGATTCCGTTGCATACTTATGGGACATCCGTGCAGGAAAACAGATGCATAAACTCGTGGGGCATGCAAAATGGATCAGATCAATCAGAATGGTTGGAGATACTTTGATCTCTGGTAGTGATGATTGGACGGCTAGAGTTTGGTCTGTTTCACGAGGCACATGTGATGCTGTCTTAGCTTGTCATGCAGGACCTGTTCAATGTGTGGAGTATTCAACATTAGAGAAGGGAATCATTAGTGGCTCAACCGATGGGATGATTCGGTTTTGGGAAAATGCCGATGTAGGTATAAGATGTATCAAGAATGTTACCATACACTCTGCTGCTATATTATCCATAAATGCTGGTGATCACTGGCTGGGGATTGGTGCAGCAGATAACTCTATGTCTCTATTTAATCGCCCTCAAGAAAGACTTGGCGGCTTTACAAGCCCAGGCTCTAAAGTAACTGGATGGCAACTTTACCGGACACCCCAGAAATCTGCTGCTGTTGTTAGATGTGTAGCTTCCGATCTTGAAAGGAAAAGAATCTGTAGTGGTGGCCGAAATGGACTTCTTCGATTGTGGGATGTTACTATAAACATCTGAGCTTTTGCATCGACTTTTACATTAGGATATCTTGAATTCCCTGCTGTGGCATCGGCTTTTACATAAAGCTGCCATTTTTTCGAGGAAGTTTTTCACTATGTTTCCGGGTTAAGATGATGCAAAATTATACAAGTATTAGTTTATATGCTCCTAAAAGGTACACTAGAATTAATTAAATTATTTGTACTTACCTTGGATAATATTTGTATATCTAAAGTGTTGAGGACTTTGTTCATGTAAAACAGAAATTGTAAACTGTATAAAATCTGTTATCAAAAACTTTGCTTTAAGACAAGCACTGCGGGATATAAACCGTGGCAGGGAAATGAGTGCAACTTTAATACAATATATTTCCTTTCATACTGCCTTTTTTTAAAACCTTGTCAATAAAGGAAAGTTTAAGAGGCGCAAAAGGACTTGCCTCAGTTGGAAATACTGTTTTTGATAAAATCTGTGTATCCAAACTTCCTCCAATTTTGAGAATTGAATCTTGTTTTAGTTAGAGCAAGTATTGCAATTCGATTTTCAACTGATTCTTCTTCCCTTAACCCCCCTTTAATCAAAAAAAGTTTTGCCATTTTAGTATATAATTTAAGTTGGTTAAAATTGCATTGTATTGATGGATAATGTAGCTTTGCCTTTACAAGACAACCAACTTATACACTTTATCACATCAATTTTAGCTTCATTTTTTACTCTTGGTGACTAATATTCATCTATAACTTGCTCGAGTTGGAGACGATTCCAACCAGTGGGATAATATTTGTCTATAACTTTATAATTATAATGCGGGTTGAATATGGTCCAAATACTTATGCCCGACCCGACCCGGCCGATTTTAACTTTAAAAATTGATACAAGGCAGTTGCCCGTTTTTAACTTTGTTGTTTTGAAGGACCACAGCATTAGAGCATCCAAAGAATCAAGAGTGATTGTTTAATTTGGCTCAAACCTTTAGCATTATATTTTTACGGTAGCTGAAAACGATGCTATATTAGAGTTCGAACAATGTGTTTCAAACTCCAACATTGCCAAGATCGAATGTACGAGGTTTTGTGACAAACAAACTAAGCTATCAATGATATCGATGTTTGTAGGAGAAAGTAAAGCAATAAAACAACACAAAAATTTAACGAGGTTCACCCAACTTAGGCTACGTCCTCCAGTGTGTAGTATCTCTTATATTATCAAAGGAGTTCAAAAAACTCTCATATATGGAGAATTACAATAGATAAGAGATATAGGCTAGTGTTTGGCTTGGGGTGTATTTTGTGGATGATTACAATGTGTGAATGATAGCTCTCTATTTATAGGAGATATCTCACTAAGTAACATTAAGTACATTAAAACTATGAATAAATAATAATGAAACATCCCAATAACTTAAAGAGTCAAAAACAGCATCCTAGGAGCATCAAAGACATCGCAGAGGCTCGCTCGGTCTTACGATCTGAGACAAGAGGAGTGGTAACTGATCAAGGGTCTTACGATCTTGGCCTGTCAGTCGTTAAACTAGTCTAAATTTCTGGAGATTAAGCGCGCGAAGCTTACTATTGAGATTTTGTTGGAGATTTGCTACATTTGTTATGCAACATGAAATTCCCCTTTCCGACTCCCGACCAAAATTTGACGATATGCAACCTAATTAGAATTCGACTATAGCCTAAATTCGATCACAAAAAGAATTAGGAATGGCTAATTCAAGTATGAAACCAAATTTTTTTAAATTCAACCAGTAACTTTGAGGTTTATTCAATTTATTTTTCGTGATCTTTTTACAAAGAAAATGTTTGAAAATATTAGTTTAGTAAGCTTAAAAGCATCATGTACAACAATTCAATTCAAAAAGTTATTATTTCTCCAATTGAACTCTCCTAACATTATATTTTCCCCATTTCATCCTAATCCCTAAATTTGAAACACAAATTCAATAAAACCTATCTCTAAAGATCACAAAATTGAATTCTCAACTGGTGGTGGATAAAGGTCAATATCTTTAGTCCCGATTTCGTGTTGTTTACCCTAGGTCAATAAAAATGATTAACTTTAATTTACAAGAATTTCGGTGAAAAAAATGTGATTTGGTGGAAAGATGAGAATATTAGGGTTTTATGTTTTGGGAAAATTTATATTACTGATGCAATGTGATCTAGTGAAATGATTAAATAGGATTACACGATGCTTAAAGCTTACTAAACTAATGTTTTCAAATGTTTTCTGTATAAAAAGGCCACTGTGTGAATTTTTACAAAACTTTGAATATCACGTGGAAAACTCAATAACCGAGGGTTACCACATGGAATTTCCCAAAATAATATAGTGTAAATTAAATCCAATGAAAGGAACTCCAACACCTATATAATTTGATATCCTACTCGACTCCGACTCAAATACAATTGATATATGACTCGGACTTTGTTCCAATATATATTATTTTAGTTGATTTTACATAAATTTGTATTTTTAGGATTGATATAGACATGTTAATGTGTCTATCTTGATCATTGTTGTGAGTTTGTATTAAGTAGAATTTGAGCTAACCATATCATATTCAAGTTATTAGGTTGAATTAGCCGAACTATATTTCGTTGTTAGATAGAACTTGGGCTGATCATAGCCTAATCAAAAAAATTATTGCTATGATCAGCTTGTGTATTGTTAAGTGAATTTGATTATCGAAAAAAGATATTATAATTCAACTCTGCCAAAGGCCGAGAATCCGAGTCAAAATATATTCAAAATTCATAAAATCCAAGTTCAATTCAAGAAAGTCTTAAAAAAAATTCAAACCTTTATTCAAAGCAAGTCAGAGTATAAAAGATCTAATTCGAGTGAGACTCATGGACATAACTACTAAAAGAATACAATAACAAATTTTTGTGGCAATTTTAAAAAATTAAGTAAGTTGGAAAAAAAATGATATTTATTTCATGAAGCTAATAACTCAAAAACTATGATTTTTGTACTTATTAGTATATTATATACGATTAGCAAAATTTTATACAACAAATTATCTAAAATTTAATACAAAAATTATAAACATGACAATAACAATATGAATCATTAGCGGAATTAGGTTAAAAAGTAGAGGTGTGACTTTCCCAATTCACAAGTAATACTAAGATTTTTACATTTAATATGTTTAACAAATTAAAATCTTTTTCAAAACTTTACATAGCATGATAACAATGCTTGATTTGTTGACAATTATTTTACAAGCAATGATTTGGTTCTAAAAAATTTAACTATTTTATATATTAATACTTCTCTTTTATTGTATAAATTATTTTACCCAATCTAAATAATTTCAACTTCATATCATATATATTACTAATTTTATTAGAAAATGGGTGAATTTTGGGTATATATGGTCAATAATTTTTACAAGCATAATACTATTAGGCGGTGACAATTCGTCACATAATTTTCACCGTGGCCCACTCGTGTGGACACGGAACACCCGTGGACTTGGGCCCACAAACCCACGAGTCAAGAGCGTTGACTTGCACATACACTTAGTGAGGTTCATTGTTTTCCAAAACCATATGGTAGTAGAAAGATTAGCTCACCCACTATATATGCAAGTCAACAACCCACTATTTTATCGATGTGGGATCTTGTTTCACATGTGAAGTATTTCCAACAAATACTTCTATTAAAAAAGCTTCATATATTAATAATAATACTTCTTAATAATTATCCATAATCTTTAACTATAATGAGTAAAAGTACATGCAACTAACATAAGTTTGAATATTAGTGCAAAAGAAAATTATAATAATTGCAAGATGATCCTCGAGAAAAAGAATGAGGACCGTAATTAGTTCATGATCCTTGTTCTATGGAGTCAAGTAAAACTGAAAATAAGCTAATAATAATTTTCTTAATTAATTGATCACCCAATAAAACAACCCATAAATGATCCATTAATTAAGAAAAGAACTTGTAGGTGCTGGACTGAACTATGATCTCCCTCACTGCTCCAATTGGGGCTAATATCGTCAATGATGCACCAAATATTATGCAAAACTGCAAATCCAATATGTAAACTATGATTAGTACATCAACATAATTCATCCGCTAATACGCTTTATGAATTTGCGTTTTCAACAAATTAAAATATCCCAAAAATTAGCTCAAAACTAACCATATATAACAGGCAAGAATAGAGGGGCAACAATATTTACTTTCACAATGTCCACTGCTGTTTCTGACATTTTATAGGCCTTTTTGTGGAGGGTTGATTTCGATTTTTAATGAGTGTTTGGCAGAATTAAAGTTACGACTTTACCAGCGATGTTCTACGTCCTACATGATAACTTTGTTGAATTGAGGTATTGGGTCCCTTTCTAAATCTGGACCCAAGGGAAATGTCTATAGGGTCGGAAACGGTCGTGCCAATGCATAAAGTGGCTTCTATATAGATGGGGTTTTAGGGGTCAGATTTACGTAACTTTACCCTTGTTAGTGATAATAAAGAGGTTGTTTCTGATTAACCCATGATAGCAAACACCATATGCAACTTCGAATAAAGAATAAGCGGACATGATTTAATGAGTCATTTCAAAGCTTAGCTTCCATCTAAGTGTGATTTGAGGGGTCGGATTTTTAAACCTTACCCTTATTAGTGATAACAAAAAGGTTATTTCTGATTAACCCATAATAGCAAATATCATATACAACTTCAAATAAAGACTAAGTGAATATAATTTAATAAATTATTTTAAAGCTTAGAAGTCATTAACTCACCCAGTTAACAAACCAGGATAAACTGTATCTCTTTGGCTTGCATATCAATAGCCAAATTATGCAAGGCAACTGCAAGTTAAAACAAGACAATGTTAAGTCTATGTATTAGATGTTGTACATAATTAAACCAAAATGATATTGAAATTTTGGAAGTGTCTTACATAATAAGAAGTGGGTGCAAATGCAATTCCTCCCAACACACTTAGAAGTGAACCAAAGAATGGAAATGCTATGCCCAAGAACATTGTAACCGCTGTATAGAAACTATAATTAGAATATAGGGAGAAATGAAAGACAGCAAACTATTTTATAGAGGATGATGCGGCCAAATCTCATGTTATCATATCAACTTTGAAAAGTAGGATGATTGAATAACTTACCAACATATGTTGAACGGGTGGTAAGGCGAAGGAGCCTACTAGGTTTGCAATTCAATCTCAGCACAAGGAAGGATTCGAGCATGTCAAACACAGGCATGGCAAATACCTACAATGTAGGAGACAATACATTAATAAGTCGGTGTTTTTAGCAAATGGTGCCAAAAACTAAACTCTCCAAATGTTCTTTTTGCAAGCCCAAAACCATATATTACATCATAGCCCTTCGTTTCTTTTTTTTCTTTTCTTTTCTTTTTTAGTCATTTTCCTATCTTACCTTCTTTTACTCTTTTACTTTTATGTTGTAAAGTACTTACATTTCCTACGTGTCCAAAACTCTAAAATTAATGTTTCTCAAATCCGATTTCGTTACTCGAATCAAATGAATTTTATTTCAGGCAACATCGCTTCCGAAAAATAATCAAAAGAAATGAGGTATAAAAAGATGGATTTAATTACCTGGTAACTTCCCATGACATGAATGACCACAAACAAATTGGCAGCAGCAATGAGCCAAGCAGGTTTCTCAAGAGAAGTCACAATGTTATCCTTAACCGTATCACCAAACACAAGGTAACCCACAAAAGCAACTGGAAAATAACACAATGCAACAATTATGTAGGCAAGCAGAGATCCTTTCCACATTGGCTTTTTTGAAGGTTTGTCGGGTGATGAAGCAATTGTGGCTTGAATTTCCAACACCACATTGTGACCAGAAAAGGCAAATGCCACTGTTCCTAACCCACTCAAAAACCCGAACATATTTCCTACATTAGTCTCGTATCTACTACCATAGCTTGTATGTGGTTGTACTCCTCTCATTGCTGAAGCTATCCAAGCAATGGCAGAATAACTACAAGAAGAAAAAAAACCATGTCAATACAAGAAAGTAATAAAGGCGTCCTGAAAGTTTTGAAGGGTATTTACGGTGGCGGAACTACAAATATATTTTTTGGCTGGAGTCAAAACATAATTTTGAACTAATAGTAGGGTTGAGAAATCAATTTTACAAGAAAGTATGTTTATCAAATAGATCGGGTTGGGTCGAATTCAAATTATGTATAAACATGTCAAAAGTCTTTGACTCAAAACCTAACCCATTTAGTTAATTGAGTCGAAAATCTCAACCTTAACTTGATCTGCAACAGATCAGGTTGACATGATTTCGACCACTTAATCAACTAATTTAGAGTTTTGTGTTTTCATTTTAGGGATTTTAGCATTAAATACGTCTTCTATTTTATGTTTTAATTTTAAACTTTTCATTTATGAAATGTTTTTTATTTACTTAAAAATATGAAATATTAAATAAATTAAGTTTAACTTATAACTTTTAGTAATCAATTTAACTTGAAATTAACTCGTTTAATTAAATGAATTAAACAAGTTGATTTCAGGTTTAAAATTTAGACATAATCTAACTCATTTAATAAATAGTTCATATCGAATCGACTCATTTAATTAATTAAATCAAAAGTCTCAACTCAAATCCATTTATTTCGGGTTAAGTTCAGATCAGATTAGCAGGTCAACTTTTAATAAAATATAAAAGAGAAGCATACATACATACCTAAGAGACATAACAGCAGCAGCAAAAGAAAGAGTAGTGATGGAGTTAAAATTAGGAAGATTAGAGATGAAGAACTGAGTAGCAGCAAACAACATAATGAAGTAAGACCGTTTAATTGGTTTACAATTCTTGCAAACGATGCTATAAAATTGCCACATACAAGTTCCTCCTGTAACCATGTACACAATATCACATCCTGCTTGAACTATCAGTTGTTGTGGGACCACCAGCCATATACCAAGTTTCTCACCAAAAGCATACTGTCCTAACTCATGGTACCTGTCGAATCTTCTTCCTGGTACTATTTCGTGCATTTCTACCATTTGCCATAGTGTGAACAGTGTTACTACCCATGATAGTACTAGGATCGTCGCTCCGGGACCCCTGTCACGTCACATATTTTTTTAGTTTATTATTTATTTGTAAAAGGGACAGAATAAAAATACACCATAAATATTAATTAAGATCTGAAAATATAATAATAATAATAATAATAATAATTAAACTAAAACAAAAGAAATGTAATATAGACTGATTATGTCTAACTATGCCCTTCATCCGATTTAGTTTGCGCATAATTTTTAATCTTTTGTTTAAGGAGATTAATGGAAAGCATTGCAAATACATAATATATATTAAGATTAAAAATATAATAATTAAACTGAAATAAAAGTAATGTAGACTAATTATGTCAACTACATAATCCTTTACGGGTTCATCCTGCTATTTAATTTGTGCATAATTTGTATTCATGGTTGTCTTATGTAGTTTGCACACTTTTCTCTTTCAGAATTGATCTTTTCTATTATCTTTTAATCTAATCTACAAATTTATTCTCTCTTTAAATCGTAATGTATGGTCAAACACCTTGTTTGTGATCAAAATCACATTACTTATCGTTTTAATTTGTTTAATTAAATTTGATATATATATATATATATATATATATATATATATATATATATATATGCCCCATTTAATTCACTCGTCTACCCTTGTGATTGACTAAAGCGTAATCAGATTTGGAATCACACCAAACATATTGACATATACAATCAACATGAGTACTTCTCAAACTTACAATGTCCACAACCCAGGGGAACATGAGATGATCCACCACTTGAAATCAATTGCCTGGTCAGTTATGGCATAAGCTCATAAAATATATGTTTATATTAAGATGAAGATGAAGATGAAGATGAGTAATACAAAAATCACATGATAAAAGCAACTTAAAAAGTTGTCATCTACTCCCTCCGTTATTTACATAGTTTCAAAGTAAATTTTCAGTCTTAATATCTTTAAATATGCATCATAAAAAACTATAAAAAATATATAATAAAAAGTATATATTAAGACGAATATGACAAGATCTCACAATGATATATTTTATCATTTATACATATCTTAAAAATTTTAATTAATTTTCTCTCTTTAAAATATAATATTTTAAATGAGAGGAACATTAACTAACGTAATTAAAAAGTCACCCAAAAAATTAAAAAATGGAGGAAGTAGTATAATAAAAAAATTAAAAAATTGACGTCACCCAAAAGATTGAAGAAAATCTTGGAAGTTCACAAAAAGTGATTAAAAAAGTTCTCTACACCGCGGACGGAATAATTGACAATCACAATTCACAAATATAGACTGATCCTCCGCAAACAAAAAGTAATCTACTAAAGAGTAAAGAAAAGACCATAATAAAATTAACAACTGACAAAGAATTAAATAAAACTAATAACTGACAAAAATTAAAGAGGATTATCTGAATTATTATTTGAAATTAAATGGAATTGATAATAAAAATTTATTTTGGAGGATAGGAATAGGTTTCATATCAATATCACTATCATGGTAAATTGATATTGCCTCCAATTCAACACTAACGTTTCATTTGCTTTTTGGACACTATTTATCTCTTACACTTAATTTGTATTTTATTATTAATCTATAAGTTAAAACATAGTCGAGTGAGATCTTGTTTGATTCGTCTCAATACAAGGATTATTCATATCATCTTTTCATAATTTTTAATTATGCACAATTAGAATTATTAATATTTCAATAAGTGCATTGGATAGAGTATATAAAGCAAATGAGACATTATTTGTGAATCAGAGGGAATATTTATTAGTTGATATGTGAAAGTATTTTTTAAAGGATTATCAGATAAGTTAAGAGAAAATCGAATTAAGATTTTATTTCAAAAATATGTATTTACTTCAAATGAGAAAAGTTCTAATTTTTATTGTATATTTTAAGAACACACATTTTCTAATGAGACAATTCTTAATTGAAATAATTCAACTAAATCAAAAAAGATAAAACATTTATTTTGGGTATTAAATTTATTTATATTTTGAATTTGTTCTTTGTATAGATCGAAGACGATCTCATTCAAAATACTAAGAGTAGATCAATCAATTTTTATATAATGATTTGAAAATATTTATTTATTGAAAAAATGAGAAACACGTATCTATTGTGTTTTTTTTTTATTATTATTATTCTATTTCATTGTTGGATCCAAAAAATAAAATAATTTGTACAGAAAAATTTTGACAAAAAGAATATTTAATCTAATAAATCCCTGACTCATTGAGTTAAACCGAACTCAACACTCATCCAATCAACTAATTAAAAAGTTTTCAGATGAATAAAATTGAAGGAGTATTTGGTTTGATGAAAACATTTTTCTATAAAATTATCTCCCACATATTCTATTATTTCGTTTGACAAAAAAAAAATCAAAATTAAAAACTTTTGCTGAAAAAATATTCATCACTTTCATTCTTGAAAATTAAGAGGAAACCAATTTAAATTTTACTCCCCCTTTCACACCTAACATCATTAAATTTATAATACTTAATTCGTTATTCTCGAAAATAATTATTTGTATTAATCATAAAAAATGGTTAAATCATTTTCATCCCTAATAATTAATTAATTATTTTTACCCTATATTTACCCGATTTCAAAATAAATTTAAAATTATGTAAAATCAATACAAATGCAAGACCAGATTTTACACCGACTCGAAACACATAACCTAAAAATCGACCTAATGACCCGAATGATAGATTGATGTTAATAATAACAATAATAAAATTGAAAAAAAAAAAAGTAAATTAGTATAATTACCATCCAAGTTGAGACATGGCATAAGGGAGACCAAGAATACCAGCACCAACCATACAAGTAACATTATGAATAGCAGCATACCACCATTTTGCATTCCTATCTGCTGTTACTGGTAACCAATCATTAATATTCTTTTTTTCTTCTTCTGTTAATTCTATTTTCTGCTTTTCTAAATCCATTTTCTCTATTAAAATTTCCTTTTTTTTTTTTTTATTTTTGCAAATGTAAATAATGTTTATAATTGATTAATATTTATAGATTTATAGATTTATAAAAATGAATTTTCACATGTCTCTCGTTTCACCCTATGTTACTTTTATAGGTGAAATACTCCCGAGTCCCAACTACTATCCCTTTTTTATTTCCTATTTTGACTCTTCTTTGCATTAATTTTTCCTGATTTTTTTAGGTTTACACTCTTAAAAGATATATTTTGGTCAAAATAATCTTAAATTACTATTTCTTATTGGCTCCTTAATTATATACTTTTTTGTTACTACTTTTCAGGCGCCTTTCTATAACAAAATTTTCCATGAAGAAAAAATCTACTCTTACTATAAACTCATCAAATAAAAATTAGGGTGGAATATTCAAATTAAATCATTCGGGTCATGGGATTGATATTAGGTCTCAAATTTTTTCGGGTTGGATCGAAGTTGGACTTGTATCCATGTTGGGTTTTTACATAATTGTATAGCGATGATTGAAGTCGGGTTAAATTAAATTCAATTCTAAAATCTGATAAAATGTCGAATCGTTAGATCTATTTTAAATATCTGTTTTCGTATATAAATTAATTGTATTTTGTACAAGTGTCAGTATAGTATGACTGTATGAGATACTTACCGGTTACTACTAAGAATGCTAATGATACGGGAGTGTGGATTAAATTGTGTGGAAAATAACCGAAGTTAGTTTCTTCAAAATAATCATAATAAAAGTTTGACTTTATTACACATACTAGCCAGTAGCCACTAGTTAACGGTTGATTATTCATCTGTTCACATTTGATGTTCTCGTATTGAATATTAAGTAGATTAAATAGTTTTTTTAGAAATAATAAAATTAATGGAGAAGAGATCCGCAGACCCCAAACGTTAAAACAATGTTAAAATAAAATTAATAAAAAAAAAATTATCTAAAATAATCCAACTTATTCATGATTTTCCTATAATAACCTCACTTATTGATTAACCATAAATTATCTCAACTTTGAAGGATATTTTCTTAGAGCAAACCCAGTAACCGGATGACTAGCTATAGCAACTTTTATTTTTTTTAAAAAAAGATAAATTACAAATAAAATATCGAAAAAAATGTTTAAAAAATGTTGAAAAAAAAACTTTATGATTTTTTTTAATATTTAGAATTTTTTATGTAAATTTTTTAAATTTTTCTCTAATTTTAAATTAATTTTCAATTTAGTTCATCGGATTATTCCAAGTTTACTCTAGACAAATACCCCTAAAGTTGGGATTATTCATGTTAATCAATAGGTGGGATTATTATGGAAAAATCATAAAAATGTTGGATTATTCTAGGTAATTTTTTTCCTTAATAAAAATATGAAGTGACAATAAATATTATAAAAGTATTAAAATAAAATAAATATAAAATGTGGAGACCACAAATATTATAAAAATGTTAAAATAAAGTCGATAAAAAATATATTAGGACCAATACAACCATTATAGAAATGTTAATGATATCAGTGAAAAATCTTTTATTTATAGAGAAATTTCACATGGTACCATCCAGTTTTTATGAAATGCCAGTGGTAGCACTTTTGTAAGATTTTTTCACATGGTAGCATTCCGTTCATGCACTATCTAACTGACATAGCATTTTCCGTTAAATTCTTGTTACTTTCCGTTTAATTCATCATTTTGTAACATTTTTCCACATGGTAGCATCCAGTTTTTGTTCTCTAATGTTTGATTCACCATTTTAACTTTTAATTCACTGATTAATTTATCAACATCCTTCAATGTTGTAACAATTAAGTAGATATGTATTAGTGCTTGAAATGCACCTTTTGAACTTATAAAATGCACCTTTTGAATTATTTATTAGTATTTGTAATGCACCTTTTGAACTTTATAATGCCAATAATTTGAATGAAAATAAAATTGCTACAACATTTAAGATCGTTGATAAATTAATCGGTGAATAAAACGTTAAAATAATGAATTAAACATTTGAGAGCAAAAATTGGATGCTACCATGTGGAAAAATCTTACAAAATGATGAATTAAACAGAAATTAACAAGAATTTAACGGAAAATGCTACGACAGTTAGATTATACATGAATTGGATGCTACCATGTGGAAAAATCTTACAAAAGTGCTACCACTAGCGTTTTATGAAAACTAGATACTACCATGTGGAATTTCCCTATAAATAAAAGATTTTTTGTGGAAAGACAATTGAAATTGGCCAAAATGGCAAATGGGGATATAAGAAGGAACGGAATGAGTGTACTCGACAAATTTTAACCCCATCAAAATTGATTCGAAATTCGGTTGGATCATAATCCAAAAATTTTAACCTGTAACTCAAAAATGACTCAACACGAAATACTAGAAAATCAGGTCAAACCAAATCGTAATCCATATCCGACTATTTTTCTATTTTTTTTGTGTTTCACATCATTATTTTTAGTCCAAAACCACTATATGTATAGTCAATTTAATGAGTCAACATGATTTTACTGTAGGTTGTAGCAAGAGATGTTCAAAACAGACTCGACGATCCGATATTCATCCGACGTTGTAACCGAATTCCATTTGACCTGACTTATAAATGAATTTACAATTATGTAAAAACTAATAGGACACAACATTCGATTTTGAACTGACCCGAAACATTTGCTACGAAATTGACCTGATAAACTGAATGAACACCTCTAATTGTAGCTTATATAGTGGTTCTTATATAGAAAATATTATCTATAAAAATAAATAAATAATTATATCATATACTTTTTTTTTGAAAAAATAATTATAATTTTTTTTTGAAAAATTCTTGATTGTTGGGTCGATTTGATTCCAACATCACCCGATTCGAAACCAACTTAACACAAAAATAACAAGATTCAAAATCCCCCCAACCATATGATTTGCTAGATTTTGTTAATAGGAGTACTATAACAACTCGTTAAATAATTGGTGTTTGGTAATAGTGATAGAAAGTTAAGTGTAATATTGGTAGAAATATATTTCGATAAATTTAATGGTCATACTTATTTTCATTTAATAATCTCATTTTCTTCACAAAATTCATTTGAATGTATTAGTTGAAAATGTGGTATTAGGTGGTAATGAAAAATTGTGGAAAAAAAACTTCTTACGATCAAACTTTCATTACTATGAAAATGACATGATATATATCATACAAATTAACACCATAAATTATTAACATCCCCGCTATTTAGTGGCGATTACTAAATGGGTCGTCAAATGTACAAGCTTAATTAGCAATGTATTTATAGTAATTAATAATTAATAATTAATAATTAATAATTAATAATATGTTGAAACAACACGGTATCTAGTACATTTATACTACAAAACACAAAAATAGATGCATGAATGTGTTATTTTAAGTAGAAAGTTTCATTTCATTAATAAGCACTACTACATACTACCATTAGAGATTATTAGTGATTACTTGATTAGCGTAGTGATGTTCTACATTAAGAACTCCCACTAATAACTATTACTCCACTTTCTTCTTTAAATTAAATCCTTCCAAATATGTGAAAATCAATGGACAATGGAGACTTTGATTTTGTTATCAAAATTTTTGAATTATAAATGACATTTATCTATTTAGAATAATTTTTTTTAACACATTGTTGTATGAGACTGTCTCACCGAAAAACGTGCCTCATACATGGGTTAAATAGTTCATCTCACATGTATTATAAAAATATAGGCTCCTTATGTGAGGTTACCTCACTAAGAGACGGTTTCTCTCAAAAGTAATTTTTTTATATATTCAACTCATTTTATATTGTCATCGTAATTATGTAGAATTGATCCAAATCCTTATTTCCAAATTTTAAATTTGCTAAACATAACTGTTGGAGAATTGATTCTCATGCGGCTATATGCTTTTTGCTTTTTTCCTATTTTTATTTGCTTTTAAGTACTCCTACTAAATACTTCTTATATGAAATATTTAATCAAAAAATAACATCTACGATCTTATTTAGTATATTTCGCTCATCACAAATTCTTGTGAGAGACGGTCTCTTTTAAAGACCATCTCGAATATTGGGTCGCCCCATGAAGGAAAATATAGAGTAAGTTATTCGGTGGACATTAAGAATGTTTTAAGTAGGAATTTAAGATATTTATAACTACTACACGCTTACTTGGTGGGCATTAAGAATATTATAAGTAGACATTAAGGATGATGTAAGTAGGCATCAATTAGACATTTTAGATGCCGTAAGTAGATATTTAAGGATACAATAAGTAAGCATTAAGAATATTATAAATAGCATTAAAGATATGATAAGTAGACATTAAAAATACAGTAATTAAGCATTAAGCTTTAATATGTTGGGCCTAACACATGCATGAATGTTTTATTTTTTAAGTAGAAAGGCCCCTTTCATTTCATCAATAAGCACTACTACTACCATTAGAGATTAGCGATTACTTGATTAGCATAGTGATGTTCTACATTAAGAACTCCCACCAAGTATTACTCTACTTTAACTCTTATTTGAATCAAAATCCTTCCACATACGTCAAATTCATTTAATTTGAAAATGAAAATTTTAATTTTGTTATATAAATTTATGAATTATAAATTATTACAAACTAATAATGCAAAACACAAATTACAATTGAAAATTTGTATTTTTTTTGTTGATGGCTAAAATAAAACTTACAAAATACACTAAGAATAAACTTGAAGATTATCTTTGTAATGACAACCGTTACCCGGAAACTTGATACTTTTTGTAGATGTGTAATCACTTTCCTTTTGTGATATTTCCCCCACAAAGGTACTTGGGTTTTTGACTTGAAAATTCACAACGAGATACAAACAACACAACACATCCTTAGTACTTAGGGTATGTCACTTAATAACAAGTGTTTGATGAATTATAAGCTTTAGAAGTTCTAACATAAGTTTATAACTCTCTTGAAAGAACACAAGTGAAAGTGAAAGAGTAAGGATGTGAATTCAGAAAATTGGTGTAATTTTCATCCTTCCCCAAGCCCTTATTTATACTACTCCAAGTATAGCAAAGGGTCATGGCACAATAAATCACCATTGATGATCAACCTTAATGACCTCCAATCAATACAATTAACCAAGGTATTTATGAACATTATTCCTCCCAATTACTCCTTTGTAACATCAGAAATAATATGGAATAAGTAAGAAAATCCAATGCAATTAACTCAATGGAAACGTAAAGACTCAACGGTCATATCAGAAGAAAAAGCCAAGTCGGCTCTTGCTCCAACCCTACGAAAGCCGACTCGGCTTTACCTGCTAGAAAAAATGATTTTTCCAGAACCTAAAGCCGAGTCGACTTTAGGCTCAATACCAGGAAAGCCGAGTCGGCTTTTCTTGCTGACTCGATTTTCCAACTTTTCTTTTGTCCTATCCTTTGAACCCCTTTTTGGACCTTGTATTTTAATACATATTATCCTACTACTATTTGTAATACTTGGTGATTATATACTTAGGATTATTAGACGCTAAATGTTCAACAATAAATGACATTTATTTGTATAGAATTTTTCTTTTATATTTAACGTATTTTACATTGTCATTTTCATTCTGTGTGATTGGCCCATAGTTCTTTATTTCCCAATTTTAGATCATCTAAATATGGTTTTTCAAAAATTTGATATTTCTAGTAACCTTTACTAGTTTTTCATATTAAAAAAATTAAAATAAAATATCATACCATTCGAAGTATTATATATTTAATTAGAGAGTGACAACATATTGTAATATAATAATTATTGAAAAACAACTAACAAAATAGATTTGTCATTTTCTTGGAAGTGTTAAGAGTATATAACACATCCTGGTACCTCAACCATAAGTTTAAGCTTTTTGTTAAGTCGGTTCGTTCACATAGAATTAGAATTCATCGTGATAAGAGATCACGGGTTCAAAACTCAACCAGAACCCCTCAAATTCAAGTATAATATTTTGCATTAGGTATGAGGAGGGCATGTGTTGCATCCACAATTTTAGTCCATAGGGCTATTATGTGAGGGGGTGTGTTAGAATATATAACATATCTTAGAGTTTCAACCTTCAGTTTAACATTTTAGCTGAGTTCGTTCCTTGACAGAGACAGCTAAATTTTTAGCAGAAGAATCAAGTCCCTAATTTTAGGATCAATACAACATTTTTGTCAAACATGTTATTTGGAACTTCACTCGTATATTGAAAAATTAATCAGCTGGTCTTGGACGAGACGGCCTCATAATGAGACGGCTTCATAATAGTGTTAAAGCATTGTACAATATAAGTACTTTTATTCAATGCAATATAATGGTTCTAATAGAACATAAGAGTACTTGTACTCTTTAATTATCAATTAATAATAGTGATATTACTCTTTCCTCAACACACACACACACATATATATATATATATATATATATATATATATATATATATATATATATATATATATATATATATATGTAAATAGTTCAAATTGAATATGTTAATAGTTAAATTATGACACATAAATTGACAATTGATGTTTTATGTTCTGACTCAATTTTGAACGCATAAGCTTCAATTATCGTTTTCAAAATAAGTATTTTAAAGTCTATAAAGATATTGTATAGGTTTTATTTCAAATTGAATATGTTAATAGTTAAATTATGACATATAATTTGAAAATGATGTTTTATAATCTAACTCAATTTTGAATTTCTAATATTCAATTATCGTTTTAAAAATAAGTATTCAAATTGTATAGATATATTGTGTAGCATTTAGTTCAAATTTAATATGTTTATAGTTTTAACACTATTATTGATAGTTTTATTGACCATTTATTTGTTGTTTGAAATTCATCCATAGAATGATAGAATAATATCATTTTATATAACTTCGTTCTAAAATTGTGAAACAGAACCATATTTAGGTAGAAATTGATCAGTTTAACGTCAAAATTGATCACTTATAGGTTCAAATTGAAATTTTTTACTTTAATTGATATGTTTAAGTATAGCTTTATGTTGAAATTGATACCTTTAAAGGTCAAAATTGAAAAAGCACAGAAAATAAAAAACAAGGGAAAACATGTAATGTAATTACACGCACGAATTAGACCGGCCTACTCTTAATTTCAATTTGAGACGGTCTTAGTCAAGTTTTGGTGAAAATTAATCTTTTTCTTGATCTATTGACTAATTTGAATTATTACTCTACAAGCACTTACAATATTTTCTTGATATCTTTTATTTTAAATGAATATTTTCTTAATATTTTATGAGTTAATATTTTTGCATATTTTGATTAACCCAAATTTTTATTAGTGACATGTACATGTATATATACATTACCATTGGGAAAGGTGGTATTAGGTGGTAATGTAAATTTTTAAACAAAAAAACTTTTTTACGATCACAGTTCATTACCATGGGAATGACATGGAGCTGTTGATAAAATTTTACGCTATAAATTATTCTCATTTTGATAAATTGAAATTCAAGGCTCCAAAAAGTTGTCTGATTTCATTGAATGAAGGCTAATTTATACATCATATGAGAATAGTTCTAGAATATAATTCTATATAAAGAAATCCTAATAATAACCATAATTGAGCCTATAATTGAGGAAAAAGATATTGTAAATATTCCTACAATATTTATCTTCCAAGAATAGGATATCATAATCCCAATAATATCTTAACACCCCCCCTCAAGTTGGAGCAGGTGGAGAAAACATGCCCAACTTGCTTAGTAAGTAGTCAAATTGTGGTTTCCCCAGAGCCTTTGTGAAGATATCAGCAAGCTGTGTATGTGTAGTAACGTATGATGGATCAATGAGGCCGTCAGAAATTGCATCACGAACAAAATGACAGTCTATTTCAATATGTTTTGTTCGTTCATGGAAAACTGGATTACGAGCGATATGCAGGGCCGACTGACTGTCACAAAACAACTTAATAGCCTTAGGGTGATGGACGCCTAAACTCAAAAGAAGGCCCTTTAACCATTTTAACTCACATGTAATAGCCGCCATGGAGCGATATTCTGCTTCTGCGGAGCTGCGCGAAACTGTGGTTTGCTTCTTTGTCTTCCATGATATAGGAGAGTGACCAAGAAAGACTAGCCAACCAGTGAGAGAGCGGCGAGTAATCGGACATGCCGCCCAATCTGAATCACACCACCCTTGCAAACTCAAATCACTATCTGATCGTAATAGAATTCCTTGCCCTGGAGTACCCTTTAAGTATCGGACTACCCTGAGAGCCGCTTCCCAGTGCTCAGACTTGGGCTCTTGCATAAATTGGGATAAGATATGAACTGAGTAGGCCAAGTCTGGCCTAGTGACTGCTAGATATATCAATCTGCCAACAAGCCTTCGATATTTTTCTGGATCAGGGAGAAACATCCCTGTTGCTAAACCAAGTTTATGGTTCTGCTCAATTGGAGACCCAACAGGTTTAGAGCCTAATAAACCTGTTTCAGAGATTATATCCAGAGTGTACTTTCTTTGACAAAGAAATAAACCTGATTTACTTCTGGCAACCTCAATCCCTAAAAAAAATTTTAAAGGACCAAGATCCTTCATATGAAAGCAGTCACTGAGATAGGCCTTAAAAGCCTGTAAATGCACAGAATCGTTCCCTGAAATAATTAGGTCATCAACATAAACCAGGACATTGATTTGTACAGAGCCTTTTGTGTATGTGAATAAAGAATAATCAGAGTACGATTGCAGAAAACCATAGTCCTTCAATGATGAAACAAGTTTTGCAAACCAACATCTAGGCGCTTGTTTTAATCCGTACAAAGATTTACGAAGGCGGCATACCTTGTTTGGATGAGATGATTCGAAACCAGGTGGAAGCTTCATGTAGACCTCTTCATGTAGATCACCATGAAGAAAGGCATTATGAACATCCATCTGATGTAATTCCCAATTTTTTGAAGCAGCAATAGCAAGGAATGCTCTAATAGTGACCATTTTGGCAACGGGAGCAAAGGTTTCTGTATAGTCAATGCCCTCCTTCTGATGATTACCAAACACAACCAATCGGGATTTCAGACGTTCAATACTACCATCAGATTTGTACTTGATTCTATAGACCCATTGACAGCCTAGGGCCTTCTTACTCGGTGGGAGATCCTCCATTGTCCACGTTTCATTTTTCTCAAGGGCTTGTATTTCATCACACATGGATTTTCGCCAAGACGTATCTGTCATGGCTTCCTTGAAAGACCTAGGCTCTTTGCTGGAAATAATGGCTGCAATAAAATTTTTGTAATGCGAAGAAAAACTGTTACAATTTATATAGTGTGCTATTGGATAAGGAGTACCTGAGGGATGGTTTGGAGACGAGATGTTAGAAGCGGAGGTAGATGGACTTGTAGCCACAACTGTATGAATAACCGGATCAAGAATAAAATCCCGAAATTTCACCGATGGAATTTTAGTCCTAAGCCCACGACCCAATTCCGAATTTTGAGTATCACCATGCTGTTGATTTGGGTTGGTATTAGAAGTATTTATGGTGCTATTTTGAGAGGTAGGCTGTGTTAGGGAGTTATGTGGCGGTTGTTGAAGATTGGGCAGGGGTGCAGAGATGGACTGTTGACCAGCGCTTGGTGGGAAAACAGTGTGCTGATCTGAAATTTCGTCGCTGATGGCAGCGTCTTGATCAGCATCCACTGGATGTCCGTTGGCGTGGTCTGGTTGGGTTTGGTGTGTTTCTGCAGCACTGGTGTGCGGATAAGTGCTGTAATCATCATCAAAACAGTCCATGAAATCGTAATCAACATGGTCATGTATAGGTACAATATTATTTGGGTCTATGTTGGTGGAAATCGGGTCATAAAAAGGGAAAATCTCTTCAAAAAAAGTAACATCACGAGACACAATAAATTTCTTTAAGTCTAAATCAAATAGTCTCCAACCTTTCTGTCCGAAGGGATAACCCACAAAAATACACTTTCGACTTCTGCTGGCAAATTTGTCGCCTTTGCAATCTTTATTGTGAGCAAAACAAAGGCAACCAAAGGTACGTATGATTTCATAAGACGGTTGGGTATTAAAGAGAATTTCATAAGGAGTTTTATTTTGAAGAATTGGAGAAGGTGTTCTATTAATGAGATGAGCAGCGGCTAAAACACTTTCGCCCCAAAAATATATTGGCAAATTTGCCTGAAATCTCAAAGCCCTTCCTACATTAAGAATGTGTTTATGTTTCCTTTCTACCCGACCGTTTTGTTGAGGAGTCCCAACACAAGACCTTTGGAACAAAATACCAGTAGCATTGAAGAAATCAAGCAAGCAATTAAATTCAGTGCCATTGTCACTTTGAACTATTTTAATAGTCTGAGAAAATTGCCTATCAACCATAGCAACAAATGACATAAACATATGGAAAACTTCAGTTTTATCAAGCAATAAATAAATCCATACGGCACGGGAAAAATCATCCACAATAGTCAAAAAATATCGAGCTCCACAAGAGGAGGGATGTCTATACGATCCCCATAAATCACAATGTACCTTTTCAAAAATCCTAGAGGCTCGGTTTTCACTTAAACTAAATTTATTTCTAGGATGTTTAGCACGAAAACATGTTTCACAGGCTTTATTTAAGCTTCCCTTACAGTCACTAGCAGGAGGGAGGAGCTTCACTACCCGTTCCGATGGATGTCCCATTCTTTTGTGCCACAATTCCAATGTTGAAGAGACAGCATTAACAGAAATATTTCGAACTGGATCCACACCATCGAAGTAAAAAAGTCCGTTCCGCCTAACACTCGTTCCAATCACCTCCCTCGACTGGTCCTGTATAGTACACGAAGAGGAGTTAAATTGTACAGTACATTGATTTTCATCAATTAATTGCGATACAGAAATTAAATTGCAGCGTAATTCCGGAACAAATAAAACGTTTTTAAGTATTATGGCATTTGTTAATTGAATAGAGCCTTGTTTTGTGGCTGTCAAGGATTTCCCATCAGGAAGTGTTACTGGACAGACCACATTGTGAACATCCAAGAACCAAGAATCGTTACAGGTAACGTGGCGCGATGCTCCGGTGTCGATAATCCACATAGTATGATCAAACTCACCATTCAACCTGTCATCTGGTATTTTGATATTACCAACAAAATTTGCAAGCGCCTTCCATTGATCGGCCGAGAAGGCAGAGGAAGATGGTGTGGAAACTGACCCACGATCTTCTGCCACAGCATTAGCACGCACAGGGATATTACCTTTGCCAGAGGGAGGTGGTTTGCCACGACTTGCTCCACCACCTTGCGACTTGGGCGCATAAGGCCACCATTCGGGATAACCAATAAGCTCAAAGCATCCTGATACAGCGTGACCCCGTTTCTTGCAATGTGTACAGAAGCGATTATACTTTTCTGCTTTGTCCTTATGAACGTCAGAATAGCTTGACTTACCAGTACTAGTAGTACGAACCGCGAAGCCAACGATATCAGAGGGTTTGTCTTCTTGGGTAGTTTTCGCAATGCGTACCCGTTCATCTTGAGCAATTATTTGATATGCTCTATCAAGAGAAGGTAATGGATCTTGGGAAAGAATGTTAGCACGAGCTTGGGCATAATACTCGGTATAAAGACCCATTAAAAATTGATGCAACCTCGTGTTGTCTTGCCTTTTCTCGTGTTCCATTCCGGCAGTGCAGGAAGCACAACAAGAGCACGTTATTAAAGGTTCATAATTGGCAAGTTCTTCCCACAAAGCTGTTAATTTACCAAAGTACGTGGCAACGGACATCGTTTTGGATTGTTCACAGCGAGAAATTGAGGTTTTTAATTGCTGAATGCGAGGACCGTTCACCACACGAAAACGAGCCTTCAAAGTATCCCAAAGACGCTTTGCATCTTTGTATTTCGAGAGTGTCTGCTTGACCTCAGAATTAATAGTGTTCATAAGCCATGAAATCAACATGGCATGTATGGTGTTCCAATCTTCTTGAGTGCAAGGAAAAACTGGCGACGTGATTTTTCCGTTTAAGAAACCAAATTTACGTCGGGCTTCCAAGGCTGTTTGAATATCGCTTGCCCATTCATCGTAATTATCACCATTCAATCGAGTTGGGGTGATGAAATCGCCAGGACGATCATGGGGACCAAGGTAAAAAGGAGATGTGTTATCCATACGGGGAGGAGGTGGTGCAGTTTCTGTGTTATCGCCAGCCATGGATAACTACTGTGTTTGTAAGTTTCTGTTTTTTTTTTTTTTTTTTTTTTTTTTTTATTTTCCTAAGCGTCTGATACCATGATAAATTGAAATTCAAGGCTCCAAAAAGTTGTCTGATTTCATTGAATGAAGGCTAATTTATACATCATATGAGAATAATTCTAGAATATAATTCTATATAAAGAAATCCTAATAATAACCATAATTGAGCCTATAATTGAGGAAAAAGATATTGTAAATATTCCTACAATATTTATCTTCCAAGAATAGGATATCATAATCCCAATAATATCTTAACACATTTTCACCATTTAGTACAACTAACCAAACGAACCGTAATTATTCAAGATTAACTATCAAAATACATATATTTTAATCATAAAAAGTATAATTAGCTTTCGATTATTCGTGATCATCATCTTACCCAAAAAAATGCCTCTAAAAGTCGCTCCCACATCTTTTCAATTATTAAAAAGGTATAATAACACACGAGAACTTGTGTTGTAGAATATTATATTGAACAAAGTTCATGAACAATAAACGAGACTTTCCCAGAGATAGAAATTCATTTAGCGGGAATTCTTCGAACAAAATTTTTTATTGAGGTTGTGTTATTATAATAAGACATTAATTGGATTAGTCTAAATTATTTTAAAAAATTGCTTTTTATATAAGTGGAAATTTAATTTTCATTATTTTTTTAATATTTTTTTACTTATAAATCTTTTGTATATACCTGTCTCATGGTGAAACAATTTCATACAAGACGGGTTATTTTTTCAGCAAGTCTTGCATGAGACCGTCTTACCGTGAGACAAACTCATACAAGCAGCCCAATTAATTTTTTTAAAAAAACAATTAAATAAGTAAGTTATCAGCCCAAATAAGACTATTTCACAACGAAACAGTCTTAATAAAGAATTTAACCCAATCAAAAACACTATCGAAGAAGCATATAAGCCAAGAAAACAAGTTTAATATGTAAAAAAAATCCAACAAAGTAAACCAAAATGTCAAAGAAAGTGGGGAGAAACTAATGACATAAAATTAAATATCAATATGAGCTCTTACTTACCACTAATATTAGCTATTGAATTTGAAAAGTATTTCATGTGCTTATCAATGTTGTTTGCATAAAGGTACCCTATCCTTAACAATGACCTAGCAAACCGGTTATCAGATGGTGATGCTCAGTTTTAGACCCATGACTATCTCTATCCTCACCTCTATATTTTTGGACGAATTGTCATGGTAATAGGGAAGGACATAGATTGGATTTGGATCATGTCCAACTAGATTCAAATTTAAACCTATTTTTTATTGAACCCAGACACGGATAGATCTATAGGGTCTAAAAAATACCCCTAGTGTCTGACGAGCCTAAGGTCTAAGTTTGGGTTCAAAACTTTTTTTATTTCAAAAATCTATTAAAAAATATAATATCCATTTTATCCATTCGTATTTGGTAAATTTTCAATTGACAAGATTAAATTACTATATACTTGATACTGATTGAGAGATCAAACTTATCAAGTTTTCCGACATTCAAGTTGTTAAAACGAAATTCATCATGTCTTTTAAACAAAAATCATATTTCAAATTACATAAATTGACAAATTATCAAATCAAATAAATGAATACATAATCCTTTTATATAATTTTTAAAAATAAATGGGAAAGGGTCTATAGGTCGGATCTCAGCCTCAAAAGTTTAGCTTGGACCCTAAGATCGTAGACTCAAATCCAACCCAAACCCTTAATGTTCAAAAATAGATGGGTCTAAACCCTTAAATAAGGATTAAGTCAAATCTAGACCCTTAGAGTCCAAAACTTATGTCCATCCTTACTTGGAACATATGAGAAATCGGCAAGATCATTGTGGGGTCGTCGAACAAGGACTACAACATGATCAAACGTCTAGTGTGTAGGGTTGTGGGCGCAATGTGAGTTGCGAGTGGTTCAGGCTATACCATATACTAGTGATCACCTGATTTTTCTTCACACACCCCAGGTGGGGCTTGTTATGGACGTTGGAATCTATGATCATGATAGATTTCTTCCACCATAATCAGCCTTATTAAGTAGCCAAGACGGACTAAAAATTGAAAAATTCTTTAAAATTTTGTACAATTTTAAAAACTATGTTATTTTTCTAATAATTTGTATTTCTTAAACGCTTAACATATTTTATGTAATTTAATATTAGGCCCTCAATATTTCGAGGTCCTATACAGTCGATCATGTTAAACATGCTCAGAAGTCAGAACCTCCCCCAATAAGTATGTTTCATATGCTTAAGTTGCCTCCAACAACCATTGGTGGTCCATTTATTTTCTAGGGATCCATTCTGACGATGCCTATAATCGCACACGCAAAGCAAGCGTCACGTGTGCTTCATGCCTTAAAGAATGTGTTATCATCGTTGGTGTTTTATTGAATTGTGATCTTAAAGTTCAAAGATAAATTTCATTTTAAGAGGGAGTGGATGTAAATATTAATAAAGTTTTCCGGAAATTTATTTGTAAATTATATTTTTAATTATTAAAAGTATATAAGAGTGCACACTGTTCATCAAGGAAGCTAAAGTAAGAATAAAAAAAATTAAAATTACTCCTTAATTAGATATGAATCTCCAAAATGTTTTAACCTCAACAACCTACATTACAAAAACCCAAGATATTTTTGTAGGTGGTAATATTATTCCTCTCTTTTTAAGACGTGATATCCCTATAAAATATTTAATATATAAGAAAGAATCACGAGAAAAATATTATGAAAAACAGAAAAATTAAGTGATTTCAAGTACATCCTATAAAATAACAATTAAAAGAGTACAATTAAAAGAGACGATCTCTCAAGAGATTAGCTGAAAAACTTATTTATTTTAAAAATTCTTGTATAATTTAAGAACACATTGTTCTTTAAATTCTCCAGCCTCTTAAAATCTTGTCATTCTTATTGAATCTTTGCATTTTTTTTTCTTCTTAACCTTGATTTTATGCATTTTCTCTAACTATTTCCTTACAAAATCAAATCAAACATAGCCCTGTTCAAGGGTACTCCAACTTCACATACCTTAAAGCTGAAGAGCTTATTAATTAATAAACACAAGCCAGTAGCAAGTAGCAACAATACTTTGTACAGAAGCCAAAGGAGTGCGCATAATGAAGTAATTGGCTAATTGCAGCAACACATCTCCGCCCCGCCCCCGGCATGTTAGGGTGAAACATGCGAGACCATATTCTAATTACTTAGCCTCAAATGTTAACACAGAACTCACATATGTGTATGTACTAATCACCGAAAACCTAATAGAAAAAAAAATAATGAACTACAATTATTCAAAATAGAAATTCTCCTAATTTTCCACTATTACAAATAAGGAGACCACCTGATTCGATTCTTTTTTGTTGTTTCCATCTTTCGGAGAGGTAACCCTCATTGCTTGGAAGCTTCAGATAGTTGTCTGTATCAACCCGTGATTTTCTGGGTACTTGAGATAAAAGTTGAATTTTGCAGCTTTCAATGTCACTGGCAATGCTTGTTTGTCCTGCGTCAAGAGAAAAGCTATCGACAACTTCAGGGCTCCAACTTCCTCGACTACTTTTGGAATTGAAACTTTGCTCCGGCTCCATTCCAGCACTCCTCTGCTACATTCCAATTAAGGCCGAAGCAATCAAGAAATGTTGTTTCAAACAATTTCAATGGTAAAAGTTCATATTGGATCTCAATATGATTTTTAATATGCCACTCTCATTGGATTACTACACTATTTATGGCTGATACTGTATTCAATATTTTAAAAGATATTTGATCAAATACCTGGGCTATTTCTCCACTAAAGTCAACCTTTTTGTTTTTTATTTTACCAGAAAAAAACCTTAATGAAACATGATTGCTAATACAATGATAAACTGAATTAAAAGCTTTTCTCCTACTCTGGAAATTTTGAACAGTGGAGAAACAGACATATTGAGTAAGACCAGAAACTATACTCCCTCCATTTCGTTCCAGATTACATAAAACCCGTATTAATGGAACATTACACAAGACATACCTAAGTAAAGTTCAGGATTTAGAGCATCAAACATTCAAACTATTAAAAAGTTTATTTTGAAGCACTAAATCGGAAGAGGAAAGTAGCTTGGTCAAGAAAAATGGCGATTCATGTCATACCATTAATCTATTATAATTCTAATCTCACCAGGATACACCTCTCCTTTAGAGTTTAAACGTGAAATGAGGGAAAAGTTTTCTTTCACCCAACAAGAAACCAGTAGCATTGGCCCCTAGACAGTAGACACAAACCCGATATCCTGTTTATTAGTCCTATTGGGGGTAAGGCGTGTGAATAAGAAAAATGCCAGTCAATCATCTGCGACATTTCTATCCCTATTTCGTGATTACATGATAGAATTTCATTTTCTATAGGCATCAAGAATAATGATATGGAAAAGCCCAGCACCATTGGCCCCTAGACAACAGACACAGACCAAATTTCCTGTTTCTCTGTACAATTAATTAAGCAAAAACCCAGCCAATGATCTGTGATTTTTCGTTCTACTGTTCTTTTTTTGGGCATCAACATTATAATATTTCATTTCTCGAGTTCCATCAAGAATAATGACATGGAAACTTCAATCTGTGATTAATTTTTTCAATTTGCCAAATTTTTCCTTTTGTTTAAGGTGTAGTAGTACTTCTTAAAGCATTCCTCATGAAACAGCTAGAAATATTTAATAAGGTACGTGGAACATAACGCTAAAAGGATTAAGATCCATCATATACTATTGATCAGCCATGAAATATAATAAGTAAAACTGGTGTGAAACTTATTCATCAATGACCATGGACATGATATATAGTAATGCATGGATACAGACATACAGTAAATGAATTGGTGCAAATATCAATACCTCTCGTGTATCCTGAAGAACAGTTCTCGGAGTTGTAGGTTGTTTCTTATTGTCATTGCCCGAAAGAGGAGTGCCATCATTGCCAGTTTCCCACTTCAACCAAGGAAGAACAACTCCATCCATTTCACCAGAAAGCAAATCAGATCTCAGTGGACTCTTAAAAAATTCTGATTCTCCATATTGCAATGCTGGCTTTGCTGTTCCTCCAAAGACAGAACTGGTATCACTCCTTTCACCATCGAATGAAGACATATCTGTCTCTTCAACACTACTGATGAAGTCTTCAATAATTCTATCAGCATCTTCAACCAATTGCTTCGACGATTTGAATCTGTCATTACTTCTCTGAAAATCACGAACAGTTTGAAATGTCTTAATGTGTTGCGCACAAAATTGCTAATAAATGAACCAAGAAGTGCATTGCCTATAATTCTAAAACAGAAAGAACCATGGTAAGAAAAAAAAAACCTTTCTTCCTCTTCCGGTTCTTTTTACAGGAGAACTTTTTGGATTAGGCAGCAGTTCTCCAACAATTTTTTTGAGCTCCTTACCACGCTCCTCCTCCAACATTATTTCAGCGAGAAGTTCTTGTTTACGCTTGTCAGACTGCCAAGAAAAAGTTAGCTGATCATCTAATTGACAACAGTCAGCAAAAAATACATTTACATCAAATAATTTTGGACACTTAATAGACAATCATCAAAAACATATTGGACATCAAGACACTGGGCCAGTATTCGTATTAGGAACTACCTCTTCTAATTTTGTCTTGTAATTCCTTCTGATATCGGAAACAGCCTTAAGAACATCAGCGTCTGCTGCATTAGCCAATTCTGATAGTTGGTTCTCAGCCTTCACCTGTACAGATATGGCGTCAGTTATTCAAAGTGCTTTAGATAGCACCCAATAAAAAGGAGAAACAACAGACAATGTTGAGTAAGTATTCAAGAACCCTGGAGAAACTAGAGTTGCATAAGTTCTAGCCTTTTGTATATTTGGCAGCATTTATATAATCATTTTGCAGTGCTTATTTCAGCCCATTAAACTTGGCAGTGGTAAATCACAAAAAGACATCAAAGTTCAAATTTCTAGCAAACAAAAGACTAAAGATTCAGAAATGAGAAGGTCTTAGTAACTAACGGTTATTTATGAGGTTAACAAATCACCCTTACGTGGTAAGATTTGATAGGGAGAGAGTTTTTCTATTTTAATTTATCTTTTTTGGTTTTCTTTATTTTATTATTATTTCTTTTTTCTGTGATTTACAAATCACAGTGATTGATTAGTAATTTTTGTTCGGAAATCAGATACATAATCCAAAATAAAGTTGAAAATTTAGATTGCAGATTCCAAAGCATATGAGGCTCTAGTGCAGCACAAAATAATCCCCTTCCTCAACTTAAGGGAAACTCATCCAAAAGTATACAAAAATGAAGTACAAACATAACCTTATTCTGTCCAAAGGCAGCTTCCATTCCCTTCGTTTTCCGGTCAGCAACGTAGCAAGTATCATTACCTTCATCATCAGTAAGCGTGGAGGAATAGCTCTGGAAAATTAAAAGTCTCAGAATAGAATTATACATAAGCACAATATATAAACGTGTCCAGACTCAAGAAGTAAGACAATTGTTGTATTGCGTCTGAAGTGATAATGTATCGCAGACAGAAGCGCTCTACTTCAAGCTGGGAATCAGGTATATGATATAAAAAGAAGCTACAACTAAAGCCGTGTACAGATTAGGAACAGAGGTAGAGATAGGGTGTGGTGAACATACAGAGTAACCATCATATGACCTCAAGAAATCTTTCTGGCTAGAGCACCTCCGTAACCCTCTTTGCTGATTTGAAGATGTTGGCTGCACTTGAGGTTTTTGTTTGCTCCAACTGCTAACATCTTTGGAGGTCGAGTAATTTCTGCTTTTCCAACTGTGTTCAATCTGAAATTCCAGGAGATCAGAAATCTTGTCATTCAAAACTCAGGTGCTATTTGAGGGACACTCAAAAATTACCAACGAAAATTGTTTGCACAAACATCACTAAGGAAAAGTAGAAAACTTTCTCCTCGGCCAAAACGCTGCCAGCAACTCTCAACTAAGGCCCTCGTCGCCTTATTTTGGCTGAATTACACTTTCTTCTGTAGCACTGAACTATAATTTCTGACTATTTACTGATTTCAGCTTACCTGAACTACTCAACTAAACTTACTTTTACTGAAGTGAACTACTTTTACTAAACTCAATTCAACTGAATTGGGCTAGCTTATTTTTACACGACTTATATAAAATAAAAAATAAAAAAAATAAAAAAAAAGTCTAACAAGCCAAAGGAAGAAAAAAAAAGATAAATAATCTAGAAGAAAAGAAGACATACACAAGAAATAAGAAGATAAATTAAGAGGAAAAGAAAATGAAGAAATCTGGTGGTGATGGAGGCACTCACAAAGAACCGCTTACTTTAGGACTCTAAACAGCTACTTATTTTTTATCTTTGACAACAAGGAAAAAAATCCCTTTTTCATTTTCTTTTTTTCTTTTCGAATAAGACATAACTTTTTTTTTTAATAATCATTACATGACGTATTATTAAAATAGGTTTGTCCCCAAAGATGACAAAAGTGATGGAAGCGCAAGGCATACAAAAGCACAAAAAGCACACAAACGCAAACCCAGAGTAAGAAAAGCAATTTTTCAAAAGTCTCACTAGGAGGAACACCTAGACGTGCTCGAGGTGCGCTTATTAAAACTAAGATGGTCGCAAGCTCTTTTTAAAACTAAGATGATACCAAGGTAGAAGTTTGGAGTTCCTACTCAATTACTCATCTTATACAGCAAAAATGGTTCAGCACAAGGGCTAAGAAAAAATGGTATTAAAAATAAGATGATAAATGGAGTTATTTAATAAATTATGCATTTTGGCTAGAGCAAATAAGTTTTCGTTTGTCATTTGACATATTAAAATATTTAAAACACGTCAAATCTAAAATTTCAGGTATAAATAATTAAAATACAAGTAAAAAAGCAATTATTTATATACATGCCCCCCATTCATCCCCGAAATTGTTATATTTTGAATCCATCTACACTTCAGTCTATGCATATAATTGGCTTGCTGAATTGTATTCGTAGTAGATGTTGCTCAAAAGGTTGTGTCGTTCTTGCCCCATAAAAATGAGCATGAGATATAATGCATTTGGGAAAGTCATGGTGCATGAACAATGTCCATTGGCCAGGAAAGGAAGAGGAAAGAAGAAAAAGAAAGGAAGTACAAAAAGCCTAACTTTGCTATGTTCATCCAGTTAACAAAATTTTGGAAGATTTGAAGGAAATGTCCCTAAACTCCAAATGGTGCTAAGGCCCGATCTATAAAGCACCCGCCAGGTGCCTAGACCTCCATCCCCCTTAACCAAGTCGACAACTACCAAAGCCACTCCACACGACCCCACCCAAGCTAGTTTGTTCAACTCTAGAAATCACAGGATTCTCTTTTCCCAAAAACTCTCGTGCACTTCTGGACTTCAACCAATTTTGAGGGAACATTATCTTGAGACATTTCTTTTACTTTGTCATGCCTACTCGCTTTTGGATGAGTCATTTGACTGCCCTCCCCAACAACGCTAAGAGTTATGGGGAATTAGCATGTGATTATCATCCAAACACTCCTCTAGGCAATGCTCAAATGTACTTCCCATGTGGATTGGTAGAAAATGCCATCTTAGACTTAAAATTTCTGATTTTCTAGTTAGATAACGATAGAGAGAAAAGTACAATGTAGCTTAGAATTTTCTTAACCTAGTTCAAAGTTCATCTACCTTATTTTTGCAAGCTTATCTTGTATTTTCATTTGTAATTTGAAGCAACTTTTTTGTAATCCTTAATTTCTTAGCATCAATTTCTTTTAATGTAGTATTGTGGGTGAAGACTTCAAGTACACAAGTAATATTCATGCATTCTTTAAGTGACTAGTTCATGCAAGTTCTTCATTGTTCTTAGTAACATCTTTTCTCCTCAAACTTGAATATCAAATTTCTCCAATTTTTTGTGTTTAGATCGTTGTAGTATTTTAGACCTAGGTTAATCATTAGATTATCTTTATGTTCATGTGCATAGTTTCTTAACTAGTTAATTAACGCTTTTAATTGTAATTAATTAGTGTTATTATTTTGTTAATTATTCTTAATCTTATTTTATTAGCTTAATTAAATAAATTTAGTCTTAAGTCATAGTATGGTGTGTATGTTTTGATATAATCTCTAATTATGACTGAGTTATTTTAATTTTACAGTTTGGGACTTAATGGCCATTAGCATAATCTATAGATGATTAGTGTGATTCAAGCATGGATTAGTGTTTGTGTGGTCCATAGAGAGTAACTGGAACTTTGTTGACCGTTGCTAAGAAGGATGGTCAAGAGAGGGAGTCAAAGTATCCCGAAAGGAGTGTCTGACTTGGCCTCTCTTTATTTTCAATGGTTAATTTCTCATGATGTTTGATTGAGGAAACTTATCATGAAACTTAATATTAGTTGTTGAGTAGTTTTGACACCAAGAATCACTAAGATTATGTTGATAGTTTAGGTATACTTGAAGAGCCTGGATGCCTAAGACTCCCTAGTCCCCAACCTAGTCATCAACTAAGTACTGGATAAGCCTATATTTGAAAGCATCCATCTTATCCTAATTCAGCATCAGGGTCGTCCTTGAGATTTGAGAGACTCGGTGTGAAACATTAATTATTAAGCTAATTACTAAATGTACTATTATAGGCCCCTAACTATTTAAAAATAAGCATCGTTTTTTTAATATTTTGGATGGGCCCAGGGCACAGGCCCCTCTTGCCCTCTTATAGAGGCGGCCCTGCTCACCACTAAGGTCTTGTTTGTCGCATTGATCATAGACTGATTAATATTTAATGAGTCGCCCAAAGTCCAAGTCATTGACATTGATACATTAATCTTGAATTGGTTAATTGTTATTTTTAATCATCAATCAAAACCCTATTAGTCCTCCAATACATAGAAAGTAATCAATCCTATGTTCCAAGTGCATGCGAGCTCTTGTTTACCACTAATACTAGCTATTAAAGAATAGTTAAGTGTTTTATAATGTGTTTGCAGTTTGCATAGAAGGTCTTCGTGATTCCAACGACCAAAAAAAGACATATAGCAAATTCATGCAAGCAGACCAATGAGGAAATAGTAGCAAATTTATTTCACATGCCAATGAGAAAATTATAGCAAATCTCATTAAGACTTTAGCACATAAGTTCTAATCTTAAAAAGATTTGGATTACAACTTAAAATCGTATACAATTACAAAATCTAATTCTGACCTAACTTCCTACTCCTAATTAGATTAAACAAACAATGCATTATCCTAATTAAATTAGAAATTGACCGACTTTAGTTTTCATGTAAAAACAATCATCTTAAAGGCATACGTAAAACCATAAACTATTAAAACAAAATTAAAAACAACAAACTTTCACATAATACAAATGAGTAATCTAACAAAACAAAAATGGCTCTAAGTTAACATCTATGTACATGAATCTTGAATTGACAATTACACGGACTATTCTAGAACCGTAAATTGAGTATCTTGAATACGCCTCCAAACACACATCAATTACGTTAGTTGTACATCGTAAAAAGTCTTCTCTCTCTTATTTTTAACCCCTATCTTCTTTATCCAATTGTAGGGTTATCAACAAACTTTTGGTTGATAACAAGCCTGTAATGTTTTTTCCTAGTGCTTTTAGTCATGATATTATAGTCTCTCCATATGAGAGCTATTCTACTCAATTTATTGGGTTATATCTTTCCAATTATTAGATTTTTTTTGTTTTTTTTTTAAGCTATAATTTTAAATGTGTAGTTAAAATTGATTTGTTGATGAAGATTTATGCAGTGACAACAAAAATCACCCCAATCAATAGTATAGTTCGAATTGTTAGTGTAGTTCACGGTCCCAACGTCCTGAGATGTAGCAAAACTAATCCTAAGGCAATGTCACCTACTCCTGAGATCTTCCCAGGAGAGAGACCGAGCAAAAGGAAGAGCTGAGGAAGATTTCTTCATAGGTCCCAACTCCTTGAGAAAGACACCATGAACTTACTGAAGGTCAGACCAACCAGACCTGAAGTCCTCACGATCACCGGATCTTCAGAAGTGGCAGACCAGAATTGGGAAGAACGAAGATTAGAACATAGGTATTTGCACCCTGAGAAGGCGGTAATGATGACGTGTCAAGTGACAGTTATAGTCACGTGATAAGAGTTGCTATATTTGTACAAGGCAAGGCACCACTACCTACCTCGTACTGTACTACTACATTCAACACTAAACGACAAAAGAACGGTTGTAAAGTAAGAATCAGTCAATCAATGAGCTCCACACAAATTATGTAGAGCATTCTACTGGTCCTCAACACCTTTTGATGATCACAAAAAAGATTCACTCAAGGTAATCTCATCTGTTATACGAATATATAGTGCACTACCAAAGGTACATTAACTCTTAGCACTCAAGCATTCTAAGCATTCATACTCTCAAGCAACTATTGCACTCGTAAGCCAAGGATCTCACATCCATAAACAAGCTCTAATGCTTCTTCTCTAGAGCTAAAGGCAATTGCTCTCTAAGAGAAAGGTTATACAATCTTTCATCAACTCCAAATGACTTTATCATTAGAGGAGGACCCCGGAGCACCACGGAGCACCCCTCTCCGGCCATCGTTTGTTCACTGTGCAGGTTAAAATTTAAGATGTTTGATAGCAACCTAAAATCTTATCAACAGTTCATAATCCTTTGTGGACTTAAACGACATTCTTAGAATCTTTGTATTGTTCAGTTTTCAACAGGAATTGTTAGTCTACATACTTCTTCCTTTTCCAAAATAGTTGCAACTTTGGACTTTTCACACAGTCCAATAAACAAATTTTAATCATTAATATCTCTAATTATTTATAATAAAAAGTTGTAAAGATTTGATATTAGTAATCTTTGCATTGAGAAGAACCAAATAAGATCTCACTTTTTAACTTATAGGTTAAAAACTAATCACAGATTAAGGGTGATAAATGAATAGTATGATATTTTTAATGTTACAAGTAATTTAGAACGGAGGAAATATTATTTGAAGTTATAAACCACATTCATAAGAGCAAAGCAATATCATTGACAATATTCAAATTCGACAAGCATAATGACTAATTTTAGGGGTTGTTTGGCAAAATGGTTTATTAGGCTATTTTAACTTATTTTGATATAATTAGAGGGTCGGATGTTCAAACTAAATAATGCTAATATTTGGTAAATCAGCTGGTTGAAACAACCTATAGTAAGCAGTTTTTGAACAAGTTGCTCATAGCAGCAGGATTAAAATCAATTGGTCAAACCAATTAATAAAATCAGCTGGTCAAACCAATTAATAAAATCGACTGGTAAAATCAGTCATTGTTCAACTGTCAGCTATAAGCGGTAGCCAAACACTCCCACAACTAACTCAAGTTTTAATTATACAAGCCATTATTGTAACATTTGAGAATTTAATATTTTAAAATTTGGGAATTGAAAATCAAATATTAGAAGATTATTATTTTGGGTTCAAAAAAATAATAATAATAATAATCGAGTTGAATAGATAATTATGGGCTATGATCAACAAAGAAACATTTGGGCCTAAGTTTATGACTAATATTATAATATAAATCTCTTTTAATTTTATTAGTTCTTTCCTTTTCTTTTCTCTTTTCTTATTTGAATTTATATCATTTATTTACTATGCCTATTTCTAATGACTAAAACAAAAATCAGAAAAATTGCTTTTTGCTCATTTCCTATTCACCATCTTCTTCAATCTACTCTTTTCCAAACTCTATTCTTGCTACACTCTGCAAAAATTTCCCTTGCCAAACCCTATTTCATTTCGCTGAACATCAAAATTGTTCTTCCACTGATTTTCGGAAGGAAGAACAACTATGGTCCTTCATCATCTTCTTCCTCAAACCCGCAATTTTCTTGAAAACGACCAAGCAATCAAACAACCCAATTACCCTCTGAAAATGCCAAAAGAGTCCAACATCAATTTAATTACTCCTTGATTCTGCATCAAAACCAATTACTACCTCTTGTTGCTTCTGAATTCTGCCGCAAACAAGGGGAAATCAACAACAGTTAATTCTATTTGATTTTGCATCAAACACTTACAGCACCAAACCCACCTGTCCTTCAATTCTTGGCGGCAGTAAGGGCTAGAAGCCTTCTGTTTTCTTGGTCTGTGACTACCGAAAAGGTAGATTGGGCTTATACCTCCTTTACTTTAATAACTCTTGCCTTAGAATATGTATATACACTTCCTTGTCATTATGCTATTTTTTTTATTATTATTATTTATTCCTTTTATCAAAGAATCACTATACATGAAAAATAAATAATTGTTTCAAGAACAAGTTATTATGCCTATCCTAATTAGAGGAATATTTGTAGAGATTAATTTGTATTGGGGTATTGTTGAAAATTGGAGACTAGTAATATTGGGTACTTTGATATTCTTGAAAGGATTATTACACTCTTTGAGGATTATTGATTTTGAGAATGAATGAACACAATTGCATTTAATTAGAGGTATAAAGAATTTGATAATTGTTTAGAAATCTTTAGGAGAATATGCAATCATCGATAATTTAATATGTTTAGAAATGACCTTATGACATGAAATGTTGGAATGCTAGAATAAAATCTTGGTTAAAGTGTTAGTCTTAGGAGGAGATGTATTAAGTTATATGTTGGTATAATTGCACCGTACGCACCCTGGTGACGTTAGTGTCATGCTTTAGGATACGACTACGTCAAATAACCCTTCTAGTTGATGGTTGTGGACCGGACTCGATTTCTTGAAGCGACGTTGTCGGTGAGTAGTAACAGTCCCTAAAAGGGGTCTAGCCAGACTACATTCTTGAAAATAAACTTTTTACTAAAGCTCTTTTGAAATTGAAATTTATTGAGACAAATGTTGTTGTGACTGCTTATGTTGATATTATGATATGGTCAATGGATCGGGCTTACGAGCTGGTCATTGACGGAGTTGAGGGACATTGTCTCCTGCTCGCGGAGTCGCGAGTTGTCATTCAGATATTGACTAGCTTCACCCAAGAGCGACATAGCCTTAGAGCTATGGGGCAACTCTCAAACTAGACTCCCTATGCGCACATAGATCTAGGAAATTGATGTTGCTTTTAAACCTATGATTTGAATTATTGTGTTTTGTTGTTTTGGATTGTTATTTCTCATTCAGTTAAACCTAACCCCTGTTGTTTCTATCTTTTAGTTTGTTTGCAGATCAGAACCGATCAAGAACAATGGGTTAGCGGTGATGATTAGAGTTACATAGATGTTATATTGAGCTGAGTACGTGAGAAGTACAGTATTGTATTAGTGAGAAGTACAGTATTGTATTAGGCTTTTGATAAATGTATATTAGACTTGGTTGTGCCGGTTATATTGGACTTATAGAATGACTTTTATAATTACTTTGTGTTTTAGCTAGATGTTTGGTTTGAGAATAGCCGAGTTAGTTAAAAACTGGTGACTACTTTGCTCAAGTTTTGGAGGCGTGATTTAAGTTTTTTGGGAAATAAATTTCGTGATGATCCTAATTACTCGGTCAAGGTTAAGTAGGGTTGTACAATTAAATAAATAAATATATAAAATTTTAACAATGACAACGAAAAAGAAAAATTAAGTTTCTTCATACCTGAGAATCACCAACTTGATTACGAACGACGGAGAGCGACCTTCTCCTCCTAGAGGTACCATCAGAAACTCCATTTTGATCCCTACCAACATTATTACTACTCCTCAACTCACCAACCCTTGACCCACGCCTAGATACCGACCTCCCTCTCCGATAATTCGACGCCGTAGTATCATTATTCGCAGAAGAAACCTCAGGAGATGTCAATCGTCCTCTTTCACCTATATCACTAGACGAAAACATCTCAATCGCCAGATCATCCAAGCTAATTTCCGGAACACCAGAACCTCTGACAGTATTCACAAATTTACCCTTTCTACTAGCCGACGGCGGCTCCCCCGGCGAAAGTTCAGACGGAATCCGGTGAGAAAAACGGCTGACACTTCTAGAACGACGGTGGTGCGAAGATGAGTTCCGACTACTGGAGTTGGAGTCTCCAACAGAAGTTCTCCCAGTGGTTGACCTAAAAGCTGCCGTCGCCATTGATGAGAGAGGAGAGAGAAAATAAATTGAGGAAGGTTTAGAGGAACATTCCAGAGTAAGGAATTGAAGATGATGAGTTCACATCGGAGGTTCACGGGAAAGTGGTGAAATGGAGTTGACACCCAATTTAACAGTGAAATGGAGCGGGTGAGAGAGAAGACGAATTTTGGGGGATTTTGAAATTATGTCGACTTATTATTAATACTACCATTAATTAAATAATTTATAATAATTTATTGATAGTATATTATTTGAATATTAATTAATTATAATTATTAATTGGAATATTTATTCACTCCATTTGAAATTTTGAATGCTCGTCTTACTCGAAGGTTTACAACCATTTTGTACTGGCATATTTTTTTTTTTTCGTTACAATCAATGATTTTAGTTGAGCAATTTTTTAAAAGTGCATATATAATTATTAGGAAAGATTACCGTGAATAATATAACATTTTGTTAATTTTCTTAAAATAATACCAATTATTAATTATCATAAATAATATCAACTTAAAGGGACCGGTGCCAGCGACTAAAATCTTGTATAAGATCGGAATCAGACAAAATCGTGCATAGGCTCGATGGATCGATCAGAATCGTTTGGGATCGTTGGGATCGGCTACAAACGGCTAGGTTCGTGAGAAGGATTGTTAGGATCAGCTAGGATCGTTGATAGGATCGGTCAAAACTAATAATTAAAAATCTTTTTTTGCTAGTATCTTTGTTCTTTTTTGCTTACTATGGTTTATTACTATATCCTTATGTATATGTGCTAAATATATTATGTGTAGTGTATATTTTATATATTTTGTCATTTTATTAAAAATAGAGGAATAAATCACATTAAAAAACTAAGATATGTATATATTTTAAAATTAAAAAAAATTCTTAAGAAAATGTATAGATTCTTAATGTTTTTTTAAATTGAAAATGATTAAATAATAAACATCGGCATAATACTTGTTAATTCTCCAATTTTGTAGGATCGTTTGATCCTACGATCCAATCCTAAAATCTGATCCCACCACTTAATTTTAATTTTACGTAGAATCCCGATCCTAAACGACCTTTTGTGTGTGTGTATATATATATATATATATATATATATATATATATATATATATATATATATATATATATATATATATATATATATATATATTGTTGACGCTTTTTTTTGGTCCAAGAAAGAGTGATTTATTATTTGTGGGTGAATATTAGGTGGCACTCTTATTGATTGATCAAGTTTGGTTTCCATATACATATAAGGGGTATGGCTAATCTTATCTTAGTTGTCTTCCTAAAATTAATATTAGTATCTAACAATTTTTGATATTCGTTTCTATAAAAAAGGGATTACATTGAAGTGGAATTTTAGAGTGTATACCTTTGTATAAGAAAAGGATTCTTCTTATGAAACCGTGTACAATTTCTATAAAATTATATTTTTTAAATCGCTTTTAAATTTTTATTTCTTTTTTACACAGGTCAATATATTATTTTAATTGAAAATATTATGAGCTAGATTAGATCATGCATAGGTCAAGCTTAGTCAAAACTAACTAAAACCTAATACAAAGCATACTTGAGCCAAAAACAACAACACCTTCTTATGAGAGACCATATCTAATTGGCCAGCCTATTATATATTTTTTAAAATATTATAAGTAGACATTAAAAATAATTTAATTAGACATTAAAAAATTATAAATAAGCATTAAGAATGATGTAAGTAGGCATTAATCTTTAATGGGTTGAACTTGAAATACGTTTTTCTAAAAGACGTTCTCTCAAGAAGAGTAGCTGAAACAACAAACGCTAACAACCAATCTGTAATGATGAAACCTTAGCCAATTATTGGTCCAAATCCATTTCAAAAGGTGCAACAACCCACAAAAGTCACTTTTGCATCTATCAAGAGAAATCTCACCATTTCCAAACAGCCAACCAACTAAGATCACAAAAATTATTTTTTTGGTAAATGAAATTTTATTCCTTACCAATAAACAAAAATTTTACAGAAAATTGAGACAAAATCAAGGCCTCCAAATCAATCTCGAATAATTACATCAGTATGAAAAAGCGACACATAGGAATGGTCATGGGCGAGTCTGCACCAGGTCTGGTCAGATTCGAACCCTTTTATTTTTTATAGTATTCAAACCTTTTCAGACCCAGACCCTTCGAGTCTGATGGGTCTGGGGTCCTTAATAGGTCTTTATATAGAGAAAATAAATAAAATATTGGAGTGGGGTAGAAGTCAGATTAATAGACAAAAGTCACAAAATATTGAAAGACAATTTAATAATTACAAAGATTCGGGTCCGAGTCTGGGGGTGGGTCCAGGGTCCGGGTCTATCCTCGGACCTGGACCCGCCAATTATTTTTTAAATCCAGATCCGACCCGGATCCAATGGATCTTCAAAAATAAGACCCGAACCCTTAAAAAGGATCGGGTCCGGGGTGGGTCTAACAGGGTCCTGGACCCATGACCATCCCTAGCGACACACTATCTATGTAGGGTTTTTACGCCTCACTTTTCATATACACGGTGTTGGAAATATAGCCTATTCAAGGTCTTCTCAAAATCTTTTTATGACTACAATCATCAACACATTAGTAAAATAAGATGCATAACATTTGTATAAATGTATGGTGTGACACGAACTTGTCATTGATTAAGAAAGTTATTTCCCGACTATCATAAGTGTAAATAGACGGGACTTTCTCAAGGTTAATACACACACAAAAACCAACGCACACTTATTACTTGAGGTGTGAAGAAAATATCACTCTTGAATAAGTGAATAGAAGAAAAAGAGAGAATAGAATCAAAATTGTATATTTCCAAATGAATGAAACAATACAATTTATAGGCATATTCTAAGAACTTTATTTCAACCATCATAAAACATAGTCAAAGAACATAAATATATTTTAATAAAATTAAACACTTCATCATTAAAAATATAGTTATTGAAGAAAGCTTTAAATAACTATTTATCCAACTCACGGAAGGTAGAAGAAGAGACTTCAAAACTAAGAACCAACAACATAGTTGAAATGCCCGTCAAAATAGACAAAGATAAAAAAAGCAAAACTCAAACTATACATGATATACTTTTAAAAAAAATCCAAAAAGATAGAACAACATTTCCTTTGTTAAGAGGTAGGGAGAATATGAGGAGAAAAGTAGTATATGAGATGAACTTATATCAGTTTTCTTATATTACCTCTATCTATTCTATATCAGTACTACACTTCCCTACGCATATATATAGCACTAGCAAAGGGAGAAGGAACAAAAGTAGCACTATTTCAAGGGATGGATAAACCCACAAAACAATGCATTCACATTGTGTGGTTACATCAATCACATCACTCCCCCTTGAATGCATTACATATATGTGGAAATTTTATTATGACATTCATAATCTTAAAACTGTCTCATTAAAAACCTTTATCAGGAAAAACCTTGTGGAAAAAAAAACTGATCAAAGGAAAAAAGAGTACAGTGAGCATATTTCTCCCCCTGAAGTTAACATATGTCTCGAAAATGGCACATCCCAATCTTGCGTACCAAATACTCGAATTGCTTTGACGGTAGTGACTTTGTGAACAAATCCACGGGGTTTTCACAGGATTGAATTTCTTGGACTTTCATCTTTTTATCTCTCTGTAGATCATGTGCGAAGAATAATTTTGGTGACAAATGTTTTGTTCTGTCTCCCTTGATGTATCCTTCTCTGACTTGGTTGATACATGCATCATTATCTTCATACACTGTAGTTGGTGCCCTAGTTGTATCGTTTAAACCACAATCCTTTTGGAGTTGGCCGATCATGGATCTCAACCATACACACTCTCGGCTGGCTTCATATAAAGCTATCAGTTCTGCATGATTTGAGGATGTAGCCGTTAGAGTTTGTTTTGTTGATTTTCAAGATATTGCGGTTCCTGCATATGTAAATACATATCCAGTTTGTGACTTGGCCGTATGTGGATCAGATAGATACCCTGCATCAGCATACCCAGTGAGTATGGTATCATTTCCTGACCAGAAAAATAATCCAAGGTCTACAGTTCCCTTTAGGTATCGAAGCAGATGTTTTATCCCATTCCAATGTCTTTCTGTTGGTGCATTGCTATACCTAGCTAATAAATTTACAGAAAATGCTATATCAGGTCTTGTATTATTTGCTAAGTACATTAAAGCACCAATGGCACTCAAGTATGGCACTTCCGGGCCTAAAATTTCTTCGTCTTCTTCTTGTGGACGGAATGGGTCATCTTTTATATTTAGTAATCGTATCACCATTGGGGAACTTAGTGGATGAGCCTTGTCCATGTAAAATCGTTTCAAAACTTTCTCAGTATAATTGCTTTGATGGACAAATATTCCACTTTTCAAATGTTCAATTTGTAGACCAAGACAGAATTTAGTTTTTCCCAAATCCTTCATCTCAAATTCTCTCATCAAATATTTAGCTGTTATCTCAATTTCTCTTGGGGTTCCAATCAAATTTAAGTCATCTACATACACAGCAATTATTACGAAACCTACTTGAGATCGTTTGATGAATACACATGGGCTAATTTGGTCGTTTTTGAATCCTGCTTTCATAAGATATTCACTCAAACGATTATACCACATTCGCCCAGATTGCTTTAACCCATACAATGATTTCTTTAATTTTATAGAAAACATTTCTCTGGGTACATTTTTTATTGGTAAGTTTAGCCCTTCAGGGACCTTCATATAGATGTCTGTGTCGAGTGACCCATATAAATATTCAGTTACGACATCCATCAATCTCATGTGTAGGGATTGAGAAACTGTTAAACTTACCAAAAATCTAAGTGTGGTTGCATCAACTACTGGGGAATAGGTTTCTTCATAATCAACTCCTGGCATTTGAGAAAAACCTTGAGCTACAAGTCTTGCCTTGTATCTAACAATTTCATTTTTCTCATTTCTTTTTCTTACAAATACCCATTTGAAGCCTACGGGTTTTATGCCGTTTGGAGTTTGTGAAATTTGCCCAAAAACTTCCCTTTTTTCTAATGATTTTAATTCTGCCTCAATTGCTTCTTTCCATCTTGGCCAATCAGATCTTTTTCTGCATTCATTTATCGATATTGGCTCAAGATCATTTTCATTATTTATTATTTCAATAGCTACAGAATAAGCAAAGGATTCATTTGGAATGATCCTTTTTCGATTCCATTTTTTCTTGGAGAAAATATAATTCATTGAGATCTCATAATTTTCATCATTTTCATTATCGGAAATGTCTTGATTTTCTCCTTTATTTTCATTTTCATTTTGAATATTATTTTGTGCACCTTCTAGTTTTCTCAATTTTCTTGGTTTTAAGTCTTTTGAACCAAGTGGCCTTCCACGCTTTCTTTGCACAACAATTTCATCACTTTTTGCTTTTTCATCAGGAATTTCTATTCGAGCTGGAGTATTTGCTGCTGGTATATGTGATTTTGTAACTCTCTTAGTATCTGTGAATGCATCAGATAATTGGTTAGCAACACTTTGAAGGTGAACAATTCGTTGTACTTCTTGTTCACATGATTTTGTTTTTGGGTCTAAATATTCTAAATGTGTTGCTTTCCAAATAAGTTCCATATAACTTTTCTGTAAGTCCACATTCTCTCCCCCTAAGGATGGGAATATTGTCTCATTAAAATGGCAATCAGCAAATCTAGCTTGAAATTGATCACCAGTTAATGGTTCAAGATATCGAATAATTGATGGAGATTCAAAACCGACATATATTCCCATTCTTCTTTGTGGACCCATTTTTTTACGTTGAGGGGGAGCAATGGGCACATATACAGCGCATCCAATGATTTTCAAATGTGAAATAATTGGTTCATGACCAGCTACTAATTGCATTGGCGAATATTTGTGATAAGCTGTAGGTCTTAGCCTAATCAATGATGCTGCATGTAATATTGCATAACCCCAGGCCGATGATGGTAAGTTTGATTTCATTAGCAGTGGTCTTGCAATTAATTGCAATCTCTTAATTAAAGATTCAGCAAGAACATTTTTTGTGTGAACATGTGGCACAGGGTGTTCTACTTTAATTCCAATTGACATGCAATAATCATTAAAAGTTTGAGATGTGAATTCGCCAGCATTGTCCAATCTAATACTTTTTATTGTATAATCAGGAAAATGACTTTTCAATTTGATGATTTGTGCAAGTAGTTTTGCAAATGCATTGTTTCTACTTGATAGAAGGCTTACATGTGACCATCTTATGGAAGCATCTATTAAGACCATGAAGTACCTAAAAGGTCCACATGGTGGATTAATTGTACCACATATATCTCCTTGAATTCTTTCAAGAAATATAGGAGATTCATTAACAATCTTATTTACTGATGGTCTAGTAATAAATTTGCCAAGAGAACAAGTGGTGCATAAGAGCTCATTCGACTGGGGAATCTTAATCTTTCTTAGTGGGTGCCCGACTGAACTTTCTATTATTTTATACATCATCCCAGTGCCAAGATGACCTAAGCGGTCATGCCATAAAGTGAATAGCTCCTTATTGTCTAATCTTATCATATTTATTTCAATCGGGCGGATATGGGTGAGATACAACCCTGATGAATATGCTGGCATCCTTTCAAGGATAATTTTCGTTCCATTTCTGTAAGGCATAAGAATTCTTTTTCATTTATACTTTTGGTTTCCACATGGTAACCATTTTGTCTTATTGCCTTGAAACTGATAAGATTTCTTCGAGATTTACTCGAGTATAGTGCATCATTTATTTCTAATTTTGTCCCCATAGGGAGTATGATGCATGCTTTTCCAGTGCCTTCGATTAATTTTGCTGTTCCTGATATGGTATTGACATTTGCCTCAAGCAATGTTAGGTTTGAAAAACATTCTCGATTTTTCAATATCGTATGTGTTGCTCCACTGTCCAGGAGGCAAGGAAATGTTGATCCATTTACTGACATTTTCTTTTCTAAGATAAGAAAAAAAAATTATATTATTAATATAAATTTAGAATACTGAATACAAAAACATAAGTAGAGAATTACAACTTAAAATGAAAAACAAGTTAGATAAACAGAAAAATGCATCTAGTAATCTCAAAAGATGTAATTATCTTCTTCTTGGGGATCAAGTTTGTGGAGGTTCACATCCTCAGTAAAGAAATCGGAGACATCTAAGGTGGGCCCAGATGTACTTGCTTCATTTACAAAATTTGCTTCTGCCCCTTTTCCTTTGTTTTTCTGGGAAGCTTGATATAAATCCACTAAATGTTTGGCGGTACGACAAGTTCGCCCTCAATGCCCAGTCATGCCACATCTATTACATGTGCTTTTGTATTTCTGGACTTGTTTAAAATTATCATTTCGGGGGGGAAATATATTTCTTTCATAAACATGGCTACGTCCACGGCCACGACTAAGTCCATGACCACGACTACGACTACGACCATAGAAATTTCCTTATTCGAAACTATTCATGCCGCTCTTTTCGTGATATTTTCCACGACCTTTGCCTCTTATAAAATAGTTCCCACGACCTCGATGGCGCACATTCCTCTCAATCATATTTGTTTCATTAAAGAGCATAGTCCCAACCGGTCTCCTGTTGTGATTTTTCAATAATAGTTCATTATTTTGCTCCGCAACAAGAAGTGTTTTCAGCAATTCATGATATTTCCGGAAATGCCTTTCACGATATTGTTGTTGTAACAAAATGCTATTTACGTGAAAGGTTGATAATGTTTTTTCTATCATTTCTTCATCTGTTATTATTTGTCCACAATAGAATGATTTTGATTTTATCAGATGAAGGGCTGAATTATAATCACTAATTGATTTGAAATCTTGAAATCTTAACTCTCGCCATTCATCTATGGCTTTTGAGAGAAGTACACTTTTATTATGGCCAAATCTTTCATTTAGCTCTTCCCAAAGTAATTTTGGGTCCTCATAATTGGTGTATTCATGTTTGAGACTGTCGGTTAAATGATGTCTCAAAATTGATGCAGCTTTTGCCTTATCTTCCTCAATTTTTATGGGATCTTTTTCAATACCCTTTCCTTTGTCTGTGGGATTAAGTTCAATTATTGTGCATAATAAACTTTTTCCTTTTAGATATAATTTGACATCTGAAGCCCATTGTATAAAATTGTTTCCTGTTAATTCCAGGGCATTGAATTCTCTCTTTTTGAGATCAGCCATTATTTTCTACAATTGAGAAAATGACAAGGTTATTTATTAGGGATATTAAAGCATATTAGTCTTATCTCCCCATGTTTTAATATCTCAAATATAATAAGCGTAATATAATCATAAATAAAAATAAAATAGATAATATTAATAGATGATAAAACAGACAAAAAAAAATAAATACATATTGCTAAACAAATGCAAGATTTATAATTTATTTTTGGATAATTAGGTAGATCATTAATGCTACGAGTAATACAATTAAACCCATAATAATAAGAAATGCATCTAGTATTTTACTTATATTGTCGGCAATTGGATTGATGTGGGTGTTTGTAGATGTATTATTTGCCATGGATGGTTGAAGGAAGAAGAAGATGAAGGAGAAAAAAAAATTTATTATGTTTGGGATAAGGTGTGAGTGGTGTGTGTGAGTTTGTGACGGTAGAAGTCCCTATTTATAGGGGGTAAAAAGGTAAAAATTTTATTTATTTATTTATTTATTGTTATTATTATTTTTATTTTATTTATTTTATTTATTTATTTATTTATTTTTTTTATTTATTTATTTATTTTTTTTTAGAATCGAACCCTTGACGATTTACTTAAATTATAATTTTCGGACTACTCTGGCATTCATTCCAGGGTGATATTTTACAATTTAGAAAAAGATTTTATGTTATGTAGAAATAATGTGGTCATGTCTGCTAATAATCTGTGTTATAGGTAAATTAAGACAATTTATTATTATATTGTTAAACAAAATAGAATCAAATATTACTTAAATTATAATCGTTATTTATTATTATTTGAAGGTGAAATTAAATTTTATGAGTTTATTAAGTGATTATATAATTTATAGACTAAAATAACCAAATGCGTATGCACATAATATGCTGACATGATCAGATAAATGGAGATAAAACCGTCCATAAAGGCGATAACAATGCTAAATTAACCAGTCCATAAAGGCAGTTATAACAAAATAAGATTAGCCAGTCCATAAAGGCGGCTGCAAAAGTAAAAACGAACATAAAGATTAAATGACATTATTAAAATAAATTATTTTATGGGTCATTTAAATTTATCTTGCAACGTTTAGTACTTGTTCTTCCCTCATCATCTTTGGTTCTTTTATTACTTGATGAGGGTTTATTTTCAGCTGTTGTTGTTGGAGCATTATTAGTTGGTTGCGTTGATGAATTATTTGTTGGCCGTACCGGTGGAATATTAATCGGTGGAACTGGTGGATTATTAGTTGGTCGTACATATGAATTACGAGTTGGTGGTACAGGTGGACCATTGGTATTATTGGGATTATTATGTCGGAGCTGATTTAAATCAGTCCTTGCTGGGTTTGTAGTGAAGGGTATGGAATTATGCTCAATTATAAAATATAAAAATGTGTTAGAAACACCTTGGATGATGATGTTGACACCATTTGATTGTTGGTCCATTTGTGGGTACCGATGAAGGAAAAAAAATATGCTTAATTAGGTTTTTTTTAAAAAAAAAATATTACCTTCTTGATTATTTAAGGGTAGAGCTGGTGCTGATAACGTGTTAAGAGGTAGGGAGAATATGAGGAGAAAAGTAGTATATGAGATGAACTTATATCAGTTTTCTTATATTACCTCTATCTATTCTATATCAGTACTACACTTCCCTATGCATATATATAGCACTAGCAAAGGGAGAAGGAACAAAAGTAGCACTATTTCAAGGGATGGATAAACCCACAAAACAATGCATTCACATTATGTGGTTACATCAATCACATCATCCTTCAATTAAACAACATGAAATCAAACCAGAACACGTATTTTTACCATAAATCAATTTTGTTTCTTTTGCATTCATAATTTTTCGTTTTGTTCAATCTAATTTGATTTTTATCACTTATTTTCAAGTCAATTTCTTTCTTTCTTTTTGCTCTATATATTCTTTTTCTTTCATTTTCTTCCATTTATATATTCTTTTTCTTTCATTTTTTTCCATTTGAAAATCTTTCACTTTTCCGTTATAAATCTTTGTATTTTGTAATATGTTTTTTAACCAAAATAACCTTATTTTTTTACACATTACAATTTTACCTCAAAAAGTAATATAATTTTCTTTTTTATGTGTACCCATCCCTCCTAAATATTAATTAAAAGAACTCTTCTCATTTTTCCTATCCTTTAATTAGAATTATGATTCCTAAAGTAGGAATTCATTACTCCCAACAATAAATAATAAGAAAACACTAGTTTAGAAGTCCTATAATGCACGAAATTTAGTATATATATATATATATATATATATATATATATATATATATATATATATATATATATATATATATATATATATATATATATATATATATATATATATATATATATATATATATATATATATATATATATATATATATATATATATATATATATATATATATATATATATATATATATATATATATATATATATATATATATATATATATATATATATATATATATATTCTCAATATTATTTTTCAATGAATATTGCAAGGCTCTAAGAAGTTGTCATTTTCTATTGTCCAACTCTTTTTATTAATATTCATGATTATCATGATGATAACTTCAAATCAATATATTTTTCAAAAATAATTTCTTACTTATGTATAAAAATTTTTTTTTGAAAGCAATTAATCTCTTTAAGATTCTAATTTAGATATAAAGAATTAATGTAAACATATATTTTAAATATAATCAAATTATAGTCTTATTAAATTAATATTTAGGAATGTTATTCTCCAATTCATTTAGGAATGTTATTCTCCAATTCTTTTATTAGTATTTATGATTATGATTAGAATCATTCAACACATCAGTATCCTCTTTCATTTCTTCTCATATTCCAAAACGGGATAAACAAATAAGATCGAAGAGAGTATTGTCTTTCATTACTCATTTGTTTAAAGTTTTTAATTGTTTCATTCATGTTTAGTATCATGTCTATTTTTAGTATTTTTATTCTAATGTCTTATTGGTGTCTTCCCATATTCCAAACTGGAAAGGCAAATAAAATCGAACGGACTATTGTCTTTTATTTATTGTGTTCAATTATTTAATACTTGTTTAGTATCATGTCTACGTTTATTAATTTTATTTCACAAATTCTTATGAGAGACCATCGCTAATTGGGTTGGGCCATTATATATTTTTTAAAATATTGTAAGTAAGTATTAAGAATGATGTAAGTAGACATTTAAGATATTGAAAGTAGGCATTAAGGATACGGTAAGTAAGCATTAAGGATAATGTAAGTGCGCATTAAGAATACGGTAAGTAGACATTAATCTTTAATGGATTGGACTTGAGATATGTCTCTCAAGACTCAAGAGAATAGCTGATTTTATATTGAAGACTAATAGTATGAGTAGTTTGTAGCTCAAGTTGGGCTAGGATTTTGACGCAAAATCTTCATAAAAATGTAGTTCTTAAAGGTTGGATTGATATTACATATATTAAATGGTTGAATGGGAGATTGAATGTCTAAAGAGCGAGTAAAAAGCATTGTTCGATCATACTAAAGAGTTAGAATTAGGGTTTAGCATTAAGTTGTAGGTGCTCCTTCAATTAATTGTTTCTCTAACAATAAGATTATAACTAAATTATCGTATGGATGTAAGTAATTAATTAGGGGTATCAATCTAATTGAAATACTAGGGTTGTTTTTTGTATTTATATATTTCTCAAGTATGTGTTTCTTTTTTTAATTAGCCAATTTCCTATTTACTATGATACAACCATGTTCATTGGCATCATCAACATCATTTATTCATCATTGCATCATTTTTTTTTCAAAATTATATGTTTTTGATTGTTTTTGCATAATTATTTGATTGATAGATGTACACAATACACATATCAAATTCAAACATCAAACTCTCCCATAGTCCCTCTTGAATGATTCTAATAATAAGATGCAATGTTATTTTTATTTTGAATGATTTTTTTATGAGAGTTTATGATTAAATTGTTAAAAAATAGCTTTAAGAGTAATTTTGGCTAGAGTTGTTTGCTTTCAAATGAATATTGCGAATTTCATTTAAAGACTTTGATTTTTTAAGAAACAATCTCCCATATGATCGGCTGATGTTTAGTATTTCTACTTTTTATTATTAATTTGTTTACTTGTCTTGCACGGTTACATCATACTAGGAGTTATGAGTCTAAGGATGATTAGGGGTCTAGTTTGGATCAAGTCCAACCGAACTAGACAGACTCAAACCCAAACCCAAACCCAATGAATCTAATTGGTCTAGAATCTTAAACGAGTCATAAATAGATCTTAATTTAACTATTCATACTTTCTTTTTTAGATCTTAAAGGTTTTGGTAGTACGAAAATGGATATATGGATTATATAAGTCTAAATTTACTCCAAATAAATACAAAAATAATTAAAGACAAACTTAAACTTAATTTTGAATTGTATAATAAATAGAGTCTAGAGAGCGTCTGAAGAGTCCAAGACAAGTCAGGCAAATATAGGTTTTAAATAGATTCAAAGAGAGGATTTGGGTTGAGTTTATTATAAAATACTGAATACGAAAGAACAAAGAAATTATTTTTAAGAAATAAAATCATACTCCAATGTCAAACTCTTCAAGAATTTTGGACAAATTCGACATTATTTAGAGAAAATATAAGAAAACAAAAACAGGGGTTGATAACACTCCGTTACAGACCACATACTCGGTATCAAATTTAAAGACAAAGCAGAAAGGGAGACAACCCAATATGCCAATTGCCAACACCTACTAATAATAATAATAATAATAATAATTAGTAATAAACAAAACGAAATCTCCAAAAGTTCTAATATCACAAAATCCCGCTTTATTCTAAGACAACTATCTCTGAACAATTAAGGATTAACACTGCATCAAAGCATGCATGCCGAGATTAACACCGAGAAACCGCTTAGGCCTTAGACATGTGAACGATCAAGTCGACAACACGGGAACTGCACAGCAATAACTCTTGTTTAATATAAGTTAAAGTTAAGTTGATCGAGTTAAGATTTGTTAAATTCAATTGAACCTCAGAAGTCGAAGTTAAGTTGGATCGAATTAAAATTTGATATGGTATTTACCTGTATCCCCACTCGTTGTCATACCAAGATACAAGCTTAATGAAGTTATCGTTCAAAGCAATACCAGCTTTGGCATCAAAGATACTTGACCTGAATTCACCAGATGCACATCCATTAGTTCATGATGAGCTGATTATTGTAAATGAGTACGGAATACAAATATTACTGGGTTGGTAAGGAGAATCGTTTCCTACCTGTTGTCACCAACGAAGTCGGTGGAAACAACATCATCCTCGGTGTACCCCAAAATTCCCTTCAACTTGCCCTCAGATTCCTCCCTGGTGTACCAATAAAGAGATGTAAATTAATGAGCACAAAAGAGTTACATAGAGTAGAAATATACCCCAGATTTGAGAAAGTAATGGTAGCTTACTTGATAGCAGCCTTAATCTGATCATAGGTAGCGGACTTCTCAAGTCTGACAGTAAGATCGACAACAGAGACATCAACAGTGGGAACACGGAAAGACATTCCGGTCAATTTTCCGTTGAGAGCTGGCAAAACCTTTCCAACAGCCTATGGGATAATGTAACATAACATTATAAGTAGATGCTCAAAAAGTTCAAACTTCACAATAAGCACCACAAAACACTAGTAGGAAACATTATGAATATAGTAGAATTATCCTTGGGGGTTATGAGCAATTGAGCAGATTGTTTAAAAGAAAATACCTTGGCTGCTCCGGTGCTGCTGGGAATGATGTTAAAGGAAGCAGCCCTTCCACCTCTCCAGTCCTTAGCAGAGGGACCATCAACAGTCTTCTGAGTGGCTGAAATCAAACAATTAGAAAAAATTTATTATGCCAGTAACAATTTTTACAATGGACACATGTAAGTCAAAGCAAGGCTAACCAGTGATAGAGTGAACAGTTGTCATGAGACCCTCAACAATGCCAAACCTGTCATGGATAACCTGAACCATATACAAGACACGTTTAAGTTTTCAATAATCGATTAGGAACATAGGGAAATCTGACAACTATGATGGAAGAACTACACCAACCTTGGCCAAGGGAGCAAGGCAGTTGGTGGTACAACTGGCGTTGGAAACAATGTCAAGTTCTGGCTTGTATTCATGTTCATTAACACCAACAACAAACATAGGAGCATCTTTGCTAGGAGCAGAAATGACAACTTTCTTGGCACCACCCTGATCAAACAAAAATCACAAAAGAATCAACAATTCTGCAGTTGCCCAAAAATCACATACAAAAAATTGAACCAAGGCACAACTATGCAGAAACAGAACCATATTCTAGAAACCCTAAAATAAATAGGTTGCATTCAACATCTTGGACCATTTAATACAAAGTTCAGCCATTGTTATTAATTGCAAATAGCTTATACGACCGAGAAATTTCCTAGAATGTTTGTTTGCACGTTAAGCTCAACCATTGTTTGATTGTTAGTACTAAATGGGGGCAAGTGAAATGATTTCCGATGTTAATTTTCCTAAAACATATCATGGTGATGAAACATTGATGATGAAGAATCTTTTGCCTACAATCATTCGTTATCACCTAATACTACCTCTCTAATGTTGATTTGTGAAGACAATTAGATGATTATAATAAAATAATCATAACCAGTAAACTTTTCATTAGCATTTCCACAATTTGATACCAAAAATCAAATGAGCCATGAAGAAAAAGTTTGCATGGAGTATATTACCTTAATAGGGACTATAAGTGATAAGTTAATAGGCTCACAATTTTACAGTTGATAGGCTACCTTCAACATCAAAGTACGGGCAATGAAACTACTGTAAGAAAAAGTCAATTAAAATAAAATCTTTTTATATATGAGATTGATTGTTTTTTAAGTGAGTTTGTTATAACTTAAAGTTAGGAAGTTAGTTATAGGGCATAATATAAATACATGTAATATCTCATTTTTTTATACACAGAAATTAGAAGTAAAAAGAAAAAAAAAAACAAATCAATCTACTACCACACTTGCATTCTGAACTAAATACAACGAAAACAAATTAATCTTATAGTGTGATAAAAGTCAAACGCAGATTTTTATTTTATAATGTTAATAATGCAAGACAGCAACATGCATTCAGTACAATCCACCACAACTGCACAGAACATCACACTATAAGTGGACAAGGAAGTGTAAACTTTAGATTACATTGTCAATAAATTAAAATGTCAAAGCAACTCAAAAAGTATTCGTATACTTGAGAAATGAAACTTCAATCTAAGAAACTCCGAATTCATGTTGAATATAACACCAATACGAAATGAGCAGCAAAAAAAATATAGAATATTCTGTAATTCTTCAATGCAAACAAAACAATTCATTGACAATTGACAAATCAGTAAGTACACAGCTAAAATCACTGAGATCTAATCTAATCTAATCAAATAAAAGCTACTACAGCTTTACCAAATAAAAGTATTTGAGTAAAAGTCATTCATTACGACACAAAATTTGAGAAAAAAAAAAGGTAGCATAATCCGACACGATGCATACGCCATTAAACCATAAAAAAGATAGTTAAGCATAGATCAGATAAAGACCTTCAAGTGAGCAGCAGCCTTATCTTTGTCGGTAAAGACACCGGTGGATTCTACTACGAAATCAGCTCCAGCATCTTTCCATGGGATCTCTTCTGGGTTCCTGGATTTACACCATCAAAACAAGCATTTCATCATTTACGCTTGTACTTTCACAAACATTATTATACACAAGAATAATGTACAAAATGTTAAATAGAACTTAGATCAGGTAAAATATACCTGTGACCGAAGATTTTGACGGCCTTCTCACCGAAGAGAAGAGTAGTTTCATCCTTAACCTTGACCTCATGGTGTTTCCATTGACCATGCACAGTGTCGTACTTAAACATATATGTCTACACCATAAACCATAAATTAACAAAGATCTACACCCTACATCGTCAAAACAATAAATCCAAACTCAAAAAAGAAAGTAAAATTAGGTACCATATAATCAGTGGTGATGAAGGGGTCATTAACAGCAACAAGTTCAACATCATCCCTCTGAAGAATAACTCTAGCAACCAAACGACCGATCCTTCCAAATCCTAAGTAAATTCATTTAAAAACTTCCAGATTAAACTAAGATTCAAATCTCAAACACAAATAAAACGAAAAATAAAGATCTAGTCATTAGTATTACCGTTGATTCCGATCTTAACCTTAGCTGCAGATTTAAAAACATCGATGAAAAAAACAAAAAAAAAACAAAAAAAAAAAAAAAAGATTATCAGTATCAGATTAAGTTAAAAACAAAAGAAAATTCAAATCAATTCACAAATCAAATCGAATCAAATCAAATAGACGAGAAATGACGATGAAAAATGGCGTACCCATTGAAATGGAGGAATGAAAAAAGAGGTTGAGAGTGTTTGGAGAAAATGATAAAAGAGTGAGAAGAGCGAGTAGAAAAAGGGATTGGGATTTTATTTAAAGGAGAGAAAAAGAAAAGGAGAAGGGTGACCGGGAAAACAGGTTTTTGATTCAAAGGCAGGGAGGTGAGGCGGATTTCTCGAAGGTTGTAATTGTTTTTTGGCAGAGAAAAAGAAAATGAGGGATCACGTGAGTGATGTGTGCTTCATGGAAAAGGAGAAAATAACGGCCACCTCATTGCATGAAATCCGAATATTCCAAGGCGGATTTTGAGTTGTCAATAAATGGGGAAGTATGAGTTGAACTCATTAACTGATGAGATGTTTCACAAATTAGTTTATTAAATAATTTTAGCTTATTTTGATGTAAATAGAATGTTAGATGGCTAAATCAGTTTATGTTAGTATTTTGTGAATTAATTAGTTGAAATAGCTTATTAATATGAATAAGCTATATTTAAACAAGCTGCTCGTAGCAGCGGGTTCAAAATCAACTAGTTAAACCAGTAATAAAACCAGTTGGTCAAATCAGTCATTATAATTAGCTATCAACTACCAGCTATCAGTCGTTCGCCAAACACCCCTCTTATTTTTTTAATTGATTATTTTAATATTATAAATTACTTTTAAAGTTATAATTGATTTTTGTGGAGTATATAAGTTATTGTTTTAAGTTTATAAGTAATTATTTAAAGATATTAAGTGTATATTTAATCAGTCAAATAGACATATCTCATCATGAAATTATTTCATTTGAAAATTTATGTTATTCTCTTCAATTTAGAGCTAATGTCTCATTCGCTTTTTGAACGTTTGTCAATATACTAATTCAATTTATAATATCTTTAATTGTGTATAATTGAGAATTATATAATTAATAAACTTCACATTGAAACAGATTAAACAAGATCACGCTTGAATATATTTGAACTTATAGATTAAGAATTAAATACGAATTAAAAGTAAGATGTGAATAGTATCAAAAGGCAAATGAGATACTAATTCTGAACTGGAGGGAGTACTTTTTTTTCCAATTTAAAGGTTTAATTAGGTCTAAAATAGATTGTAGGTTGAACGTAAGTATAAAATAAAAATAAAATAGATTTAGATTGAGTTTTAAATTTATTTTGGGTTGTGTAGTGAGCCGGTCTAGAACGAACCTAATGTGTCTAGGTCTTAAACGAGTCAAGCTTGGATTTGAGTCTACAAGTTTTGGACTAGGAAGCAGAAGCAAACCCAGACTCATTGTATCTTAAAAAATTTGCACATAAACTCTTAAATTAGGATTAGGCATAAGACAAATCTAAAAATGTCATGAACTCATGATCATTGTTATAAGAATGATCATAAGGTCAATGATCTTTTTGGATTTGTCGTAAACCTGACCCTAATTTAAGGGTATAGGCGCAAATTAGGATACCCTAAAATATATTGGCCATTTTAAGTAATTTTTTTGACCACTTAAAAATATTAATTGGCTTTATATAGTTGGATTTAAAAACTATATTTTAGGAGATTTTTGGTGAAATTATATATTGAATGTTAGGAGTTTATATAATAGAAAAAACTATTTTCTCCGTTCTAAATTACTTGCAATGTTTGACTTTTCACGCAGTATAATGTACTAATTCAATCCTTAATATTTCTAATTGTGTATATTAAAAAATATTAAAAATTGATATTAAAAATCTTTGCATTGAGACGAATCAAACAAGATCTCACTTAACTATATTTTAACTTATAGATTATAAAGTAATTACAAATTAAAAATGGTGAATAATAATATTGTTTTTCTAATGATGTGAGTAATATGGAGTGGAGGAAATATATTTTATTAAATATTCATTCTTAAACTTTTTTTTAAAGGTTTTGTTAGTATTTAAATGAGCCTATAGAATGTATAAAACTTGAAAGTATAAATTGAGTTCTAATAAATATAGTGATATACTTTGAACAAATTTAAAATTTATTTTGTGTTGAGAATAGATCAGATCTAGAGCATGTCTAATGGGTTTTGAAAAGGCTTAGGTTTTCAATAAGTCTTGAGAGAGATTTTGTGTTAGATCTGGGTTTGAATACCCCAGACGCAGATCTATACCCATTCATTTTTTCAGACTCGAGCCTATACCCGAAACAACTAAGTCTCAAAAAATTAAACCCAAACCCTAAAACTAAAAATCGGTTTGATAGGTGTCCAATAAATCTTAGACAATGACCATTTTTACACATAAGCCAACAACCATATAATTATATCTCATTTATAAATAAAGGTAAATTTTACTCCCTCCTATTCAGCTTATGTGTCCCATTTCCATTTAGGGTCAAGTCACCCTAAATGTCTCATTTCTATTTTTAGTATGTAACTTTTACCCTTATGCCCTTACTTGACTTAACATATTTACATTTATGCCCTCATTAAACTCAACTAATTTACCCCTCTTCTATCCTAAATAATCAATTAAAGCAACCTAATCTAAACACTCCTTAATCATTCCCTCCAATTTAAACCCTAACCCTACGCACCCCTTCCCATCCCCTCCCATTTTGTTCTTCGTGTTCTTCGTGTTCTTCTTTGTCCTCTGGTTTCCTCCATTGTTAACTCCTCCTTAGAACCCTAGATCTGGATTTGTGTTCTTCTCTGTCTGATTTCCTTCTTCGTGTTCTTTTGGTTTCTTGTTCTTCTCATTTTTCTCTCTGATGCGTTTTTCTTTGTTTTACCTTGCTCTATTTTCATGGAAAACCCTAAATCGCCCATTACCTCACCTCTCAAGAACCCTAAATCGCCCAGTACTTTCCCTCTCAAGAATCCTAACTCGCCTAATGTTTCCCCTCTCAAAATCCCTAAATCGCCTCTAGCAAACCCTAAGTTTTATGACGATGAGTTTTTTGACTCCTATGATGATGAATGCTCTTCAGTTGAAACAAATCCAAAGTGGGGTAGAGAACTAGATTCTGAGGATAAACCCATTTACACTCTTAAGGTTGATCTGTGGCCTAATCGTGAATATTCTTCTATTGATGTTTATTTTTCTAACACTGATTGTGAGGATGAAGATTGGCTTGACAAACTTGGCCTGTTTTCAAGTATGTTTATGTTCTTGTAATTGCGTTTTGACTGGTGATGATTTTTCGTTTTAGGGTTTTTTCGATGCATGATTTTCACATGCTCAATGATCTTTAAGTGAGAGCATTTTTTTTGCGACTAAAAAACGAACAAAAAAGGGGTTTGGATGGTTTTCCAAAACTTCAAGCGCTTAGATGTTCGTTTTTTGTTCAATGATTTCACAAAAATGAAATTTTTCTGAGAGTTTGTAAAAAGAACCACTTTTTTTCATTGTTGTAAGCATGAGTACAAATATTTCATTTTAAACAAGATCAAAATTTTTATACTTGTTGTTTAGATCTAAAACATCCCATTTTTAAGATCTCAAAAATTGTCCAAAAAATGCATGATTTGCTGTGTTGACATGGTAAGTGGTTTCCTTTTCTGTGTTGCTATTTTGCTGTGTTGCTTGCTGTTCATTTTTGTACTTGATGTGTTGGTATTCGTTGTTGTTGTTCCTCCAAAAACGTTGTTGACTATTATGCTTGATCTGGTCCTATTCTTCCCAAAATGATGTTCATTGTGGTTGTTTGTGGTTGTTTTGTTCATCGCTGTTGCTCCCAGAAAAACTTCTTATCTATTGTTCTTCTTGCTGTTGTGGCTCCTTCTTGCTGTTGGATTTGTTGTTCGTTCATCTGGCTTGCTGTGGTGGTTATGTTGTCAGTGACATTAACTTGACCTTCTTCAATACCCCTCGCATACCCTATCATTTCCACCAATTGATTCATTGTCTCTGAACTGATTTTAGCGAATAAATGTTGAGAAGAATCAACAACTAACTGTTTGTCCACACTTAGATAGTCAAGCAAAGTCCCTTTCCTAGCTGCTTTGGTTTTGTTCATGAAACAGTTATCGAAACGCCTTTGTTAAAAATTATTTTTTTTATAAGTAAAATGAGTTGTCATTTTAAAAGTAAAATTTTACTACGAATTTTAGATATCAGTTTTATTATTTTTGGGGACAAAATAAATTATACGGTGAAAAATATAGATATATTATCCACCTCATACTGTGATAAGTATGAGTAGAAAATTAATACCCACGTATGGCCACTATGGCCTATGACTCACCTCTCAATCCATTACTCATCATAATAAACCCCTTCCCCTAAGTTATATCTGTAAGATAATTTTTACTACTCTTTCTTTATACCATTATCATCTTCTTCATAACATCTCAAAGAAACACAAATCTGAGATTAATTTCTACCTTTATCTCTTCACAAAGTAGAACAAAAATCTAAAATTTTACCTACCTTTATCTTCTCAAAGTATTGGTGTGAGTAAATCTAAATAAAAGGTTTTTAATTGAAAAATCCTAATCTCAATTTCAGAAAAATGAAGTTAGAATCTAATTAAAGTGTTTTGATGATTGTAGCTATTGTAGAAGAAGGAGGACACATCTAATTATCACCATCTCCATCTCTTTTTGAATTAGAAGTAAGGTTTTTTTTTTTTTTTATTTTTTATGTGTTCTTGATTTTACTTGCAAGTTTATTTGATGGTCAATAGGACCTTAAATTGACTTTTAAATTGTTATGTGCTAGGATTTTAGAAGGTCTTTTGTTGGAATAATTGTAGTATCAAGAAGGTGCCATTTTGAGGTAGCCATGGAAGAACTAGCAATTGAAGTGAATCTTTGGTTTTGAAGTTTTATGTGATTGTGTGGAAATTTAACTTGCTCAAAAGTAACTCACAAAATAATCTATTTAAGCATAAATTGAATGTTTTGAAGTAGTTTTAAGTTCTTAAATGGTTGTTGATTCATGTACAAAGTTGAGAGTAAATTTCAGTTTATGTGAGCAAGTTCTATCCGAACCTGTGTTACTATTTTTGAGATAGTTAAAGTCGTTTCGGGGTTCTAGTGTCTTCATGAGATTTGTAGAGCATTGAGTCACGGTCGCGTGGGCACTTGAATCGCTCCTAAATGAGTTCGTATGAGAGAGTTATGTTCAAAATAGTGAAATACCAACAGGCTGTCATGAAAACCAATAATAAGCTTTCTATTTTGCCATTTTCGGGGCCGTTCTGATTGTTTCTGGGTTTTAGTGTCTGCATAAGAATAGTAGAGCTCTGAGTCTTCATCGCGTAGCCACTTGAATAGCCTCTATAAGAGTTCTTATGAGAAAGTTATGACCAATTTACTAACAGCTGTCCTGATATGGTACTAAAATGGAATTTATTAAGTGAGATTAGAAACTATAAAATAAATTGGATGTTTAGGGTTATTTATTGGGTATTTGAGATTAATTTAGGGTTATTATTCTTTCTTTATTGATTGGTATTGTTGAGTTATGGTTCTTATTTGAGTAATATGGGTGTTTGGTTCAAGTATAAATTTGGGAACATAAGAATTGATTAGGTATTAATTAATTGATAAGTTGGTTATTGGGATTTAAGAATTGTGTAAAATTAGTTAAACTCCATTGACTAGCTCAAGTTCTTACACGTTGATGGTTGATGATGAATTAATTGGTATTTTAAATGGTGATTGTTGATTTCAAAGAAAATTAATTGAATTGTTTTGTTTTATAATAAAATATTCGACATTGAAAAATGTCCATTTTTGGGAACCGGCAACGGATATTTATATCCGGATTATTGTGAAATCCTATAGCTTGGTAATATATTCCCATTTCGTTCTTGCAAGAACCGTATTTTTGGTGATGATGATCACCCGTGTTCTCAGAATTTTGATCAAGCCTACTTCCTGACAGTCCATATATTCCCACGTTTTAAAACATTATTACATTATTGTTTTTGATGAGTTTTGAATAAATATGTTTGGTATATACAGTTTTTTTTGTTTCGCAATGAAAGCATATGTTTCATTTGTCGTATTATTTCGCTATTAACTTGTAAAGTTATAGCCGTATTTTGATTCGTTATGAACTAAAGGTTCATAGTCGTATTTATGTCAATACCGAACGGTCTTTTAAAAGAGTTTGGATTTGGATAAAATAATGTTTATAAATGGTTACCAAGTGAACAAGGAATTTGGTTGGAGATGTTTGTTAATGACTTGTATATAAATGTAATAGTTTGTTGGATTACTCAACAATTCAATTGTTGCCAACTTTAGTGCGAATGGATGTGGTGCTCCTTTATGTGTCATGTGTTGCGATAGCGAGGACATCGTTTTTAGAAGTTAACTTATAATGATATTTTGAAAAATCATGTGTTGTAAAAAAAAATTTTAAAGAGTTTATAATGTATTAACTTAGCTTATAATTGGATTGTAATTAATTGTATTACAGTTATGTAAAGTTTTTAAATACTCTGATATTGGTTGCTGTGGCTATCGAGCCATAGGTCGAATTCAGCCCAGACTTCTATATATAAGTCTTCCGCTGTGCTTTATAGATAGTAATATTATACTATTTACGCTGGGTCGGGTTGTTTCAGTTCATATGTGGGATATGATAGTCAATACCCCCTTGCCTTTTCATGACCTCAATCTTACATGCTTGTAATGTTATGAACGCAAATCTTAAACATTGAGGACTTAAATTGTCAAATGCATTACTCACAACCCTTAGTAATTGTGGTACATTATAGGCTGCTCTCTGATATTGAAAAGCCTGAATTGATCAAAAAAAAACCTAGATCTAGTATATTCATGTCTAGAGAATTTGGTAGTTGTTGTACAAGTTGTATTAAAAAATCATCTTTCATTGCCTCCTCCATAAACTCTCTATCATTGTGTGCTATGTGTGACTTTGTATGATCTTGTTGAATTGAAATGTGCTTTGACATTCCGTGTGGCCACTTAGCTCTAATGGTGGGTAGGACATTAGTTATGAGCATTGATCTCATATGCTCTTTGGTTATTGATTGTATTGGCTTGGTCTCCAATTCCCTCCTCCTTCTGTTCTTTGAGCTCCTTTTGGCAGGCTCTTGAGTAATTAAAAGGCCATAACCCTATCTTACCATCAAAAAACACATCACCATTAGTTAAAAAAATTGGATTTGCAACAGCACACATGAGCATTATTTTTGGGATGAATCTTTTGGACCGACATTCCCTATGTGAATCTACTTCACCCGGTGCTAGGTAGTAAGTCTGTGATTCCCAAGTTAGATAGAAATGCTTTTCATCAATAAGAACAATGTTAGTATAAGGCTTAAACTTGAAACAATCACTTTGTTCATCATATTGCAACTTAGATAATGCAAAACTTAACTTGTGTAGTTTGTTGTTATCATTCAATGTGGGTTTGATTGCATTTGTGTGCTTTCTAATTACTTTGTCCTTCTTCCACCTACAAAGCGTAGACTGTGATACCTTCATTTGCTTTGCAACTGAGTGTTGAGTGCCTTTTATTTCAAATTTGATGGACTTGAATTTTTCCTCATCAAATTGAATCTTGGATGGTGCTTGTCTCCCAATCCTCTTGTTGTTGAGGTTGATGATTGTGTTGTTGTTTCCCCTTGCTTTTAAACTTCTTTTCATAATCTCGTGATTGTTTTCCTACACACTTCAAACTCTGTTGCAAGTGCATTAATTGTACCTTGCACCGGTTTTTCCTTTTTGTTTAATTTGGACAATAGCTTTTGCATTATTTGAGTTCTTTGTTGGGTGGAAAGATATTTGGTGGGAGCCATTTTAATTTGGATGTGTAATTAATGAGGTTGATAACTTTGGTATTTAATGCACTTGGTCTGAATTTCTGGTTTACATTTTCATTAGTGGCGCCAACAGTTGATGAATTTGGTTTCTGATTTGTTTAAGTTGATTTTCTACTTGTGTTGTACTTTCATTTTTGGCGCCTATTTGTGTATTCTAATTTCTGTTTATGTTGCACTTTCATTTTTGGCGCATGTTTGTGTATTCTGGTTTCTGATTTGTTTAAGTTGATTTCTGGTTTTTTGGACATTTATTTTTGTTTTTTTTTGAAACAAAACGAGATGGTACTGTGATGATTTTTTATAAAATGAAAATTTGGTTGTGTACAATTCCATGGCAATTTATGAAAATATTAATGCATCGATTTTTTTGGTAATTTGAAAAATCTGAAGTCATTGATCGGAAAAAAATTCGCACCCACATGATCAACAAAGACTGCAACTACACCGAAGTTGTTGAAGAATTGAGAAGGCTATCCGAGATTAAGTAGTCGAACTATGTAATTTTCATTATTATTTGGACTAATCATGTAATGTATTTGTAGGACGTATGCATTTTCGGTTATGAACCCGATCTATGTAATTTTCGTTATGAATTGAAAAAACTTAAAGACTTTTGGAGGTGAAAAATATTCACAATTTGTAAAAACACATGAGTATCTTCAAATTTGGAGGGAATCATTAATCTCTTAATCAATTCATTAAAATCCATAACATCACTCTCTCTTAACCCTTAGGGTCTCATTTTGACCCACCTTAAAATCCGTGAAAAGTTAAATGGGACTCTTTAGCTAAATAGGAGGGAGTATTATTCAACCAATGAAAGGGCATTGAAAACTTTTTTAACAAAGGTTTTAAGTTTACAAAAGTTTAGAATATTTTCAAGTGTGCCACAATATCAGAATAAATGCATTTTAATAGCATTCGAAACAACAAAAAGTCTTGTATGAGTCTATTTTACTATAAGGCGGACCCACACAAGCAACCAAATCATTCATATTTAAGAAAATAACAAATTGACTTAAGCTTAATATAATGATAACTGCCGTCATTTTTAAGAAAATAAAAATTAGACCAACCCATATTAAATTGTCTTATTGTGAGACAATCATAATAAAGAATGTCTTAAAAATTACTCCCTCCATTTTCTTTCTTCTCATTTGATATAAGGAGAGAGAAATTTAATGAAGGTTTTTAACAGATATATTAAATATAAAATATATGTATGTGAAATTTTGTTAAATTCGTCTTAATGTATACTTTTTTATCATATATCTTTTATAATTTTTTATGATGCATATTTAGAGATATTGGGAGTCGAAAATTACTTTGAAAACTGTGAAAAAGTAAATAAAAAGACAAAAAAAACTTAAGGAGTATTTTTGTTTTGTTTTGAAGAGAGATAATTTGGAAAAATTAATTTGTATGTAGACTGAGACATGAATGGTGTATTTGTGGTGAGGCTGATACTGTTGAAGAAAGTGGAGTACTTGGATAGGTGGTGGTAGGTGTGTATTGTCCGACTCAAAGGTTCAACAATCAGCAATCAGCAATCACCAATCAGTGTTATCTTACTTGAACCACACAATTAGTTGAATGGGAAATGGGAATTCAGATTTGACCTTCCTCCTATGGGCCAAAACTCAAAAGGCAGGAAATGTTGCATTCACTATTTCACTTGTTTGAGTTTGACCATTTGAATACTCCAATGGCCAATTGTACACATTTTTATGTTTTTATAATATAATAATACTCTCTTTCTCTCTCTTCCATTTACATCTCAGTTTATCCTATTTATTTTGCGCCATTTTTATTTTTGGATAATAGCCCACCATTTTCTTTTAATTTCATCTGTATATTTTATTCCTCTTTTAATTTTATCCGCACAATTTATTCTCTCTCTTCATTTATTACCACTTTCTTAAAATCATCCCCTTTCAATTTGATGCAACTCTAATCTCAGAAAATAGAAGGAGTATTTATTGTACTTCTTCCATTTTAAATTACTTGTAATATTAGAAAAATGACACTATTTATTCATCACTCTTCATTTGTGATTTGTTTGTAATCTATAAGAATTTATTGCCTTTCATGGGATGTTTGACACAAGAAAATAGGACTTATGAGACTTTTAAGATTAAAAAATCTTATCCCTTATTTGTCATGTTAGTGACTTGGTTGAAAGATACAAAAATAAAAGTCTCAACTAAAATACCCATCCTCCCCCAAAATATTTTTCTTGAGGATTTTCTCATTTTTTAATCTCATTCTCTATCCCACTCCTCTTAAAACAAACAAAGAATTGCGCTTTGCCAAAGTCTCATTTGTCATTTCCTCCTTGTAATCCATTTCTTTTTCCCTTTCTATTTCTTCTCTTCCTTTCTTTTCTCTTCAAAACTGCTATTCAAATATAATATTAAAAGAAAAAAAATTTAGAGCAAAATACTTTTTTTTTCTTTTCCCTTCCCCTCGATTCTCAACAAATACGGTTTACCCTCCCTCCTTACCCCTCCCCTTCTTCCCCGTCACTTCATTTTTTTTTATTTTGCTATCTAAACATAATGTTTGCTTAATAAGCTTGGTGTTTGATATGTACCAATGATAAGTACTTGCCATTTTAAAATCTTTTTAAATGCACCCAATTTCTCTATGTATCAACAACTAGAAAATAAGTACAATATGTTCAAACATTCAAAGATCAAAACCTGTAATTACTATGCAACTCCGAACTTGAAAAAGACAATATGCACAGGAAATACAGTAAGGGGAACATAAAATCTACAAAATCAATTCATTTCTTCGAACTATTTTCTTGTGGCTTATCAGAAATAGAATGTTCATCCCTAGTGCCAGAACTCGAGGTTGCTTGTTTCTTCAACTGAATCAATATTATGGTCATATTATCGCAACCTTCACCACCAACCGAAGGCGCCAGGCATTTATCCATTATCCGTTCACATATGGCCGAAAGTTTAGTTTGCTGCATGAGTACAAACAGTAGCAGTTAAGTACAAGGATGGAGCACACATTTTTGGTCCCTTATTTCGATTGGCCAAAAAATTTTGGTTTCAATTATAATTTATTTTTGTGAAGGCGCAAATGACGTTTGTTACTAAGAGTCTTATTTATCATCACTAAATGACGTTAGGATAATGAAATGATGTTGACCGTCTTACCGATTTTAATTGTTCGTGTACAAAATCTAGCACTTCTTGGCTTGACATGCAGTCCCTACAAAATTCAAGAATAATATTGTAAGTAACAAACTAGTCCGTAAATGTAATTCAATTTCATGAATGTAAGCAAATAATTTAGATAAATCAAAAGTCTCATCATCATCATAGCCAGTGTATCCCGTTCATAGAAAAACTATGATCGAGGTCTGAGGAGGGAAGAAAGACGGCAACTCATACCCATAAAGGAGAGTGCGGTCAAAGAGTCCCTCGGCTCAAGAATAACAATCAGAAGTCTATTAATTATCATTAGTGGTGCAGTTCTAAGCAAAGATATTAAAAACAAACAGAATAACAATCTGTGACACACAGTATGCATTGTGTGCCTGTGCACCAAAGCTGCCACAATTATATAAGACAACAGGCAATAACCCATATTAGCACTACAATCCGGCTAAACGATGTTCAGAGGACTGCTAATTGAGCATTAGAAACTCAATTGCTTCAGTATTCCCTGTGCACAGGTACTTTCCAAATCTTACCAAAAAGAAATCTAAAACAATTATCCTATGTAGAGAACAAAACACTATCAACTTTTACTATAAATGTTAATAAAGGTCTATAAAAGATCCAAGCACAAAGCACATACCAAATTCCATCACAGGCCAGCACAATAAACTCTGTATCTTCAGAGAGATCCACCTGAAGATGAGGAAAAAAAGAAATCAAGAATTGCATAGCCCGGAAACGGTTCCTCAACAGGTAAAACATCGCACTTCCCTTAAAGCAAGCCATAAACCCTCAATTTAACTAGAAAATAGTTTATGATATCAGTTCTTGACACACTAAATTCCTCTCTAGCCAAAGCCAAAGCCAAAGCCAAACTATATACAAGATTTTAAGTAACTTGGTCATGAAACATTAACATACAATGCTTATGTCTGGATTTGCAGTCACTATTTGCTCTTCTGCTGGCAACAGTTTATTACGCTTGAACTCCATGTCTCCTGCACAAAATAGGGTTACTCGTGCCCCAAAAAGCAAAACAACAAAAATGCCGACAGCTTTCCAAAGGACAAATAGCTCCAACGAATAAGCTAATTACCAATGGCTCTTGTCAAATTTAGAGAACCATTTATCCTTCCACCGTGGATAAAGCCTCCAGCTCTCAAAATCCTTTCTTGCTCAGCCTCAAGTTCAGGTTTGTGATCCTTGGATACATCATAAGCCTGTATGAATCATTGAATCGTAGCAGCAAGAGAATAAGTAATATGAATCCTTGCGCAAGGTACATAAACTTGATCAAAATAACATTAAAATTTTCGTAAGTGACAACTTAACTAATGGACCAGGTATACCCTGCAATGAAATTATATACATATACCCCTTAACTCCCAAAAAAAGACTAAAAGGACAATCCAAACACCCAAAAATATCAGCAGCAGTTAAAAACTATACTTAAAATGAAGGCAATAAACTTCCCGACCAAGAATGCATTAAGCAGCAACAAACATTATATTAAAGAAAAAAGAAGCTACAAACAATCATTTCATGAGTAGTTCAATAGAAAAAAGTTGTCACATCCATGTGCATATGCTTTCCACACACAAAAAGAGACAAAGCAGTGAAAGAATGAGAATTACTTGACCACCCTTTGAAATTACACAGCGAGAGTCACCAGCATTAGCAACGACCAACATGTTATCTCGAATTATTACAGCACATGCTGTGCATCCAGAAGATGGTTCGTCCGAATCAGAATCAGGATCCTGATTGATGAATCAAAAAACTGACAATCAGATACCCAAAAAAAATATTCATACAAATTGCTTATATTGTAACAAAAGAAGTTCAAACCAATAGCTTAGATTGTAATTTATACGGGTTTGAGAAAACCATAATAGCTAAAAGATGTTCAGCATATCATTGCATGGCATTTAAACTTCATGATAAAAAAATGCCAGAGCCTTAATCCCTAGCTAGTACTAATCTACAACTACAAACATCAATTCTAGTGATCATCGTTATCTCCTACATTCATCCCTGTCTATTGTAATATTGTTATATACTTTAGAAAATTCCAATATTAATGTCATTCTTCACTCCCGCTATCCAATAGGTTTAATATCGAATTCAATTTCATTTGAGTCGGTTTTTCAATCGGTCAGTCTTAGTCTAGGTCGATCAATAAGGGGTTGCAAATGTTAGTTTTACTGGGTTTTTAGTAGGTTGTTCAGTCTTGGCGACTAACATAAAACTAGGATATAGATTTATAGAGCTTCTTGAGATTGTTCCTACACTAAGATAAAGCCAAGTAGTTGACTCATCGAATAGGTATAACATTGATTCATTTGGTTATGTTTATAAGTCAAACAAATCAGAAAAATCTTTAATTTCAAATCTTATCAATATATATATAAATAGTTTGTCCAGTATATGATGCATCCACCTCTTTTGATATTAGATCAGTCTCATCCTTGTTTCCACCACCCATCAAAAGTAATTCATCATCAAGACCATCATCAGCTTTTTGTACATCATCCCAGAGCAGTTCTCTCCACTTCTTGTTGGTAGACATCATCTCATCCATTCTGCAAAGGTATAAAATATTGACAAAAGAACGAGCACGATGTACACACATCAAATGTATAGCTGATGGCATAAGTTTACATCACCCACAACCACATCCAAACCCAAACCCACCTTTAATTTTGGTTCTAAGTACATGTATAATGCATGTATATATAAACTTCCTCCGTCTTTTAAGTACACCATTCATATATAAATAGTTTTATTGCATGAGAGCACCATATATGTCTTTCTTTGTTTTAGTAATTTGAAAGGGCTCTAAATTGCCCTGGAGTAGTAGTTTTCATCATCATTTTTCCTGTTCCATAAATGCTCTGAAAATACTACCCCTATTATGAAATAGTTTTTTGTTGTTTACTCACTACACTTCCTGCATGTGTAATACCCATTGTAGTAGTTCAACTATCTTTATGTTATAGAACAAAATACGAAACTCAACCAAAAGACTAGTCAAGTAGGTCAGAGAGCTCATTTACTCTATAAACCCCACATTAGTTGCCCATAAAACCGATGCGGGACACAGTCCCATAACCTTGTAATGGTCTCAAATACATTCCATTACATTCGAACCCCCATAATTTCCAACATCCACGTTAGTCATGGCTGGCTTAACCCAGGCCACCACTCCGAGTTGGATCCTTGTTGGTCACGGCAGGTTTAACCCAGGCCACCACTCCGAGTTGACTTTAATACCATTGTTATAGAATAAATGGTAAAACTTACCCAAAAGACTAGCCAAGTAAGAGAGAGAACTCATTTACTCTATAAACCCCACATAGCCTTGTAATGGCAAATCCATTTCATTACACTTACACTTAATTTTTCACCATTATTAATACACAAGATCATATGGAAAAAAATTCGATGCAAGTTTAGCAACTAAGAAAAACGGAGGATACATATGTAAGGTGATTTAAGGCCCGTGGTATATGTATTAAAAGCCAGCTGTTTTGAATTAGAAAATTTCGGTTAATCTTTCTAAAAATTAAGCTGCACTCTTATCGTAAGAAAATAACCTGAGAAAAGCTCTTTGAAACGATTTCGCCAAATCTCCAGCTAAGTACACTTCATCAGCAAGTAACTCCTTGTGAAGAAATTTCGCACAAAACTTAGCGACCGCTTTTCCTGCAGATGATAGATTCAAACTTTAGAATTGCAATTCATTACAGAATAGACTAGTACTCGACTAAGATAGATTGATTGTGCAGCATTCTATTACATTCAGAATGATAAGAGTATTTGAAAAAAAAGAGTTGGGAACAAACAAATTTCTTTTGGCTAAATCCTTCATTGATGTAGGTAATTAGAACCAAAGAAAGTTAAAGTTGGCCTAGTGCTATCACAAAAAATTCTATTATTAATCAATTTATGCATAAAATGTCCTCGACATTTAATCATTCTCTTCCCACATACTTTTATTTGTTTTGGGGTATAGTTTTGTGTTATTTCATTTTAATTTCCAAGGAAAATGAGAAGAGAAGCCATGAAAACAAATAGGAGATGCTTTTGCAGAATGTGTTCATCCTACAACCTAAAGTCCCCATTTTTCCTCCCCAATAAGAACAAAAACACCTTTGCACTCATTTGACAAAAATCATCAGCATGGAAAGAAAATCAGTATGTGTCCCAAATACAGTACAGCATTTGTTGTACCATGATGACACAAACAATGTACATTCTCGCAAGATCTCTGGACCCTCATATCCAGCAAATCATGCTTACAGATTAAAGTTTCATTCAACACAAAATTTTGCAACCATAAAAAAACAAAGAAAATAAGACAAAAGGGAAGAAAGGAAGAAAAAAAAAGAACAAATAGATAGAGAACACAACTGTTGGAACTAGATTCCACAGTTCTTAATGGGCTCTCATGGCATACTACTATATGGATGGCAATTGGCTGAATGCTAGCCTATATCATTGTCCTAACAAAATGAATCAAATTTGTCACATATTGATCATGAAGGGAAAAAGGTAGGAAAGAAAAAAGAAACAGGGCGATTCAATCATTCTTGAGGGATAGCATCTACCCTTATCCTCAGATATACAATATTTTAAGCAGACCTTCCTCTCAACACAACAACCTCCACTGCGCCTCTCCAGGTGTACCAGTACCACACACATATATGTGGATGCCATAAAACAACCCATTGAAGGTGGACTGCAGATGCCAGAGACATCCTTCACAACAACTTTCAGAGCTCACAGAAAGCAACCAATTAAACTCTCATCCAGTGATTTACCCACCTCAAATACCTCGCATTTCTTCCACTCAAATTTAAGTGCACGGATGGACATTTCAAGTAACGAATCTCTTCTTCTTCTCTGTTTCAATTGGATATAAGAATTTATGGAGGGCCGACGAAAATGCTATCAACATCTACAGAAACAGAAGCACATAAAAACGAATACATGGATCTAAATCAGTAGAGAAGCTTCAGTCCTTGTGTATATGAAAGCAAATCATATCTTCCAGTTAAATCATTCAATTCAGGTTCCTGATCCTTTACTGTGTTGTAAAAGTGATTTGCAACATAACCCTCCTAACAAGTTTCAGTGCTGCAGTATTTAGTTTACACATTGAGCCATATCTTAACCATCCAGTCCCAAACCTTTCCAGGATCCATTTTATTTTCTCGCAACCCAGTTGCATAAGAGTGACTAGAAAAGAGAAAGTAGCAAGGAAATAGTAATCATGAGGGAAGAAAAGTGTGATGGTGGCTCACTGTGATAGAAATAATTGTTGGTAGTTAGGGGCTAATAACAACTTACCTCCATGACCATCATAAACAGCAAAAAAAGATGTAGAACTGTCCAAATCTGGAATAGCTGCATGCTGTAAACAAGTAAAACAAGTTATTCTAAATTTCTACCTTGCAATCGAAATTGGAATATGCACTTCATAGTAGAGGTAATTGTTGAGAAATCCCCATCATACCCCAACCCCCTCTCAAAAAAGGGTTAAAAAATGAGATGATTAAATAACGTCAAAATGGTTTATTTATGTACATATATTTCTTAGAAAGTTCTTAAAACACCTTCCACAAAGAGCTACCAAGAAGCGTGTTGTAGCACGCGTGACTCTTAAGGTGTCACTTCCACAACATTGTAAGTCAAGATTCAAGACCATTACCACAATCACGATCTCGACATGGTTTTTCCCCATGATTTGAATCTAGAGTTGATAGACTTATCAGACATTATATCTTAGGTTCCGGTTAAATCATGAGAAAGGCAATCTTCGATATCCCAAATCCATTTCATTACAAAAGGCTATGGGAGCACTGAAATATTAATCCTGAAGATGAATCATAAGTGGGCCCTAAAGAGGTTTGAGACAAAGTCCTATAATCTTATAATGACATCAAATCCATTCCATTACAAAAGGCTATGGGAGCACTGAAATATTAATCCTGAAGATGAATCATAAGTGGGGGTCCAAAAGAGGTTTGAGACAAGTTTAGCTACAACATAAATATCAATTTATTGGGACCTTAAATCCAAACAATAAACCAACCCCAAATCACATAACTCAATTTGCTTTTCACGTAAAAGTTAATACATGTTCCTAACCCTTCCTCTAACAACTCATTAGTAAACCCAACCCAATTCTTGAATTTTAACATGCCACCATCCAACTAGTTGAGAAATTCAAGAGACGCAAGATAATAAGAAAAAGAGTTGTGTTTCTGTTGTATGGTAAATGGACTAACAACCATGTTGTAGTCATAGGTTACTTAGCTTGTTGATCACTAGCTATAGAGAAGAATCTAGAGTGTCTGAATTGTTTATCAAGGTTTAGAAACTTTGAAATTGGTTCATTGACAAAGTAATAACAGATGAAGTGATAAACACGACAAAATTCATAATAATTCAATTTTTAGGTGAACAAAAATCTAGATATCCTAAAGAAAGAATTTTAAGGTTTCTCCACGAATGGTAAGCCTATACAATTACATGGACAAAATACCGTTCCTTTAGTGTTAGGGAAATTCTTAAGTGAATTTGGGAGCTTATTAGCAAAATAAGCTAGGATCAAAAATAGCATGAAAAACTAGGTCAATGGGAACACCATCAAGCTTTATAGGGGTATTTCACTAGGAAAGACTAAGATATCGTTAAAGGTCATGTTCAAAAGCGAGAAGAAGGAAGGAGGGGACTCTTGTAGAATCGAGCCATTTAAATGGAATGAAGATGGCAAATCAAATGAGAGTGCCACTCCATTTTCTAGGGGTGATACAAGGATATTTTCAATGCCATTAAGTCACCTACAAGTCAAAAAAATGATCAAGCAATAATTTAGAAATAATTTTCCCACATTTCAAAAGGATGATCGAGAGACATATCAAGGATATGCTTTACTAAATTCTCAAATTATATCTTTTATGAGCTTGATTTTAGTAAGGATACAAAAAAAAAAAGAAATGGTGATGGAATTTTTGGTCAATAAGATTGCTCGTGTATTTTCCATGCTAGAGATGGAAATGAGTAGGGGGTAATGCATCATGAGATTGAAAATAAAGGTATGCAAAAGGTCACATCACAACATTGAAAACTTAAAACCATAACAGTTTTAAATAGCGCGCCTTCAAGGTGCGCTCTACTAAAATCGATTCTCTAAGTGTGCGCACCATGAGATATGAAAGACGCGAACTTTTGTTCACTTTTTTTCTCAATGCATTTTTTCTTTTCGCGTTTTAATATTTTTTAGGGAGAAAATGTTATTTAATAATAATATGTCTAAAACAATTACACAAAAAAAAAATTATGTCTTTTTCAAAAAGAGTGGAAGATAAGGAAAAAGGATTTGCTCTTGTTTTTCAAGAGTGAGAAAGAAAAAATAAAAAAATTAAAGATTCGCTTGGAGTCGTAACACTTGGTGGATTGTGCCTCAACCATCACTAGGTACCTTCCTTTTGTATAGTATAATTGATTTTCTTTTTACTCTTCTTGTGGATTCGTTATCTTAATATTTTCTTCTTCTAGATTATTAATCAAATTTTCTTTTCTTCCTCTAAAATCTATAAAATTTTCTGACCGCTTTCATTTTCAATGTTCTTTCTTTTAGTTTTTTCTTATTTCAATCTTTCATCTCTTAAATTTTTGTTCACTTCTTTAAATTTTCTCTTTTCTTTATTACATTTCTCCCCTTTTTGAGTTTTTAGTTGATCTTTTATTTTTTTTCTACTCCTCTTCTAGATTCTTCATCTTTCTTATCTTCTCTTCTTTGATAACAAAATGCTATAGAATGTAGGTTCGAATAGCTAACGAGTCATTTTGCGTTATATTAGTGATTAAGCACAATTAACAGGTAAATTACATCTTTTATGCAAATATATACGAATGTCCTATTGTTTTAAGTACCAAACATGCTTCAAATTTATTTTTTAAGCTTTTAAACAAAAGAATCCTAATAAAAGCTCACGCTTTTGCCTTGCGCCAAGGCTTCAAGACCCACCTTGGCTTAATATACCCCTTACAAGTTACAAAGCAACATAAATGGGACATCTTTGGAAATAAATCATGAGAAATCCAATAATATTATGCAATAATCTATGCCCAAATTCACTTGACCCACCTTTACCGGGTGGTGGTTGTATCAAGAATCAACATCTCGTTGCAATTTTAGCGAAGATTCGGGGCGCTGATCCCATTGAAAACTTATATGCGATAAAGAGTTGATACTAAGGTGCTCATTAGTCAAAATTGGTGGCACTAATTGTTGGTAGATACCAACAAATCTAAAATTCAATCATTAGAGAATGAAATTGGGTGATAAGCCTCTCATGCTTAAGATTTGAGATTGATGCAAGAACGGTGCTTCCTTGTTGGGAACATATTAAGAAAGAGACGCCAACGGCAAGTAAAGATAAGATTTAAGAGTTATAGGGAATTTGGGTTTATGAAGGTGGATGAAAATTTGATGTATAAGGGGAAAATAATGTTGACCCAAAATGACCTTACATTTCAGTTATTTTAGTATCATGAATTCCCATTATGGGGGAACACAAGGTAAACTTAAGTTTTATGAGTCTAGGTACTCATTGCAATCGTGTTGCTATTATCAACAAAAAAAGCCATTCAAACTCATTAAATGAGCTACTTCAACCAATACCAATTTTGGAGCAAGTTTGGAAAGATACGGACTTCAAAAAAATTTACTCTATCCTAAAATTTTGATACAATATTGGATATTGTAGATCTTTTGTCAAAGTATGCAAACATTTGGGACTTTAGCACCCATTTTCAATCAATTTTCCACATGTGCAATTGCTTTGTTCACTACTTGGTGTGCTTAAAATTAAAAGGATTTCACAAGATTGAGATGATGGTTGTAAAGGAAATCTCTTAGCACAAAATGTTTAGTTTACAAGGTAGTAAGTGTATGCACACTACATCATCGTACCCAACCTCAAACTAATACGCAATCCAAAATGGTCAATAGCAACATGAACACTGAACAAGTGTCATGCATTGTTTATAAATGGGTTAACCCAAGAGCTACAGTTACTAGTTATATTACTATTTGGTTTGAGTTTGGACAAGAAAGCCAAACAAAGTTTTTGGTTTAACTACAAAATTATTGACTGAATCTTTTCCCCAATTCCTACACATCACAAACATGCAATATGGGAAGTGCAAAAAAAATAATATCAGATTAGGAAGTGACTTAGAAGTTAAAATTGGTTGGACAATGGGTAATAAGGCATATAAACCATGCGAAGTTGTAATAAGAAATGGAAAGGTTAAGTAAATTATCATTGTTAATTGTATCGATTCACGCCAAGAACTACAACACACAATAAATGGAAGCAATTTTCCATCCTTTCAAGCTACTCAGGCTTTTGAGTAGAAATTTAAACCATCAATAATCTCCTTTTTCATCTTTACACTTAAATGACAAGGTTAGGCTTTAGGGGAAAGTGAAATCACAAATTACCAAGGCAATCACACCTTGAGTGGGCGTCACAACTCACAAGCAGCATACTAGCTATTACTTTGCAAGTGGCATGGCAGAAGTTAATTATCTTGCTTGAAGAAAACAAGTTGAGCAAGACAATGTCATTGACCGTCTTATACCATCTTGTGACTTGTTTTTTGGTAAATATAAGATTAGAAATCAAAATAAATTTAAAATCATACCAAGACCCCAGGATCAATATTCTTTGTTCTAAATATCATACAAGGAAAATACATAATGTTTCCTCAACTTTTTAATTGACCCATTTGTTGTTTCATTAGGACTATGGCAAGCACTTAAAAGTATATGAGAAAGAAAGAGAATTAAAAAAAGGGTCGATTAAACGGATCCCTATAACAGAATGGGGTTAACTACTTTACTATAAATAAAAGAGAGCGTAAACACCAATCCCCTACATCAAATCATGCACCTGATAAATGGTCTCGCAACTAACATACGTATCCCTGATGCTAGGAGTAGGATACACATATCAAATTCAAGTTTGGATCCAAGAGTCATCTCTGGTTGCCTCTCACGAATCTCATCAACAAAAAGAGCTAAACTTTATCCTTCTTCCTCTAGATATGACAATTCAATTTTCATATGAAAATTTTCAGAGCCTAGAATATGAAAGGTTAGTCATGGGATTAAGAAATTGAGACTCCACTTCCTTCCTGCATTTTGAAGCTATGTCCTAATTTTACAGGGCGAATCAAAATTATATCCCTCATTTGCAACAAGTCAAGGATTCAGATTTGGTAGGGTTAAAAGTTTGAGCATTCCATGTTCAAGCAACTTCAAATGCAATTGATGGGATTTTCATGGAAGAGTACCTTTTTCAATTAGTACTCCATTCATCTCACTATCATTATCTCATTTATCAATACACCATTTTAATAGTTAATATCTCTAATTGTATATGATTTAATTGTATATGATTAAAAATAATAAAAATTTGATATTGATATAATTTACACAAAGAAGAAGCAAACAAAATTTCATTTGAATATGTTTTAAGTTATAGATTAAGATTAAAATATAAATTAAGATTGATTGCTGAATAATGTCAAAAAAATATGGGAAGATATTAGTGAGATGGAGATAGTAGTATATAACTATAAATATTCAATATACTTTAGGTGTTAGATGAACAATCAAAGCAATTCGAAATAGGTTCTCAATAAAGTAGCTAATACAACTCAAAGATGTCCATACTTACATTCAAGCCTAATAAACTTTAGATTTTCACAAACAAATCCATAGTTCTCAAAGGTCTACGCAAAATTCCTCTTCCTAGGCATCATAGCTAACAATATCATGGACAATTTGAAAGGAACTAATGTAACTTCAAGCTCTTAGGTGAAGAAGTCAACTCATGAAAGTGTAGATAAAAACTGAAATAGAAACATTGTTTTGTGAAAGAAATCCATGGAATAATGCTTCTACTAGTGCTCCATAGGCATCCATACACTTGCTAGTTTCTTGACTTTTCCAAAGAAACCAGGTAAATAGTTTCAGTTTCATAACATCACTTTCTTATTCTCATACCTAAATTATGGTTCATTAATATTACCCTTCCTAAAGTGGAGTTATTATTATACAAAAACATGATTAGCAAACTCAAGTTTCAAGCAAATATTAACAAATATCAAGTCCATAGACAAACACATTTCTTTGATTATAGGAAATCCAATGATTTCTACTTACTGCATCTTCCATGGATGAACGCCACCCTTGCATAGATGACAATCCATATCTTACTCTATGATTTTCTCCGTCTTCAGACACCTTCTCTGTTTTAGGTTTAGTAAGATAAGTTCCCATTGCGTCAAGCTGCAAACAAAAAAACAATTGTAAAGGATGATCATAGCCCTTTGAAAATTAAACTAAACAATATCCCTAATAAACAAGTAATCACATAAATGTTTACACTACTATTTATGAGACTATTTTAAAAAATAATTCCATAAATACTTCAATGTACAAATGAAAGCTATTGAACGCTGAATTTGAAATTTAAAAAAGCACCTCGACTCATCATCCAAAATTCTCCCCAGTTTTACACTTTATACCACACTCACTTTTAATTCATTGATTTATACTTTTACAATTTTTATTCACACATCTATTTTGTATTATTGCATGACGCACATCATTACTGGACAAAGTAAAAGAATCATAAATATATTTTGCAATACTCGACCTTCGTCAAAACCAGGTCTTGTGAAAAACTATTGCAAACTAACTCCAAGATTAACCAAGTTGAATAGAAGTATGAATTGAACATTCTAGAAAAGATTATCATAACAAAGCAGAACACATACAAAATTATATTTAAAAACTAATAAATAATAAACCCTAAATCCAAAAAACTGTCGAAGATTTTGCTGATGGATCGATTTCCGATATCAACAAAGATACTAAGTAATCAATGAATAAATAGCAGTACAGACAGAGAGAAATTGATCAAAACAGTCATCGAAGCATCGATGAAACATCATAGAATTCATACTTCTAATTAGTAAAGGAGCCACTGAAAACTAACCTTGGAAATGAAACTGTAAAGGTTGTCAGCTTGAATGTCGCTGGGTTTCTGGAAAAACCTCTCTCGATCTCTTGTTCGCTATTGTAGGGATAATTTAAACACGGACTATTTATAAGTATACTTATTTTTTGGGAGAATTGAGGGTAACAGGGAGTTTTCGACTTTTGTAGGCGGTATACGAGCACTTTTTTGCCACGGTGAACTCCTGCTTTCAACTTTTTTATAAAGTAAATCAAATTTTAAATTTTTGTTAAATTAAATACTTAATTTAAATATATTTTTGAAAAACGTTAACTTTTTTATGATGGGTAGTAAAAACATAAATTTAACACAATCTTAACCTTTTGTTTATAATTTGAAAAAATTAAAAGCTCAGGGCCACCCACACGGACAAAATAACGTTTGTCGATCACGTGGAAGAACTAAAAATTTCAAGGTTACCACATTAAATTTTTCTATTTTTTTACTTGAAATCACCTTTGGTTTTTAAAATAGACCCAACCTGCAGAATCTCCTCGAATCGAGTAAATCTGGCTTGTAGGTTGATCTGAGTTATGGTTATTCATATTTTAATCCGAATTAAAATTGATATTTACCATGATTCGAAATGATTAAGTACGTTTGATTTGTAGTTAGATCTGAGATGTGAATTATGATTGATCCAAATTGATTTTGATATAAAGCATGATACAAAACGATTGAGTACATCTAACTTGCAGGTTCATCTGAGGTATGGTGATTCATAACTAATTGAAATTGAATTTGATGTAGCTAAAACATAATCAATTACTTTGCATTATGACCGACATGCACTTTATTCGAGAATAATGTGTATCCAAAAATATATGGTTAGTGAATTTATGTAACCTATTGTTAACTCAAATTTAACCTTAACATGGATGGTAGGTTTCACTTTACTAGTTTAGAGTTACATAAGACCGTAATTAATCTTACCAAAAATCAACATGACCTAAAATCAACTTGACTCGTGATTGACTCGACTAAATAGTGGCTTGCCCCAAGTTGTTTTTAAAGAGAGGTGGTTGGTACAAGCTTTACAATTTTAATAACTCATGCAACCACAAAACTACATAAACTACATACAGTAATGTTGATGTAGGGGATCGTATTCACAAGGATGATTTTTGTGAAAAATTTTTACAATTCTTATTGGTAATATTTTTGGTTTTAAAATATTTGTTCAATTAAAGGCTGATTCAATCATATAATGTTATAACTTTACTGTTAAATAACAAATATCAATATATTAATCATTTGCCAAATGCATCAATATGATTGGATGATATAATATGACATGACAATATATTTGTATGTTGTGTTGGCAATATTATACCTACTAAATATATAGTGTTTTTTAATAAAAAGAAAGACAATAAATTGTAAGATTGTAATGTTATTATATTAAAAAAATTATACAATCTAAATTTTTTCCTTTAATATAAAATATAATATATTAGTAGTATCATTTTAGAAAAAGGTTGTTTTGAGAAAGTAATATTTATTTTTCAAACATAATATCTTAAAATCTAAAGAAAAAATCAAGGGTATTGATATTTACAACCTAGGGTTGTACATAAAAATCAACAAACTCTCTTTATTATTAATATTTTAGTTTTTTAAGAGAACTTAACACGAAAATTGGAAACAATTAATGTTTTAAGTGATTATCTCTAGTTTTTAAGAAAGAATAAAATTAAGATTATAAAATATCATATAGTATCTTATATTTCGAAGGCAAATATTATAGTACATATCCTTCTCCAAAAACTAAAATTGGGGCAGTTAATTATTTCAGTAATAGCCAATTGCATTGACAAACTACTAATATGATTATAATAATATAATTGTATTTTTTAAAATTACCCATTAAAATGAGATTGTTTCTTGTAATATTGAGATATTTCATTGTTTGATTTTTTTTTCAATCAAAATAATTAGTTTCGAATGATATGAAATTATATAGTGACTTAAAATTTACATTTTAAAAATGTTATTAAAAAAACTATGTGCATTGCACGGCTTTTATAGTAACAGTTGATAAAAAGAACCAAAATAGGGGATAAAGCATGGTCAACTAAGGACATTATATTTATTGGACAAACATACAAGTTTCTAGCTCTTTACCCCTCGGCTTGACCTTTTTTGTATTTGAATCCGACTGGGCTCGATCAGTATCCACCCATTGTCCAAACATGAAATTGACCAAATTCAATTACAACTCGATCTAGCATCAATAACCATGAATGACTTAATATCAACGCTGTCTCCCATTTTTGTTTGTGCAGCTCAATTGTTGTCCTGATGAGAAGGCTCATTCTTCGACAATTGTGTTTTCGACCACCATTTGCTTCCCGTCTTCACCACTCTCTATCTCCTCGGATTCGCTCTTCTCCTATTGGGTATGTAACCAACTTCTTCTCTCAGGCTTTTCATCGAACACATTTCCGGCCTTCCCTTACTCTTTTGCATTCACTGTTTTTCTCTACTTTCAAACCTTGTTCAGTCCATTCTCTCTACAATCCCATCAATTTCAATGATTTTGTAAGCGTAAATCATCAAAATGATGATCTGGGTGTTAGTGAACTCGTCGAACTGGTGCAGAGAACCAAGAATTGCACCTCCAGGAAGGAGGCTATTGATTTTCTTGCTAGTTCTGGTATCAGTCCTGATGCCACCCAAGTTTATTTGGCTATTTGGAAATTACAGGATGATTGGAAGTTGGTTTTGTTAATCTTTGAATTGACCCAAAAATGGGGTTGTATTTCTGACAAATTATTGGGTTTGATTGTTTGGGTATTGGGTACTCATCACAAGTTTGACACTGCCTGGTCTTTAATTCGGGATTGTTACCGTTTGGTGGATACTCGACAAGCAATGTTTGCCATCATAGACAGGTCTGTACTTAATTTTTTTTTGCTATTTTTCAGCTGTTCAGGTACTATATAGGAGTATATGTGCTAAATGATAACTGAAATGAGAGGCACTCTCACTCACCAAAGATCACAAACTTTGAGTTTAGATGGGTGTTTGAGGTGTGTGTTAATGTAGGAACCAAATATGCAAGTAAGTAGAGAATAACAATAATGAACAAGCAAATAAGGGCACAAGATTTAAGGTGGTTCACCAAGCTTGGGCTACATTACCATATCTAGCCTAGGATAGTATTAATATGTGGTTGAGGACAAATACAAAACTTGAATGAATTACAGTGGAGGTCTAGTGAGGAAGAGAGGAGCTAATGAGGGAGTAAACTAAGCAATAGGTAGCTCTATACAAATGAGACATTGGCATACCTTACAAAAAACTAGGACTAGTGTATATATAGGAAGACATAGGGCTTAGAAGTAATAGGTGAGTAGGCATCAGCACAAGGCAAAAAAGACTGAGGCAGTATGTTGCTGGACTACTGTGCTCGTTCGAGCAATATGGGGCTCGTTCGAGCACAAGTGAGCCGGCACCTGCTGCTGATTCCTCTCCTTTGTGCAACGTGTTCCATGGTCCCCTTTGCCATCCTACACACGACAAGAGCTTAAAGCTCACGCGTTGAAGGTATTACAATGGTAGAGAAGAAATTAGAAGCATGAAAGAGAAGATAGAGAGAGATGGAGAGTACAATATTAAGTAAGGTAGGAAGCTAAATTACAGACTTTGGCTTAAGTTTACAACACAAGCATAGCACATATATATAGGCAAATTAAGATGGGGCAGCGACTTGAAAACCTATCAGCAAAATCAAACAAAAGGCTGCAGGGGCTGGTCGTCCGAGACATATACAGCTCGATGGAGCAGCATGTGGCTGCCAGCTACTATTCTGTCTCAAGAGTGCTCGGTAGAGCTGTATACTTAATCGTTCAAGCACTTAGCAAGGTAGGGGGTCCTTGACTTCACGTGAAAGTTTCGCATGCTCAAATGCATCACACATATCCCAACCTTCTTGCTTCAAACCTTTCCCAAACAAACCATGATCAACTCTAAGCTTTCCTAGAAGGTCTATATCAAGGCAAAAGTTCTCTTCTCTATGAACGTGGGGAAGAGCCCAAAAATTAAGCCACAAGAAAGCTCATCCCATGCTTCAAGACTTCAAATGCTAGAGTCCAAATCTGGCCAAAATAGAATAAGTCAATACTTTGGGTGAACCAAGTTAAATTTTCACAACAGTTTATGTGTATGTGTGTGTGTAGGGGGCTATGGTTTTAGGTTTGTGATGTGGAATCTTGTTTTAGGCTTCCATGGAAATTATTGGTTTGTGGGGAGTTCATCTTCATGGGATCATGGCAAGATTAGTGAGATGTTTTGTGTGTGTGTGCAGGGTGGAGATGTTAAGGGGTGTTTGGTTTGACATTTATGTGCAATGAAAAAATTGTTTTATGTGTTTGGATTGATGAAATATTAAGATAAGGGAAACATTGAGATATTGGGAATGGTGGAATGGAGAAAATTTGGTTATCCTTCAATTTTTGGTGAAAACGTTTACAAAGAAAAGAATAAATCTTTTCAAAACTTAGTTTTTCCTTTTAAATCTCTTGTCTAACCAAGCAACAGGAAGTAGAAAATAATCTTCTTGGAAAGCATAATTTCCGAACCATATACCTTCTAAGAAAATGTGAGAGTAAGAGTGAAGGGAATTGAATTCAATTTATAAGTTTGGGGGAATAGGCTCTAAGACTATGCCTTGAAAACTAATTGTTACGGAAAGATAAGAAGCGTTGCACAATTTGAAACCAGGAAGTGGATTGACCAGTGACCACTGATCAGTAATGTGATGTTGGTCTGCAGGTCTTGCTGCATCTTCCAGGAAGTGTTCTAGTAATTGAGTTTACAGTTATTGAATCTGAAAGGGTGCATTTGTGTGGCAGTTTAATTGTTTTTTATTGGGATGATTATGAGCACTTATGCCTCCTCGTATGTTTTCCTTAGAAGTTTACAAATCCTGGTTCTAGTTCTTTTTAAATGGACTTTTTGGGACTTATTTTGTGAGCTTGTCATTTAATGAATCATGTAGACTTTATAGGTGAGCTTGGTAAACTCGTAGGATAAATCTATTTAATAGCCATGTTCATCTTTTTTTTCCCTTTCAATGAATAGCAATGGGAAACACTACTTTCTTGCCTGTCGATGCAGGTTTCAATGATTGAACCACACTACTTTTCTGGTGTATATTATTCGAGAGTTTTCTAAACTTTATAATCATAAATTTTTTTTTGTTATGCACAGATGAAATCAATTTTTGCCATGTTTTGTGTGGGTGAGAAGTGAACAAATTTTAGAGGATTAAACAACCTTCAGAGATTTACCAATCAAATCTATTGTTGAAGATGTTTAGTAAAAAAAGGATTATACTTTATAACAAAGGTTTAGGCCCAATTCTCTCTTTTCAAATATGCTGCAAATAGTGAAATAGGAGCATTTGAGATGCAAACTATTAATATAATGTTTATGTCCTTGCATAGAGGTGTTCATTCGGATCATCGGGTCCGTTTCGGACGAGTGTCATTGGGTTCGATCGTATTTCGAATGGGTAACCGCGACGGGTCATACTCGTGTCAGATCGGTTAGTTACGGATCGGATTAGCACCGGTTATTCGCATTATCGGATTCGCACCGAGTCGAGTGTCAGTCGGGTTCTGGTTGTCTTCGTTTTACTTTCAAGCTTGATTTAGTTGTACTGATAGTATTGAAAGCTGATTCTGATCATTGATTGATTATACCCACCCATAGTACCCTTCAGTTTCATTTAGTCTTTCTTCTTATATTGTTGTACTTGGCTTTGATGTATTTATATAACAAATTCCTCCATTTCAGATATGCAGCAGCAAATAACCATGAGAAGGCCATTAGAACTTTTGATTTTATGGAGAAGTTGACAGCATGTCCTGACCAGAATGCGTTTTACAATGTCATTAACTCATTATGTAATTATGGAAATATCGAAGAGGCTGAGGAATTCATGTTGAATAATAAGAAGCTATATCCACTCGAGACTGACGGGTTTAATATCATTCTTCATGGTTGGTGTGATATTTCCGTTGATGTTATCGAAGCCAAGAGGATCTGGAGGGAGATGGCACGTTACTGTGTAATGCCTAATGCAATGTCCTACACACACATGATTTCGTGTTTTTCAAGGGTTGGAAACCTGTTTGATTCTCTAAGGCTCTACGATGATATGAATAAAAGAGGCTTGACTCCTGGCCTTGATGTCTACAATTCACTTATGTATGTGATGGTTCTCGAAAACTGTTCGAGCGAAGCTCTTAAAATTCTAAGGAAAACCAAGGAGATGGGTTTACAACCCGATTCTCAGTCGTATAATTGTTTGATTTGTCCTCTATGTGAAGCTGGGAAATTTGAGGAGGCTAGAAATCTGTTGTCTGCTATGACACAAGAGGGTGTACGACCAACTCGTGAGACCTACCAAGCGTTCTTGAAAGGTGCAAATCTGCAACATACTTTTGAAATTCTGAGCCTGATGAGAAACAGTAAAGTCGGGCCTGATAACAATACGTTTTTACTAGTTTTTGACAGATTCTTCAAATTAAGAGAACCTGAAAATGTGTTAAAGGTTTGGGTCGAAATGAGACAATTTGGGGTGCATCCTGAATCAGAACACTACCAGTCTGTAATACATGGCTTGGCGAATTGTGGTTGTTCGCTCAAAGCTAAGGAATTGCACACCGAGATGCTTTCAAATGGCTTTGTCGATGATCCAAAACTAAAGAACCTGTTACAAGGACCCGAACAAGGTAGTGTACATGGAAGAGTAGGCTCTAAGAACTTTGTGAGACATCCAAGAGATACAAAAGCCTTGCGCACATCCCGTATTAGGCCTCATAATGGAAGTAAAAAACGAGGCGGTATAAGTTCCCGGAAGAATCAAAAACTTGAATGATCTTCTGTGTAGTTACGCCAAGGCATTTAGAGTGACCTACGATGCCATCTACTCCTCTGCCTCTAGCATTTTCGCATTCGAATCCTTTGCAGATTAGACTACCATTTTATGAATTTAAGGTGAACTTGTGAAGGTTGATACATTTGGGTTTGTACAGAAGACCACATAAAAGGAAAGTTGACTGCACACAAATCTGATGAGATGAGGTTCTATTCTAAAACCAATTGGTAAAAAGGAGAATAGCCCATCAAGCTTATATGTTGGTCAATCTCTTTATTTTTTCGATGTGAGATAACATGTGAGTTATTTTTCCAACAAAGATGACTAATTAAACGTGTGAATGTTGTTTTGATGTTCATCTTGTCACCATCTCACATTTGAAGCAGTTCGAAGATATTGTTTTTGTTTGACTATTTCTAAATTTGGGTTTGAAGTGAGTCTAAACCATTAGTTTAAGATTAGTCGGTATCATGAAATTATGTTATTTCTGAGTATTATTTATAACCCATCAATTCTAATTATATTGTATTTGTTTTTCTCTCTCACGTTAATAATATAGGTTCTCTTTGTTCCGGTTGATGTAATTAATATATATTGTTAGTGAACCACATTAAAACTTTGTGTGATTTCTACTATTAATCAGTCTATATATTTCTTATATTTGTTTTCATCATAGCACAACTATTGTTCAAGCCATAATGTCGTATATCGCGGTTCGATTGTGTGTTTTGTGCTACTCTATCGCGGTCCGGTCGTGCGTTTTGTGAGACATAATCTATTTACCCGTGTACTAAAAATCAAAGCAAACTTTATTTCTCGCTCGGTTATCAAAGTTGGGCATATAATATATCATTAGAATGCTCTTCAAGTTTAGTTTTCAATGCTGCAAACCTTACATTTTGTGATTTTCCTATAAAATGTTATGGTGAAAAGAGTGAACATGTATCAAATTTTAGATTCAATCAATTAAGAGTAGTTAATATTAATTAACCTAATTTTTATTCTTTTTTGTATTTTTATTCTTGATTTATTTATTCAATAATTTTAGTTTTTAGTTAATTAATAATAATAATTTAGTTATTTAATAATCTTTTTTGTTAATTAATAATGAACTTAATTTAATTAATAATATTTTAATATGCATGAAACAATTTTAGTTTAATTGATAATAATTTTAATTATTTGCAAAATCATTTAATTAATAGTTAATTAAATGGTCAAATTCATTAACCATATTGTTTCGATGTTCAATTTTAGTTTAGGACGTTCTTTATGGAGAAGTTAGAAATATAGAGTTATGAGAATCATTAAAGACAATATAGGAAATTCAATATATAAAGGGGGCACACAATGAAAAAGGCGGTGATATTTAGTAAAGCTCATAAAAAAAACAAGTACGAACTCCTTTACCATCTAAAGTAAAGTTTTTATATCTAGGACAACATGACAAATAATGTATTTAATGTCCAATCTCTTTACCAACTGAGGATATGACAACTTAGCAAAAGGCTCGAAAGCTATTTACTTGTGCTACCAAATACAAAGGATGAAAGTTAAAAAATAGTTAAAAGTCAAATCACTACGATAAATACTAGTACTCACTATCCTAAGTATTCATTAATACAAATAACCTCAAGTCATATCCAATTTAATCTAGGTACTCATTTATTATCCTGTATGTGTTCCTTTAAATTTTATTAAATAATTTATCAAATAATAATATACTTTTAAGAATGCAACAAGAATTTTTGACTCAAATAAAAAAACGAAATAGAAATATAGTATGTTCTAACTTAAAGTGATGCGTTAGAATTCAAAATTAGGAAGAAATCGAAAAAACAATTTAATATTTTTCAATTTTATTGATTAAGGTTATTTTCGAATTAAGAATCAAAAATTTCAATTACGGTTCACCAGAAATTCCAAGATCAAGAATTGCGAATTATTTTTATAATTATAATAAAATAGTTATATGATTATAAAAAAAATATTATTTATAATATTATATTATTATAAGGTTCATTTAGTTTCACAATGATGAAGTCAATTGGTGTGTATCCAGTATCCACTCTAGGAAAGGTGACAACTTCTTCCTTTTTTTTCTTCCATATTAAAATAATTATTTAAAAAAAAAATTAAAATCCAATAATGCTAGCCGGTTGTCGGTGTCGATTCGATAAATTCAAGTTCATTTTTCGATTTCACCCCTTTTCCCTTTTTGGGTGGGTCGTTCGTTAATCGATAATACGACACCCAACACTTCACTATACAATCGCTGCAATTCAATTCCTTTTTTTTTTCCTTATAAACCCTAATTACAAATTCAACGATTCTATTTCCAATTTTAGGGATTTTGTTTTTGAACTGGAAATCTTAAATCTTTCGTAGGGGTAGTTGATATGTGCAGAAATTGGGGATTTCTCATATGGCACCGGCTATTCCCATAGTTTACACTGGTCGAAAGGAATCTAAGAATTACTCTCGTAATATGATGGGGAAATCCAGAAAGTTTTCTATGGCTAATCAAAGGTCAGCTATTATATCAGATTATCGTCATGCTACCGAAATAACTGCTGAGTCTGAGGGATTTGGAAGCTCTGGGCGTGTTGATACCGAGGTGACTCTTTCGGAGGATTCTTGTTCACCCAAGAGGAAATGTATGAGTTTAAATGGTGATACTCATGATCAATTTGGGATTCCTATGCAAGTTCTATCTTTTTCGAAGATGTCTAGGTCTGATAAGAAGGATTTGGAGATTAGGTTAAAGAGGGAGCTTGAGGAGGTGCGCAATTTACGGAGGCGAATTGCGTCTTTTAGCAATAGTGCAGTAGTTTTATCGCCCGCTAGCGATATTCGTAGTTGCAGTGACGGGCTGAAAAGACCTCCATTGGAGAATACTCTGAGGCCGCCTCCGCTTGAGCTTAATCCTGTGAAGGGGAAGAAACAGCCCACTGGGGGGCGTAATGGGGCCCAAACGAAAAAGGGTTTTCCTGGGAAGATTGATCCTCGGAAGCAAATTGCATCTGCCAATGCTTCTAACAACTCTATGTTGATGAAACGATGTGAAAATCTTTTGACTTGGCTGATGCAACATCAATTTGGTTGGGTTTTTAAGGAACCTGTAGATGTTGTCAAGTTGAACATTCCTGATTATTTTACTGTAATTAAGCATCCTATGGATTTAGGCACAGTCAAAACCAAATTATCTAGAGGTGAATACACAAGTCCATTAGGGTTTGCTGCGGATGTTAGGCTTACTTTTTCGAATGCGATGACATACAATCCGGCTGGAAATGATGTTCATTTCATGGCTCAAACCTTGAGCAAAAATTTTGAGCAAAGATGGAAAGTGATTGAAAAGAAGATGTCATCAAGTAATGATGTACAAGTATTACCTTCAACAGTGCAAGCCCCTGTATCAGTGCAAGCCCCTATACCAAACGAACCTGCTACAGTGGCCAATCACATTCCCCCTTCCAAGAAAAAGAAGGGGGGATATATAGGGAAGTCGGACCTTGTTAAGAGGGTAATGACCGATGATGAGAAGCATAAAATGAGCTCTGAATTGGAGGATTGTCTTAGTGAATTGCCCGAGAGTATAATCGAGTTCTTGAAAGAAAACAGTTCTGGTGCTGGGGAAGACGGTGAAGAGGAGATTGAGATCGATATCGATGCTCTTAGCGATGATGTCTTATTTAAACTTAGAAAGTTGTTAGATGACTTCCTGTTGGAGAAGAAGAAGAACGAAGCGAGGGCGGAGCCGTGTGAAATGGAGGTTTGTTTTTGTCCTTTTGTTTGTATGTGACTTGAGCATTGATGTTTGTATGACTTCTATCATGATCTTCTCTTCTATACAGCTTCACAACGAGTATGGGTTTAGCAATTCATCAAATCAAGCCGATAAAGGTTATTTATAATCCATATTTAAGGATTGACTGATGCTCTAGAGACTAGAATTGAATAGTTATTCATTTGTATTACTATCTAACTTTCTTTTGTAATGCTCTTTTGGATGGCTTATGCCACAGTCAATGACGCAGTTGACGAGGATATAGATATTGGGGGTAATGACAATCCTATCTCAAGTTTCCCTCCTGTAGAGATAGAGAAAGATACAGTCAATAAGAACAATAGATGTAGTAGTCCTAGCAGTTCCAGCAGTGACTCAGGTTCATCATCTACTGGTTGGTCCTTTAGTCAATTTTTCAGCTTTAATTTTGTTGTGAGCTTTTTTCACTGTATTATTGGTAATTCTGCATGTAAGTACTATGCTATATGTTGCACTTCACTCTAGATGGATAACCACCCACATCTAGGAAAGGAAGAACTATATTGTCTCCATATTATTAATATTTGTACAACACATGTGACAATACACTTCGAAGTCAAGATCTTTGTCGAATACCAGGAATGCATTAACTGGTCCCAGATTATTACCATAACAATAATCAAAAAGCATCCAACTCTTTCACCCAGTCCACCACCTCGGTGTATGTCATTGGTTCATCTTACATCTAGGATCTAGGATCCTCCACCAAGCCACCACTTTACAGCCCTTAATAGTAAGGGGTGTTGCTTGGCCATTTGTAATCACTTATAGAAGGTAAGACGTTTAAAGGCAATCAATGTTCATCGTAAGGCCACAAGGCAAGAAGAAAACCACAACTGATCACAAGTTGTAGCATATCTAAAAGTCCAATGCATGAAATTTACAACAGATAGCAAAAAGCAACTAGATCCACCTAAATTGGTTCCATCCATCCATGGCCATATAGAACAATGATACAAATGATACCCCCATTTTCAAAAGTCATCAGAATTTGGTCTTAAATCTCTTTTATTTCCTCTGAATTTCCAAAAGTCCACCTACACATTCTCTAAAGGTTTGTGAAAACTCGAGGGATGACAAGAGAACATTGAAGAGGAATCTTAATATCACAAAGACAATAAACACAAGCTATAAAGAGCCAAAAAAAAGTTTTAATATTCATGGCTCATGGCACACCACTAGCAAAGTAATATATAGATCCCCATTATAACTTCCAAAATTTCAACCCATTGGCCTCGGTAATTATACTCACTATAGATTGAACTTTTGCATTAATAAGAATTGCAATGAAGGAACATACTATTGAGTCAAATGCCACCAAATAGACAGACACATTAGCTCATTTAAATAATGACAAAAAGGAAGGTACAAAAAATTAAGAAATAATGCTAAACATTCTCTACCCGTAAAGAAATTTATAGCTTCTTCAAATCCATGGACAAGGTAGACATACAATCAGCCGGATACCAATAATTTATAACCAGCACCTACATTAAAGTGCTTCCAACTTCTCATCATACTTGCAAATTAGCTATTCCATAGATGATATAATACACTAAGCAACAACCAGCAAAAAGTCCGCAGCAACTCATGCACTATAGAGGAGATATCTTAACATCACTCCCCCTCACCCCCCAACCCCCCCAAAAAAAAATCCCACTTCAATTTCATAAAAAATAGGCAATATGTATAAAACGAATGAAAATTTGGTACTCTAAAGTGGCTCTTGGGCTGCCTCGAAAATCAAATGGAAATCAAGTAGAGCAAGCAAGAACTAGCAAAGCATGAGAGAGGTCCGCCATAACACAAGGATAATAAGTCTCGCCTGGCCACGTATATACCCTAATTTACAAATAAGGAAGTCTTGTATCTTACAACAAACCACATTAAGGTTCAGGAACTCGAAAGCAACCTAAATAAGCCCCAAATACCCCTAGATTATAGATCAAACACACACTTGAACATTATGAATTCAAGGTTCATTTATTCTGGTGTTGTAGCTAACATGTTAGCTTTTGTTGTTGGTGTTAAGGAGAGACTATGGTCTATGAGCATGATGGTTTAAAGCTAGTGTCCTTCATGTAAAATAAATGAGTGTTCAGTGTTCCTCCCAACTTTAGACAATTATATAGACTCCAAGGATCCAATGTTGGTCAATTTAGAAGCTCTCCTATGTAAATAATGTATTGATGAGCATCCCTACCTATAAATATCATGTGTTCTCCCTAAGAAGTTATAAAGTAGGTTATCTTTGGCATGGCTTGGAGTGCACATGGTCCTACAATTATATAGACACCAACGATTTTAATTTTATAATTTTTGCTAATAAATATGTGTTTATGCAAATATTTTGCACCTACAATCACCAAATATAATAATTTTTAATTGGTTGATTGCATCAACATCATTACAGTATATGTTACCATAAAAATAAGTACATCTCAAGATATCTAGGTAGCGACCTTTAAAATAACTATGGTTTTCAGTCATAGTATGGTTTTCAATCTAGTTTGCGGGACCAAACTGAAAATCTTAACTTTTTTAAAAAGTAGATCAGACAAACTTCGACCAGACCTAATACTAAATCTACGGTTTGGTTCGATTTGTTTTGGGACTTAGATCAAACTTTGTTCAGTCAGCCCTAGGCATGGAAGTCCCAATAATGATTCCCCTAGTAATGTGATTTCTGAGTTCAGAGAATGTTGGCAAGCCAAAAAAGGTGGCCTTGGCATAGAGGTTGGCTTGGAAGCATGAAATTTAGTTGTTGGCCAAGATAGCATGGCATATTGGCACTTAACTTTTTTTTGAGTCTTTATGGTCAAGTGGGTTCCGAGTACATACATAGATAAGTAGGTAGTGTGACTTTGTCCCCCTTGCATCTGCTACCAAAGTTATCAAGAAAATCACAATCAATAATTAGAGTATTTGTTCCCTCCTATTCTATTCAACGAGTGTAACACTTAACTACATCTCTATGAGGTAGGCTTCTTTGTTCAAAACACAATCTCAATGCCTAAAGCTAAATTTTTTTTTGAGGATGGCTTGCCTTGACAAGCTGAAAGTCAAAAACAAACTAAAGAAAATCAAGCTTGTTTCTGATAATGGATGTCCTATTTGTGATGAGGAATCTCAAATTGTGGATCATCTTTTCTTCTCTTGTAAATATCATAAGGAGTACTTGATATTGTTGATAGTTACTAGATGTGTTCATTCAGGTCATATGGTTGATTTTGGGTTAGGTGTTTTGGGTCGGTTTGAAATCAAGTTTTGTGTCCATATTGTTTTTACATAATTGTAAATCATTTTTGAAGTTGGGTCAAATCGGTTTGGTTACAAGGTCGGGTAAATTTGGGTCATCAGATCTGTTTTGAACACCTCTAGTTGATACAATAACTTAGTGTTTCCAATTACCCAAAGTCCTTCCAACTAATGATTAGAAGGAAGTGGGAAACCCCAGTAACTAAAAGAATAGTGGTCTTTTGTTGTGATTTGCAACCTTGTTTACATGTTCTAAAAGTAAGTAATGAGGTTGTTTGGAAGGCTAGTGCCACTAGAATTTTTGTACTATCAATATAGTTAAGGAGGTTTGTAATAGGGCTTAATTTTATATCTTGTGGAACATGTCTCTTAAGAATAGATCTTGACTTGTTGCCTAAACTATAGGTGGTGTCTTCTTTTTACTGTTTTTGTGAGGTGTAGCCGGCTTTAGGTATTCTTGACTTGGTTTTTTTAGCTTAATGAAATTTCTAAAGTCTTCTAAAGAAGCAATAATAGGTCAACAATGCGCAGAACAATTAGCATATGGAATAAGCTCCATCAAGTTGAATGAAAGGTAGTGATCACTCAACATAAAATAATATGTCAACAATATAGAGTTCTTTGTTTCCACATAAATACTATAGGAATTTTAATTTCCTAGGAGTTGGTATTTAGAGTTTGATTGTTTAACAAAATATTTAAAAATGATAGAAATTCAGAATTCCCAAAAAGTGTAACTTCCAACATTTAACAATGAATTCACTATACCATATCCATCCCTTTGGTTATTTTTTATTATTGGAAATTTCTTTGTGTTAAACAAACAATAATAGTAAGTTCCTCATAATTTAACTAAAGAATAAGTTCCTAGAAATTAGAACATCCTAAGAGAATTTACTTCCTATGTCATACAAACAACCTCATAGTTACCCATCTTATGCAATTAGATGCAATAAAAAGAAAAATGTGAAAAGACTACTTTTTTCATACACTAATAAGTAGGCACATAACTGATGGAAACAAAATACCAGTCGCAATCGTGGTAACAGAATGGTGATGCGGTAACGAAAGTGATATGGTTATCGTAACGCCTAAATATCGACCAAAACCATAAGATATTCCTTAATACTGCCTAAAATGCAATTTTTTGTACACCTTTACAACGGGGAATATCGATTTGTTTATATCGAAAACCTTTACAATGCGGCCGACGCGATGCAATGCGGTCTTGTTTTTACACTATGCTCATTACCCTTGGAATATTTCCAGTATTACATCAAATCTGATTTGAAAATTACGCAACATGAAACCTAGTTAAATACTCTTAGTAATGCGTCAATATCTTATGTCTAGAATACCATGGTAGGAAGAACGAAAAAATGGGTGTGTACTCTGCTTATAGACTTGACTACTACTTAGGTGACCTGGATTTAGAAAATGGGTTTGAAGGATCAATTTGTGGATTGAATTTGTGAGTGCAGTGGATACTACGTGGTAGGAAGAATGAAAAAATGGGTGTGTACTCTGCTTATAGACTTGACTACTATTTAGGTGACCTGGATTTAGAAAATGGGTTTGAAGGATCAATTTGTGGATTGAATTTGTGAGTGCAGTGGATACTAGATTACTTTAAATGGTGGAGCCTGATTTATATTGACAATCACAGTTTTGTTTATTTGGCTGACCACACTTTGTTGGGATTGTGGTTTTGATGTTGCTAGTTCTACTTAGCATTTGTTTTTCTTCACCGTTGGAAGAATTTAAGAAGTTCAAATAAGTTTCATTATACTGAAATTTATTCATAAACAAACAATTTAGGTTGTGTTATTGTGCGTTCATACAAAGGCGAACATGTTTCTATAATTTCCATTTTGTGAGATGGATTGGGATTGTCACCTACTGTATGATTTGGATAACAGGGTGAATGCTGTGGTTGTTTTCTAGTCATTTTAAGGTCAAAGTTGAACATGACCTGTTATAGCGGATTCTGTTAGGACCCGGGGAAACTGTAATGCAGTTGGACCATATTCGGATTCTTTTGCTATGGTGGATATTTCTTGAATATGCTTGATTGTAAAAATATCTGAAGTTGGAGTTTGACGAGATTCTGTCCATATGGTGTTGGTATGGATTCTGGATGTACAATGAAGATTGTTCTGTTCTCTTTGGGGTGTTTGTTACACCTCATCTTTCTTACAGAAGCTTTATTAGGATGGTGTCAGTATGGTCTTAATGAGATTGGCTCCTTAGAACCACATGGTCTTCGGTTTATTTGGTGTTTTTGGGTTATGTTGCAGTGTTTCCACTGTGATAAATCATTGCCTGTTTTTAATAAGCCTCATTGTTTCAAAAGAAATCAGAAAGGTAGGGACATAGGGTGTAAAAATACGAATCACACTTTTTTTGAATAAAAAAGCTTCTTTTGTAGGCATTTTGATGGGGAAATTAATTTCAAATACAATTTTCGTTTGTATCCAACTTTTTTGAGTGGTACACAAATGAACCTGCCTTATGGCTGGATTTCTTGATTCTACTGATATCTGTTACTTGCAATCCATTTGCTCAAAATTCTGTTGGATCTGATGGATATGATTAATTGTGCTGCAACTGTAGGTATAGGCCACTTGTGTTTTTGCTTCTATCTGTATTTTTCATTTTAACCAATGTTGTTCTTTCTTGCTTCAGGTTTCATAACATTGGAACCTCACCTTCTAGCTCTTTGCCCCTTTAGCTTTTTGAGATTGATTTTCGTACCTATTTTAAACGTGTCTGCTTCTTTGCTTGCAGATTCAGACTCAAGCAGTTCTAGTAGTGAATCTGAAGGTGCAAAAGCTTTGCCTCCAGCAAACAAGTTGCAGGTACAATGCAATATTAAATGGTAGAAACATAATGTTTCAAGATCGATGATGGTAAAAAATTCTGATGCATTCTTGGGTATTATGCTATTATTTATTTATTTTATATTCTATAAGGTACTTCTTCCTTATTCTAGTGTCTCTGATGAGTGAAGTCTCTGTTTGTTTACAAACCCCCAGACAAATGCATTCTAAAAGAAAAAGCAATTCTGTAGAATGATATTACTGCAGCACATGTTTTGATGTACTCTTAATTGTTCTTATATTGGTAGTCGACTGTGGATGGAAAACAAAACGTGGACCAGATACAAGGTGATGTCGGTCAGGAAGTTGGGAAAAATCGTGAGTTATTTCAGTCCTTGCATATTTCGTTTGAGAAATTTTATCATGTACAAGTTCAAAAATATAATGGCATCAGAATTTGGTTCATTTTACCCGTAGTTAATTCCTTGGGTACTATTTCTTTTTTATTTTATGCAGCAAAGTCTAGAAGTAGCTTGAGCCAAGTTGAACATAGTTCTCATACTAAACCTCCGTCAATTGAAATGGATGGTTATAAAGAGGGTAAGCAGGAAAATAAATCATGATAAGATTAAGCTGTTAATTTTGGTTGCTATCTTACCCCTTGAGCTGTAACTTGTTAGGGGAGAGTGCTCCATCCGAGAAGCAAGTTTCCCCAGATAAGCTATACCGTGCTGCTTTGCTGAGGAGCCGATTTGCTGATACAATACTCAAAGCTCAGGAAAAGACTCTTGAAAAGGTGTTGTGAATGATTTGCTTGAGTTTTTCTTTTTGTGGTTTAAATCCATCATATGTGGTCAATCGTAACATGCTACTTTGTTCAGGGTGAAACACGAGATCCAGAAAAATTACGGTTGGAAAGGGAAGAGCTTGAGAGAAAGCAAAGGGAAGGTTTGTATACATGAAATTTGATGTCAACCTGATTGTTTAGATCAGGCTATTGCATTTTCATTAGTCAATGCGAATCTTGTGTAATTTTCTCGTTCCTTACTTCCTTTCAATCAGAAAAGGCTAGACTACAAGCAGAAGCCAGGGCTGCAGAAGTGGCTCGAAAGAAAGCTGAATTGGAAGCTGCTGCTGAAGCCAAAAGGAAGAGGGAGTTGGAGAGAGAGGCTGCACGTCTTGCTCTGCAAAAGGTAAGATAAGTGCATAGGTATCTTTGCATGGTTGGTGTGTCCAACACGTTGGTGAATTTGTAGGTTCACGTCTTAACTCTTTATAGTTGTAGTGCCCTTGGTTATTGGTTTTAAAAACACTTGGATCAGATTTAGATCTCTCCGTTGGATGTTTTGACACTTGTGGTTTTGGTTAAAAGAAATGAATTCACCGATGTTTTTGGATCCTACTAAACCTCCAATTTTATTGAAGTAGTGTTGTGTCATGCTTATTTGTTGTTCAGTTAGCAGTCAAAACTAGCTCATTTGAAAAGTAGAACTGGTCATTGTTTGAGCAAGTCGACTTTGTTGTAGTTCATCTTGGTTGGATTATATTTTACTAAATTTGAACCAATATATCCACATAAATTCTTCTTTTCCATTCATTTTGAATTTCAACCATCTCAATATGCAAGTCCAGATCCTTTATATCCCTTTCAACCTTTTCATGCTGTCTCCAGGTCATCTTCGGTCTTCCTCTCCCTAAATTTATGTCCTTCGAGTTCTTACTTTTTATCTTTCTTATTGGTTCACTAATATCGTGTATTCCTTAGGAATATCCTTCTTTGTCGTTTCCCATCAAAATACTTCTTTTGACACCTTATTGTATGCCTTTTCCAAATCAATAAAAACCATATGCAAGTCTCTCTTTCTAACAATAATGCTCTACAATTTTCTATCATTTGTCTCGATAGATAATTGTTCTCTGCGGCATGAAAACAAATATGTTCTACTTCTCATACGTATTTTTATCACTATAATGACTTCATAGTATGATTCATGAGTTCCATTCCTCGATAGTTGGAGCAATCTTGACATCTCCCTTGTTATTGTAAATAGGTACTAAAGTACTTCTTCTCCAATTGTTGGACATTTTATTTATCCTCTAAATTTTGTTGAATAGATTAGTTATCCCTTTCACTCCAATCATCCCTAGTCAATTCTATACCTCAATAGGGACATAGTCTGACCTAATTGCTTTCTCTTTGTCATTCTAGACTTCTTTTTCTCCTTTAGAATCTAGTTTGTCAAACATCTCTTTAAAAACCTTTAATATCGCCTCGTGAAATGCTAGTTTTGTCTTGATTTTAGTTTTCATATTCTTGACTAGATTTTCATCATTCGCGCATTTTCCCAATGCAAAATAGCATTTTTTTTATGTCCTTGATTAGTGCCTTGACCTCCTCATTTCACCTCGTTATACCCTTTTTTACCACGATAGTACCCCTAATTCTCCTAAAATTTCCTTGGCTATTTGAGTGATATATTCATCTTTGTCCAGCTATCCTATGCACCCAAAGTTATCTCCCAATTATTTATTTTAATAAATTTCTCGTAAAAAGGTAGTATTATTCTCTTTTAATCTCCACTATCTAATTCTATGTTTCTTTTTGTCTTTCTTTATCTTTTGTCTTGCTTGAAAGCGGACAAATTTTTACGAGAGCAAAATTTTACCTTTCGTCTTTACCTTTGGTTTGTCATTATTCTCCAAGATTCTCTTTTTATACCACCACGTGTTTGCTATCACCATATCTTATGAGAGAGCAAAATTCAAAATGGATTCTCCTTCAACGTTCCTAGTTCCGTAGCCAAAACCTCCATGAACGCTTTCGGAGCCACTACGATATAGCCTACTTGCTCATTCAAATCACCTCTTATATAATTAGTATGTTTTGCACCATGTTATCGAGATCTTCTCAAAATTTTCTATTAATTGATTTCTCAATCCCTTGTGATGCATGCACCTATGATGTTTAAAATTCTTTACCATATACAATTTCACTCTTATAATCCTGTTCTTTCTGTAAATCTCAACTACATTCTTAGATTTCCGTTCATCCATAATAACACCAATTTCATTCTAACATTCTATTTGAGACTACAATATATATTCTTTTCCCTATTATCATTTTGACCCTATTAACTCATTTTGTCTTTTGTAGACAAACTGTTAATCTTCTTCATTTCCATGATATCCGCAATCTTTAAAAGCCTGTCACTTTATCATTTGAGCTATCAATGTTCCGAGATCCCAATCTCAAAATAATTACTTTATGTTTTCCTTAAACTCCTATGATTAAACTCTATGTCCCTTGTTCATTTGACACCTCACTACGATAATGGGCCGTGTTACTTTTAGGGGTCAACTTTGCAATCTTTGTATTCTTGTCACTACGCACGCCCAAACTTAAGAAGTGTAGATTGTCGCTGAGTGGAGGACGCCTCCAGGAGAAGTGACTTTTGGTTCATTATCATGGCATGTGATCAAGTTTTACTGAGCTAGTTGTCACTAACCTATCCCTCACCCTCATACTTCATTCGAGCTTGGGACCACTAGTAAGCACCAAACATTTGCAACGGGAGTTAAACAGTAAAATAAATAGACTAACATTATTGTTATTTGATTCTATTATAATGTTTGCTTTAGGCAAGTCTTTTGAAAAAGCTTTTTTATATGTCTCTTGATCGAGAATTTTGGCTTTAAGATAAAAGAATATTTGATTTTGATAATTTATGAATTTTTCCTCAAGTAACAAGCTTACGAGCTGAATACTTTTGAGTTTTGAGTTTTGAGTTAGACTTGTTTAATATTTGAACTATAATTTCAAGCTCAAGCTTGGCTCAATAGAAAACAGACTTAGCTCGAGAATTTTGGCTTTAATATAAAAGAATATTTAATTTTGATAATTTATGAATTTTCCTTCAGTAACAAGCTTACAAGATGAATAATTTTGAGTTTTGAGTTAGACTTGTTTAATATTTGAACTATAATTTCAAGCTCAAGCTTGGTTCAATAGAAAACTGCCGGAGCTGGAGCCATACTTCAACTAGTGCAGTTTCAAACTGTTTATGAAAAGTTCCATTTGTTTCCACTTTTCTGGAAAACCAAAACTGCTAAAAACCTGACTAGAAGTCCTGAACTAACTTGAAAAATTAAGTGTGCCCTGAAAATTTGCACATCAATTCTGATATTGGAAATTAACTAATCCACTCTACCCACTAAAGATTATTTCCTCCGTGCTCCTTCCCATATTAATTTATACATACTCCTTTTTGGGATGTCCCAATTTAATTAATAAATATTTTTATATGGCGAGTTTTTCTCATCAACCCTAAATCCTAGCCTACAACCTACTGTAATGCCTTTATAGCATCCCACCCTAATTTCAACCTCCGAACTTTCCACCCCCTCAACCCCATTTCAAAAAAATGAGTCAGAACCCTTATGTATCAATTAATTAGGGACAACTTGATTACATAATATTTCACAAGAAAACCTTACACTCCACCTTAAATTTTTGAAAATCTAAGTGAAGCTCTTCAAAGCTTTCTAGAGAATCTTCAAGCGAAGAAAAATGTGATTGATCGACCCAAACTTAACTTGCCCAATCCTCTTTTTAACTCTACAGATGCAATGGAGTAGTTAATAATTTTTTTTTTCTGGTCTATGGTAAAATATGACAAGTATTTGTAAAGCATTCTTGTTGATTAACTTGATCCTTTTTCCATGACTCAGATGGAGAAAACTGTGGATATCAATGAGAATAGTCAATTCATGGAGGATCTTGAGATGCTCAGTGGCGCTCCTGCTGATAATATGTCAAGTTTTATGGGTGATACAAGCCCAAATGACTCTGAAAATGGCGGTCTGGGTAGTTTTAGATTCAGGGGAAATAGCAACCCTCTGGAACAGCTGGGTTTATACAGGAAAGATGATGATGAAGAGGAAGAGGAAGTTGAAACCCCACATAATCCACCAGATGCAGCAGCAAATGACATCGAGGAGGGAGAAATTGATTGATTGAGCTTAAGTTTTTTCTTTGAAACGTACAAATATATTAAAAGCAAACGGAGAACTGCTTTCCAAGAGTATGTTTCTTTCTGCATCATGTATAAGTGATCCACAGCTGGTCTGGTGCCTGTGCTATGATTTGGTTCTTTCAATTGTATATCTCTGCTTTGGAGCGTTTCCTGAGAGCTCAGACAGGAGCAGAGTGTTGGTCTAAATCTCGATTTGGGTTTGGTTTTCATCTAAGCAACAATCTACATGAATTTTCCTGTGCGATCGATCGCTGGGGGCAGGTAGCTGATCAATCAGTGCCTTTTTTGCCGCTTTTTATTTTTCCTGTAAAAAAAAAGCAGATTGATTTGTAACTTGAACCATGGCACGCTCCAGAATCAGGGGATAGTACATGTTTCCCAGCATTACTCTAACATTGGGTACTTGCTTCTTCGATACTAAAAGTTCATACGTCTAAGACAAGCAGCAATGAATCTCATTTCGATTTATGTTCCTGGTAGTTTTAGTTGTAGTTGTAGCTTATAGTAAAACAAGGGTCTTGGTTCTTTTTTTGATACATCTGTATAACTTCCTTAATTTATTCATGCTTATGTGAAAACATATTGTACGATAGTAAGTGTTTATGCTTTCATTCAAATTCGACTTGGTTGACGGGCAGGGCTAGTCCAATCGAGTGAGGGTTGGCCGGTTGGGTCTGTTTTTATGGGTTATAGAAGATTTAGTGTCTAATAAAAGGGAAGATCTAAAGAGGTTGAGAGGGTAAGTTTATAAGAGGGTTATAATGGTCCCAAAAGGCCAAGTCATCCATCTTTCAATGTTTTTTGTCAACCCTATAATTGTGATGTACATTGAGTCTTCGGCGTGTAAGTCTAAAATCTTCGTATTTTTTTTTTAATTTTTGCTCTTAAAGTCATTTTCGGTCTTCTTTTTCTATTTTTTTAAACTTTTAAATTTCAACTTTTCATCCTTTTTATGGTTTATATTTACACATGTTTAAATTATCTTAGATGATCTTCTTTCATCTTTTCTTCTTTACCACTTCTAAACCCTTGTTTTTTACGTTACGAAATACATCTCACAAAACATTCACATTTTGCTACTCCCACATTCTTACCACGATTCTTTCTGAACATTAGGAATTTATAGTATCCATGTAGTAGCTTGTTTAATGATTGTTCGATAAAACTTGCTTTTAACATTAAGGGCACACTTCGATCAAATATTATTCTGGTAGTTGCTCATCATTTGGCCACCCGCTCTTAATTTTAAGCATCTATGATGTTGGATATACTTTATAATATGGACTAAAGTTATTTAAAAATTACAATTGAACTGTTTCTTTCAACTTTATAATACCTTTGCTTATCTCATTTGTACTATAATTAATGTTTTAAATTTTATAATACGTATGTTGAAACATACGAAATAAATTTTATCTCCAAAATAAGATTTTGATAATATATACTTGTGTATTTTTCTGTCTAAATGAATATGCATTATTTTTTTGTTGTCCTAATAAATTTATTTCATTTTTATACATAACCCTATGATTTTTACTCTTTTATCTCTTGTTTGTACATGCCTCGCTTCTTTAACCAATTATATTCAATTTTTTAATATTCGTGTTATTTAATAATAAAGCAAATACATTAGGACCCAGTGTTTATTTTTATACCAAGTGGTTATTTTGTTGACACATTGAGTCAACTATTTGCATTCAGAGATGTTTAGTTGGGTTTTCCATAATAATAATACCAAAGATACATAAATTCATAAAAATCCAGTAGCATAACTTTTACAAAGCCTAAATCAAAATTATGATATAAAGCTCTTTTATTAACAAAATTAAATAAAAACTAAGAAACATAAAGAGTTCACTCATAGCCATGGTTCCCCTTTGGATGAATGACAATAATGTGATTATAAGCTTCAAGAGTAAGAAAATCATCCAACTCACTTGCTGTACACTGCTTAGTAAAAATCTCACAGGCTTCCTTGTACTTCCCATTCTCGAACCTCTCTATCCCAACCTCTTTCTCCATACATTCCATTTCTTGTTCTACAACCTCGGCAAACAGTTCGCTTGTCGCCCTTACCTGCAGCCCATCGCCTTCCAACTCAGCCCGGTATTTGAGCCACTGCCAATTTTGCGCCCGGCTAATCTCAGCAGTCGCTGCATCCTCCATCAAGTTGTATAACGGTACTGCACCTGACCCTGTTAGCCAGGCTGCTAGGTACTGGATTCCTACTCGAGTGTTGAGTCGGAGGCCTTCCATGGTTCGGACACCTTGTGGACGTTGCAGCAGGTCATCTTCTGAGATGGCTGAGGCTTCAGGTCGGGTTATAGATTTGATTTGGTTCGGCAAGTCGCCCATTTCAGCATTGAAGGCGTCTAAGATCGTTGGGATCAGACCCGGATGAGCAGCCCATGTTCCATCATGCCCTGCTCTTACTTCTCTCAGTTTGTCCAATTTTACCAAGTCTAAGGCAGCTGCATTTGCCTCTTGGTTGTCCCTGATTGGAATCTGGGCAGCCTGTTCAATAAAAATTGTTCAATAGATAAACTATCGGAGATTTTGATGCCCGACCACACAGAGCCCCAAAAATATTTAATGATATATATAGTACACTCGAGTATATTAAGATAAAAGCAAATGGTAGAAAATTATTATTAAATTTGTTATTGGACTTGTACACAACAAGATTAGCATAAGAGTAGAGTTGGCTTCATACAAACACGATGAGCTTTCATCTTAAAACCAATTGGTAATTGGAACAGTAGCCCATCAAGCTTATATCTTAGTCAAACTCTTTCTAATTCTTCGATATGAAATCACATGTGGGTTATTTTTCCAACATTTATGACATAGAACAGTAAGAGACCTCAAACATGAAAAGCGCACATGTATGCAAAACAGTGTCGCGTGATTTGCTAATCTCCTCGTGAATCGCGAATCGAAAAAAGCGAATTAGGGTCGATTTTGAGCTATTCTTGGGCAAAGTTGAGCGAATCGCGAATTTAAAAAGCAAATTAGCTAGCGGATCATGTTACACTAATGCAAAATAATCATTAGTTTTTGCTCTGCCTCCGATACTACATGTTGAAGAGAGCTAGAAATGAATTGAGCAGTCGGGATAGAGTACATACCATGCCTCCCATGGCATGAACGCCGCGTTTATGGCAAGTGTAGATGAGAAGATCAGAGTAACTTCGCATGAAATGTTGAGACATACCAACTTGAACTCGATCTGGCATAAGGCGATCTGGGTGTGCTTGGAAAGTCTTGATATAGCTAAAGATGTAATCCCACCTTCCACAGTTGAGACCTACAGAATGGTCTCTCAGCTCATACAGGATTTCATTCATTTGGAATACTGCAGGAAGCGTCTCGATTAGCACAGTCGCTCTTATACTCCCCCATTCTATCCCTACTATCTCCTCTGCTCGCTCAAACACGCTGTTCCATATCTTCGCTTCCCTGCATAAAATTGTTCGTAACTTGAACATCAATCAAAAATTCATTCGCTTTTTGCGATAATCAATAAAGCTCAAAAGCTCTCTTTCCTTAAATCTCATCCACAAACTTATACTTTCTCCCTCAATTACGAAATGCAGCATACCTAACAGATTTAGACACATAACATTGCATCACCCCACTCCAGCGCCATTAAGTGGCTTCCAACTAGGTGGGATATGGAGGGGTCAGATGTGCGCAATCTTACCAGTGATAACAAAGAAGTCGCTTCCGACTAACCTTTATTAACAAACAAGATCTGCTACTTCACACAAATATGAGGTGCACCACGCATAGACAGATTAGACACATAAACATTACATCACCATACCCTCTAGTGCCATTAAATGACTTCCAACTGGGAGGAGTATGTCAGGGTCGGAGTACGCAACCTTACCCTTGTTGGTGATAACAAAGAAGTTCCTTCAGATTGACCCTTGTTAACAAACATGATCTGCTACTTCACACAAATACAAAGTGCAGCACACATAGAGAGATTAACACATAACATTACATCACCCCAACTGAGCGCCATTAAGTGGCTTCCAACTAAGTGGGGGTATGAAGGGGTCAAATTCACGCAACTTTACCCTTGTCGGTGGAGGTTGCTCCCGATTGAGCCTTGTTAACAAACATGATCCGCAACTTCACCCAAATACCAAATGCACAACACATAGACAAACATAAAGGTAAAGATGAGTTGAATACCTAGAGTGTTCCAACTTAGGAAGATAAAAGAAAGGGCCAAAGCCATCGCCCTGTGTCTGGCGAAATTTCGAAAAGTTATGGTAGAAGTAGAGCCCAAAATCAACAAGGCAGCCAATGGCAGGATCACCATCAATAAGAATGTGGGCTTCAGGAAGGTGCCAGCCGCGAGGACGCACAAACAGCTTAGCAGTTTGGTCATTAAGTTTGTACAATCTGTTCCTGGATATATCATGGAAAGTAATACATCCATTAACAGCATCTCTTAAGTTCACTTGTCCTCTCATTAAGTTCTCCCAACTTGGTGATAGAGCATCTTCAAAATCTGCCTACATTCAATAGGAAATTTCATGGTATTAAGTCGAAAAACCAACTCAACCAAAAGCTTGTTGAGTGGAGGTTGAGGGCCAAAATATGTGTATACTCAATTACGCTCGTTCACACAAGAACTCTCGAGTTAGAGTGTGGATGCAACATATATTTCAATACTTCGATTGTCATTTCAAAGTATTGGTTGAGTCGATTTGTTTATTGATACGGTATCACAAGTAAAATGACAAAGAGTTATGAATTTATTCTCGAAATTTGCTAAACTTATTGGTTGAATTTGTTGCTTTACGTAAGGGGAATTAATTCTATCTATAATCGTTGAAAATTAAAAAATCTTTAATCACTCTAATAAATTTTAACTTTAAAATAATAGTTAAAAGAGCAGAATTAGTAATAATAAATCATTGTATTATTTATTTGGTATGAGAATGTAAAATAAATTACTTATTTTTAAGTAAATGGGATTTTTTCTCGAGACAAATGGTATTTGATTCCACCCAATTTAGAGAGCTAACAAATACAATGAAATAATGACCCTCAAAAAACGTTACTAATGGTTATTATTACTTCACCACCTTTTACCAATCACAAAATAATGACCCATTTCAAAAAACAAAAATATCCCAACTAAAATTACTCTAATTTTTTAACCTTTTATTATGATTATACTATTTAATACCGACGACCAACCAAAGAATAATATTAAATAATCAACTCAACCAAAAGCTTACGCTAATAATTGAGAGTTTAAGACCTTAGAATAAAATGTATATTCTAACACGCCCTCTCCCACGAAGGACTAAAAGTGTGGATGCAACCTAAATTTTCCTCATCCCTCGTGTAAAATATTTCACTTTAAAATGAAAAAATATTTGAAATTCAAACCCATAACCCTCATCACACTAACTCTGATACCATATTAATAAATTAACTCAACTAAAAATTTTAAACGAACGAGTAATGTTTAAGACCTAAGAATATATACTCAAACGATTAAGAGTGAATTAAAATATGATTAAAGAGAAAAGTACACACCATAAAAACTTTAGCACCAGAATTAAGAGCATTAATGATGATCTTCCTGTCAGTGGGACCAGTAATCTCCACCCTCCTATCAAAAATAGCAGAAGGTGGAGCAGCACATACCCAATCCCCTTCCCTAATCTCATTGGTCGCGGGATCGAACCCCGGCAACACCCCACTATTATATTTAATCTTAGCCTCTTTTCTACAATCCATAGCATACTTTATTTCATCCTTAAATTCTCTGTGTAAATCACCCACAAATTGTAATGCATCTTTTGTTAGAATCTTGGCAAAGTCTTGGTGGAATCTTCCCCTTACATCGACCCCCATCGGCACATCATATTGATGATCATCATTACCCATGCTTTCCTTTTTTAGAATTTTATCAAATGTGAAAATATAGTTGGTGAGAACCCATGTATTATATAAGGATCAAGGAGTATATATATGTACTTATGTACTTATATAGTGAAAGTACTTGCAAGTTGGAAGGGATAGACATTAAAGGGTGTTTAATAAACGGCAACTTTTTTTAAAAAAATTATTTTGAATAATATAAGTTTTTTTTGTTAATTTTATCTATAAGTTATCCCGTGAGAGATCGTTTCTCAGTGAGGCGATCTTAAATAGTAAGCTCATATTCTCGTACTATGTATTAGATGAGCTGTTAAATCTATGTATGAAATATGTCTTTCGATGAGACCGTCTCATACAACAATTTGTATTTATAGAATAATGAATTATCAATTTTTATTTAGTCATTAATTTATTTTTGGCTTTTTGTCAAACAACTTGCTTTAAATAAAAGTTGTTATAATATAGACGAACACTCCCTTAGTTGCTATTATTATGATTAATTAAAAGTTGGTATATTATTGAAAAATCAATGAAATTTTGTATTATTCACGGTAATTTTTTCTTTTTATTGATTTTTGATTTATTAGTTGGTTAAAAAATGTTGTTATCTTCAAGCCAAAAAGAAAAAGTCTTTGCAATGCTTTTGTTTCATTGGTTTTTTGTTTGCCTATTTTTCTCTAAAAACCACGTATAATTAATTTAACAACAAAGTTTACTAAGTAATTAGCTTATTTAATTAACTTAAAAAACAATAAAAATAATTAATATTTTCAACTAGCTAAACAAACCAATTAAATTAAGACAATAACAAGATTTAGAAAAGGATTACATTCCAATAGTTTAGCGGGTTTTAGTGCGGTGGAAGATATGTAGTATTGAAGAGAGTCTGACGTGGCTCGTGAATCAATGAATTGTAGATATACACGGGAGTATAGAGTTTTGTGCCGTTAAACAACCTCTCACTTATCAAGATCAAAAGCTGGATGCATGGACAAAGTTTGCTACATCCTATTCCTATCATATTTCCCACAAAAATAACACTATTTATTCATCATTTTTAATTTATTATTAATTTTTAATTTATAATTAAAATATATTTAAGTAAAGTCTTATTTGATTCGTATTGCAAAAATTATTAACATTAATTTTTTATAATTTTTCATTATACATAATTAGAGATATTAAAATTAAATTAATGTATTCGACTGCGTAAAATAAAAACAAATGTTAATAAATTGGAACGTACTTCTCTAAATAAATACATTTTCAATTTCTTGATCACCCAAATGAGGACAATAATAAAATTACAATGATTTTGAAAATTTAGTTTTAAATTACGTTTTAGAAAAAAAATGCTATTTGAAATATACTTTTTTTTTTCATTGTTTTATTTATTTATTAGTTAATGTAATTAGTAGATTTAAGTCTGCACATGTTGAATTAGTTTGTCTGACCTATGCTAGATTACGAAATAGGAGTATTAATTAAATTAATTTAACCAACATCCAACAACAAAATTTTCTTGTGTATTCTCGACCACATAGTGATTTCTTAATTATATTAAGAATAATTTGAGAATTACATCTTAAGGTTTAGTTATTTAGCAAAATTATAGCTATAATTTTATTTTGTTTTTCGAATTACAGTCATCAAAATATCAATATCTATAAAGTCAAGGCCAAATCGTCGAATTCTGACTACTTAAGTGGTCATAATTTTAGATGAAGTGAGTAAAATTCAATAATTTGGCTTGAACGTTGTAGACAATGATACTTTAATTACTCTACGTCACAACAAAAACATTGAGATTATTCGCAAAGACTTGAAATTTAAAGTTGTAATTCACAAATTATTTTTTTATTATTTATTATAAAAAAAATGTTTATGAAAATCATCTTAAAATAAGTTGACTAAACAAGATAATTAATGTCCCTAAACCCATGCCCTTATGGCATAGATTAAATAAACCCATATTTGAAAATCATCAGTACCAATCACGGGCATACGCACAATTGTGTGGGCTTGAGTGCCTTCGCTATCAACTACAGACGATGGCGACGAACTGTCGACTATGTGAAGTAAGGCGGTCCAGTGGACCATCCCAGCCATTCGACCCTTCCCTAACGCCCTTCAGTCTCTAGCCTTCCCTCGTGCATTACCTATCAATCATATGCATAGCTCATGTCCTGCTGCCTTCCACCATCGTAACTATGAGCCATAATCATAGAGACTAACTGGGCTTTATTTAAGAGCCTTGGTTAACTAGATGTGAAGTTTTCACTCCTTGAAAATTCCGTGTTCAGCATTACTTATTGCTCAACGCAGCTCAATCTGCCCACCGATCTGCGGGTGAACCTCACAGACCAAGTTAATGTATTAGCTAATGTAGTTAGGTTCGCAACATTTTCCTTGTAAAAGTTCTAAATGATGGGCTATTAACAAGGTGACATACCGGATGGATTTAATCCGGACCCATCATCCGACATTCATCTGTTTATTTCGGATGGACTATCTGACTAAAACTTTGACATCCTACGCCAGTCCCTTTCCTTTGCCTCCATTCTATTCCAATCCAAGTACAAAACACAACGGAAGCAAAGCCCTCACTAGGCCTTTCCCTATCAGAGAAGAAAACCCTCGACCGAGATATATAAACAAATTCACAAACAGATTTGGTATCAAGCAAGCTTCAAGAAAAAATCAATACTTTCCACACACGCAAACACAAATGTACGCCAAAGACAATCAAAACTCTGCTTCAACAATGTTCCCTTTGGCTGTGGGTAGTACAAGGATTTGCCACATTGATCCAAATAAAGAACTAATTCCCTCAATTGCCCAAACAAATCATGATAATCCAAGATGAAGAAGTATTGTACCAGAGGGAAAATAGAAAGTAAAACTCAATAGAATTTATTACAACTCAAAAAAGGATTGTAGTAAACAAGATAGGTTTGCACTGCTGTTGAGAAAGAAAGTTTACTATGTCTGAACGTAACGACCAATTAAAAATAGTACAAATCCCATACCAAGCAACAACTTGTTGAACACCACAAATCAGGAATAACATAAGTACAAAGATTCAGCGGCATCCTACCATACTTCCACCTGCAAAAAGGTCAACAAACTGTTCAACACAACATTGGGCGATATAAAATTGTGAAAACCAACAAATTCCCTAAAACGAGTACACATAGTAAGGTTAAGGAAGACAGCAGAACTGAAGTTGGGAAAGAAGAAACATAGTCCTTTCCAAGAAATATTCAGCAAGCACAAGTCCCATAACATGTTAAACGGATTCTCGAGCCAAGTCTTTGCCCATATTTCACAGGCAGCAAAAGGCAAAGCCCATATTACAAAGTCGCTTTCAAAGTAAAAAATAAAAAAAGGTTACAGTACTTACGGTTAAATACAACACATAACATAATCATTATCAAATCCCAGCTGTAGACAGAGAGCAATCCTACACTTCCCCATTCAAAGCAAACAAATAGTACCAAAGACAATGAAGTGAACACCCTAATAATGAAGATATGGGCATAAATTCTTCACACTTCATCTTTTATTAATCCAACTTAAGCACCTTGAAGTCTTGAACCCTCCTCACACACACCCCTCTCCCCTTCCCAACTAATTGTAAACCCCGACCTAAAATTCTTCAAAAGACTTTCAGAAAAATTAACACCAGAAAAGTAGCTTTCATTAGTCATTTTCCTCTCAAGAACAACATCAAAAAAAGACAATATTTGCAAATCTAAATTCAACACACATCATGGAACTCCTTTCATTATTCCTTGTACATAATTATTATATTACTAGAATAAGAAGATATATTGACACATTTTGGTAGTATAGAGGCGATTTTAGTAAGAGCACAATCAATTTCACAATGCTTGACATTTTTTGTCCCCAAACAAATAATTTAGACTTTAGACCACTGAACTTCTCGATAATATAATGTCAAAGCCTTAATCCCAATAATATTTTTCGACTGTAGAAACTAAAACAAATCAACAGGGATCCGTTTTTTTTTACTAAAGGGTGGGCTGAAGGAAGGGGGGTTAGGTGAGAATCCCCGAGGAAAGTGGTACTTGCTCCAATGAGGAAAATCTGTTAAAAGAGATTAGACTTCACTCGACTTTATCCAATACTAATCTACAACTAAGCAAATCAATTCCAATGATCATTTGGATATATCTTTTTCCTATATATTGTCATATCACCCATGTAAATCATATTTTTGTTCATTCTACACATATTGTCAGAGTCGTCTTTGGTCTACCACTTCCTCATCTAAGCTTCTCAAATTTCTAGCCCTTCACTTTCGGTCAACTTTTCATGTGACCAAACCTGCAATTTATGATTACAGTTCAATTGATGAAGAATGGAAATATATTTAATTACAAATTATAACTTTCACAGAAACGCTAAAGCCTTAGTCACAATAAATGGGGTATTCTCACCTATTAATAATCATTACACGTGGACGATCATTTCAATTGATTTATTAGTTCTTGTAGATATAGTGCTATGTTGAATCTAATAAAGTATAATCATTATTAGCGAACTTCTCTTGTTCACTTAATTATCTTCATTTTTCCATCCCCATAATAACTGCTGTTGAATAAAATGAATCCACTAAACAAATATTTATCATCATACGTACCATCCTAAACCTTGCAAGAGTGCCACATGTGAGACTCTAAGTTTGTTGTTCTAAGTCCCAACATAGATTGAATCCCAAGAATATTCCTTCCGGAATTTACCTAGTGTATTTCCACGTGAATAATGGAATCCTCAAAACTGAGATCTCATCTTATCCCTGAACATGAACAGTATAGCTCATACCCCAAAAGGAATCGATTTCAAAGTGCTCATCAGTTTCAGTTGCAGAATCAAACCAAGAATTCAGCAGCTGAATTTGTACCTACCAAACTAAAAGGTTTTCTATCGGTACGCCCATCAGATTGGAAGTTCTTCCATCCCCTATCCTACTAGTATCCCCTTTGTCCACCAAAAGACAGGTTCAGATACCTTTAATTTTTCAAATTAAGTGTTATCGTATTGATTTTTTCGTTACTGAACAAAAAGGATCAGTGTTGCTATTCCTGATATTTTAGGGCAAAAAACAGAGGCGTAGCATAAAATTTTATCATCTCTAAAGAAATAGGATCAGACAAAGCAAGCAGCCTGGTACCAGAATACCATCCTTAGATATGATTCTTCATGACAAAACTTACATTAGGCAGATCAAGTTCATGGTATTCTGTGGATATCAGTCAGACAAGCTGAATCTATAAAAAACAAATGCCCTGATTGCTTCTATCCAATAACTTTTAGTTACTGCTCTCGACTCATCCAATGTTGTCGATCCTAACATGATTGTTAAGTTCTTATTAAGTATACACCTTACTTTGTGACAAGAGGTTCCTTAAATTTATAATGGCGGGCTGAGAAATGATTCTTGTTTATACTAATTTCATATTTAGAGCACAACTATAAGCAATTGTAATCACTATAAACAACTTTCTCTGCTCTAAATTGAATATTGACATTGTGCAGAGACATCAACCACTCATCAAAAAGTATAGGAAATTTCAAGATAATGACTTTCCAATATTGAATTTCTTTGTTCTTTAACACTTTTTAAAAGCATCATGAAGAAATTCTTTTATGTTTTTTAGGAGTCAGAAGCCATATAACACTTCAAAAAAGTGTCAAGAAGAGCCAAAATCAAAGTCTACATCCCTAAATAGAAGAACTGTGAGTTTAGGTCTTTTTTTTTTGATAAAGAAAATTTTTATTAATGAAGAGAATTTAGCAATAGATTATAAAAAAAGAGTTCGAATTATAACAGTAATCAAAAAAGTACCCCTCCAGCTTTTAGTTTATACAACAATTATGTAAAACAAATCAAGCTGTGAGATTGTATCTAACAAATCAACCTTCAGCCTACACAAATGTGAAAATCTTGTATGCTCAAAATCAAGTATATCACACGGTCGCTAGCATTGAAAGACTTAAAAACAATTTTGTTGTTATATTGCTACTGAAAATTATTCAAATTTTATAGAACTCCAAAAAATGGTCCAAAGCAATCACAGATTCATATTCATTGTTCTCAACTCCCAATTTCCCAAGAAGAAAACAATAGTAAAACCACCTCGGCTAAACACCTTAGCAGAACAAGTCAAAAAACACTAGTCTTGCGTCCTCATCCTCGCTTAACAACCTCTCAAACCATTTACTAAAATAAAAAGGAATGATATACTAATCCACACATCAATTCCAGTCCTCTCTGCCACTTAATTAGTGAACCAATAACTTAAAATATGTAATTCTGATAGATAATGGCCATATCACCCATATGGCTATATCACCCATATCCACACATCAGGTCGAGTTAGAATGGATTAGGGTCATATTTAAACGTGTCAGAAACCCTTTGATTTGAACTTAATATGTCTAATTAAACGGGTTTAAAATCAGAACCTTGACTTCTGATCAAGTTGACGATTTCAGCCCACTTAACTCGTTTAATGTTTTTTTATTCATTCAAGCGTTCTTAACAATGACTACGACCTATCTTTTAAACTTCAGTTTTAAACTTCTAGTTTATGAATTGTTTATTTCTATTTACTATGAAAATTTTAAATTAATAATTTGGCTTAACAGATTGACCTTGATTAAAATTAAGTCGTTTAATTTAATGGATTATACAAGTTTATTTCAAATTTAAAATTTTGAGATTAACCTAACCCATTTGATAAACACATCAGGTCAGATCGACCCATCTATTTAAAAATTGGGTCAAAAGTCAACTTTTATCGGGTGTACCCATATCTAGTTGAAACACTTACAGTAAGAAAGTGTAAAAATTTAGACGATAGATCTCCATACATCAAAGTATAACTAGTTAAAACACTTACATCGCACTTAACAAAAATAGTCACTTAAACAACAAAATGATATGGCGCCCTCCCTGATATCCTAGAAATACAACGCCTAGGCTCCTAGTTCAAATTGTCAGCATCATAATCATCCTTTCCAAAATCAAATACTAACTGATGTCACTATGGGTTCCTCACAAGTCCCAAATCCAGTTGGCTATAGGCTGGACAATTCAAAACAGTCCACTCACAGGTATAAGAATACGCTCCCTAACATGTAATCACAAACATCTGCATTTCGAATATAAAAGACACCCTGAATACATCCCCTTCAGATGTGAACATAAAATAATCAAGTCCACCAAGTAATCCAACCTTAAGCAATCTCTTAAAGCACTGATCTATCTATCACGTTTATATCTAATTGAGTCTCCTCCCTATACGAACTTTCCAAAGGTACAATAGCATACAAATGATTCATCTGAAAGTCTCATCGTTTAGTTTGGAAAACATAGAATGCTAAGGAGTAAAAAATAACCATAGTCCAGGAAACATTGAAGACTACAACAATCAGCAAGCCGGCATTGATGGAACTCCCGGAAGCCAGTTAAGATACAAAAATCCTTAACTAAGCTACTGCCTCCCACAAATGACATAGAATGCAATACCTAAAATGAACATTCTACATTAAACGGTAGAAAACGATCTTCATACCTAGGAAATAGAACCAATCAGGTTTCCCAGCAAAGAATACTAATTAATAATGTGAATCAAGGATGAAACCCACACAATAACAATAACAATAACAATAACAATAACAATAACAATAATTCATTCAAAATCACAACAGCAAACACAATCAATTGCAGAAAGAAATGGATGATAGAATCCCAACAAATGTATAATCAAGGGATGAAAATTGATAAATAGATTAGAGAAGACAAACCTTGTAATCTTGAAATATCAATGGTGAGACGAAGAAGAATGATCGGAAGAGTAAAGTTTGTTGTAGATGGTTTCGCCAACAAGGTAAACACAGAAGGCGGCAACACCGAGACCAAGGCCAGGAACGGCATGGCGTAATTGATTGGTGAGCATAGGGTGCTTCCTCCACTCATCCCTTCTCCTGAAGAACTCTCCCGTTGATCCCAAAGGCTTCGCCATTTTCCGAACCATTTCTATCTTTCTCTCTCTTGCCTTAGATGACCAGCCCTGTTTGCCTTAACTATATGGTTGTTGACCGTGACATAGAGGGATTGTACGAGATTGGAGTCCGTCTCATTACGAGACACAAATAATTATAGCCAAAATTTCATGTGATAGGAACGAATTCACAAATGGTAGTATTTATGTAAGATTTTTTTATATAGTAGCATCTAGTTTATAACTTACTCCTATTTAGCTGTAGAAGTATTTTTCATTAAATTCTTGTAAATTTCCGATTAATTTACTATTTTGACGTTTATACCCTTATTAAGTGTTGGTTGTTTTCTTTATAAATTGCTTTAACCATTTTTATGCTCTCAAATGTTTAATTCATCATTTTTTACGTTTAATTCACCGTTTAATTCACCAAAGCTCTCAAATGTTGTAAAAATTTTATTTTCATTTAAATTGTTGTCTTTATAATTTACCCTAGTTAAGTACATATGTATTAGTATTTAAAATGCACCTTTTGAACTTTATAAACCTAGTTAAGTACATTAAATAAACATTATAGCTTATGTAATAGCGCGTAAGACACCTTTTGTTAAAAATGCCAACAATTTGAATTATAATTAGTTATTCTAAGAATATAAGTGATCACTTGAGACAGCAAATATACGTTGAACTAGCCTAATAAAAATGGTCTTACGATGAGATTGTTTCAATTAAGAATTTGTCGGGATAATTTAGAAATTGGTCATAGGTCTAAGATTCGATTAGACACGGCTTTAGACTCGTTTCTAATTTTTGGGTTCGTATTCAACCGTTTGCGACCAAACGAATCTGAGTTTGGATCTAGGTCAAAGAAATAAATAAGTTTAATAGGGAGTACAGGATCTATAGAGAAAATAATTTAATAATTTTGTGGATATAAATCTTATTATATAATTGATAATAATAAGATAAGTAAAGAAAGTTAGATTTATTTGAGATAAGACTTAAATAAAAGAAAATTACAGGATGCTCTCATCTTAGAGCTAGACACTTAATTTATACACAAAGGAAGAGATAAGGTGCAATCTGCTCTTCCAATAAGAAACTAAAGAGAAAAGGTAAATAGTACAAACATAATTATTAAAGTTACACTATAATATTGTAGGAGATGCTTTGAATTACTATTGAAGATGCTTTACTGTTGAAGATGCTTTGAATCACTGTTGGAGATGATTTACTGTTGAAGATGCTTTGAATTAATGTTGGAGATGCTTTTAATTTCGTCATTGCTTACGTTTGTGCTTCCGGATGAATTAATTTGAGTTGTTGAACATTTGAATGATACTTTTGATTTCGTCATTGCTTACGTTTGTGCTTCCGGATGAATTAAATTGAGTTGTTGAACATTTGACTTGAACTTTTGTGAACTCAATATTAAAAGTCATATGGATCTTGAGCAAATGGGCCACCAAATGTTGGATCATAAGACTCATTTGAAAACTCCGATAAAATCTCATCAGAGGATTCTTCTGATAATATTTTCTTTGCATATTGTGGATCTTCAAGAATCTTTTTGAGAATAGCTTTCTGGACTTTAGATAATGATTCTGAATTTGGACTTTCTACTTTGGGGTTTTTATTGTGTTGAGGAGAGTTTGAATTATATGTTGCTTTTGAGGGTGAAGGTTTGTTGGTGGTTGATGGAGATTGGTATTCCATTTTTATACCGGTTTGAAAAAAGGAGATAACATTTTTTGTTGAACAAATTTCTAAGGTAAATTTGTCCCACCATTTAATTTTGAATTCTCTTTTTAATGAATATGGATATGGACGTGGAAGGTGTTGTTTGAGACAGTAACTCCAACATAGAATCCATGGAATTTTAAATTCTGCATGAAACATGACTGGAGTTTCATAAGCTTGATAATTTGAATTGGCAACAAAAGTTGTGAAACCCTCATTGCATTCTTTTGGATAAATTTGAGGAGTTGGTCCAAATAAATACCACCAATGATAAAACCACATAGGATATTTCTTTGGACAATATTTGTCAAATATAAAAAACCATGAATGATCAAATGGTCTGAATAAAAATGCTCTATACCAGGCCATTTTGTAATCATAGTATGAGTAATTTTGAGGGAAAAATCTTTTTGAAAAAATTCGTTCTGCATAAGGGTCTCCCCATTCTACAGAAGAAATAATTTTCTTAAAAATACATTTTGAATAAATTATTTTTTCTGAAGAATCCTTGATGTGTTGGATTTCAACAGAGTTTGAATCTACTAAAATAAATTCATAAAACCTTTGAGTTTTAAAACGATTTTCTGGTATCCATTCGCAACCTTTTGGAAAAGTTTTTTGATTGATTGAATTAATAATTTGTGGGCTTTGAGGAATTGTAAAATTAGTGAGATATACATTTTCTATTTCGGTTTTTGTAATGTATGCAGATTTGGTAAAGCTTTGTGTTGGTATTTTTGTAGTTGGTTCTTTTTGTTTTGAATTTGGAATAATATTTTGTGAAGTAGGCTCTTGAACAATTTGTGAATATGGAAGTTGGGGAAAATCATTTAGTTGAGTAAATTTGTTTGAAATGGATAGGGTAGTTTGAAGATTTTTGGAGGATGAAAATTTATTTTGTTCTGTTTTGTTTGGTTTTGGATCTGGTTCCATTTCGTAATCATCTGAACTCTGGAACCCTTTGAGTTTTTCTTGCTGATTCTTCTTCCTTGGCATTATGATGTCCCTGTAGAAATTCTCTCGTTAAGAAATCAGGGAGAGAGTTACTTTCGCCTCTTATATGCTCTATTTGAAAATCAAATACTGATAAAATTGCTTGCCATCTTGCAAAAATTTGTTTAGAAACAATGTTTTTGACATCCTTTTCTAGAACCTCTTTTGCAGATTTGCAGTCGATCCTTATCAAAAATTTTTTGTTGTAAAGATCATCTTGAAATTTTGAAACGCATAGTACTATAGATAAAATTTCTTTTTTAATGGTAGAATAATTTTTTTGAGGTCCGAGCCAGAGACCTGAATGAAATCTAACTAATTGTTCTTTTGTATCTATTCTTTGCTTTAATATGCCACCATATCCTATTTCTGATGCATCTGTTTCTACTATCATGAATGCAGATGGATCTGGAATGCCTAGACATGGAAGTGATTTGATTTTTTGTTTTAATTCAATAATAGTCTTAGTATGAATTTCTGACCAGGGAGGCGGATTTTTTTGAAGTCTTTGAAAGAGGGGCATGCAAATTTGTCTGAGCTTTGGGAAAAAATCTGATATATAATTTAGACATCCCAAAAATCTTTGTAACTGGGTTTTGTCTTTAATTTCGTTAGGGAATTTTTCTGCAAATTCTAAAGACCTTGTAATTGGCTTGATTGTTCCTTTATAAATGTCATGTCCCAAAAATCTAATTTTTGTTTGAAATAATTTCATTTTAGTGGCAGAAACTACTAAACCATTTTTTTCAACAGTGTTTAGAAATATATGTAAATGTTTGAAATGTTGATCAATATCATGAGAAAAAATTAAAACATCATCTATATAAACAATTATGAATGAAGAAAATTGATTGAAAATATCATTCATTATATGTTGAAATTCAGAAGGAGCATTTTTAAGTCCAAAAGGCATTACATTCCACTCATAATGTCCAAATGGTACCGTGAATGCAGTTTTATACCTATCTTCTTTAGCAATTTGTATTTGCCAGAAACCAGATTTCATATCAAATTTTGAAAATATTTTGGCTTTATATAAGCGATTAATTAAATCTCTTTTATTTGGGATTGGATATCTTATCCATTGAAGAACTTTGTTTAAAGGTTTGTAATTAATAACTAATCTAGGAACTCCTCTTTCTTTTTCTGCTGCATTCATAACATAAAATGCTGCACAGCTCCAAGGAGATTTGGATGGAGTTATTAATTTTTTATCTAAAAGAGTTTGAATTTCTTTCTTGCAGAATTCAAGATGCTCAGAATTCATTTGGATGGGTCTAGCTTTTGTAGAAATATTTTTTTCAGAGAAATCCTTTTCATATGGCAATGTGACAATATGCCTTTTTCTATCCCAAAAGGCATTTGGAATATCAGCACAAACTTTTGATTTAAAAATATTTTCTAAATTAAAAATTTTTTGTTGCAATTTTGATTGTTGTAATTGTTCTTCAATCCTTTGAAAAGAAATTTCTTCTTTTAAAGAGGAAATTTGAAATTCTTTTTGTTTTATTAAATTTATACTTTGTATTACTGAAGAATTTTGTAATAAATTAATATCTTTTTGTAACATGGGACTTAAAAAAGGAAATGATAATTGTTTCCCTAAAATTTTTGTATGAACACCTTTGTCATCAACCTAAAAAGGATAAATTTGTGTTAAAAAGGGAGTACCTAATATTATTTCTTCCTTAATATCATTAATAATAATGAAAGTATTAGTAAAACTATAATTTTCATTTATGATCTTCCCTTTTGAAATTTTATATTTAATATCCATGGGTGAACTATTTGCACTATATAACCGAGTTTTTGTTTTTTCATAAAATTTGGTTGGGACTAATCCTTCCCTTAAGCAATTTTGATCCGCTCCACTATCAATTAAAGCAATATAGGTTTTTTGAAAATCTCCAATTTGAAAAGTAACTGGTGCGTACCATTTTTGAAAATTAATTTTATTAATAACGGTGATAAAATCATCATCATCCCCATTAACTTTCTCTTTTCCCAAAGAAAGATTTTCTTTATAGATGGGGTTTTCTAAAATAGATAATTTTGTTTCAAGTTCGAAATCTTTGATTTCTAAATGCTTTAAACTATTTTTGATAGAAATGATGTCTTCTTTGATTTTATTTATTTCAAGTTGAAGATCTTTGACCGAAAGAGTTTGATTCTTAATAGGAATTAATTTAGAAGTCATTTCTTTGGAAGAGTATTTTTCTAATAATTTTGAAATATTGAAAGGTTCAATTTGAGGAATTGGAATACTTTCTTTGTTTTTAGAGGTAGAGGTTTCACCCAAAACCATAGTTTTGAGTTTCAAAAGGGTTTCTCTTTTGATCTCTTTATCTTGGATTTTGTCAACGAGATCAAAAAGAAATTCCACATTTTTCTCTTTATCTGTTAAAACATTAATGCATTTGATAGGAGAGGAAGAAATCGAAGATTCAGAATCAGAAGTTTGATCATTAATTTGTAAAATTTCGTCATCTTCCTTTTCTGAAGAAGAAGAAGAAGAAGTAGACTCAGGAGTTTGTAATAATATTTTGGATATTTTATCTCCTAGCTCAGAGTCGTTAATAAATAATTCTTGAATCTTTTTCTTTGTGGTACAAGCATTTGCTTTATGCCCGGGTTTTCCACACGAATAACAAAAGATTTTGAAAGCTTTGTTTGATTTTCGAAAATTTCCGAAATTTTTCTTTCCTCGTTTCTTTCGATAATAAGAAGGATAAGAATTTTTATTTTTATCTTTTGAAAATTTAGAAAATTGTTTTTTAATTTTCTTTTTTGTAGAGGGAGCTCTAATAGCTTCCATACCAAATGCTTCACAGAAACATCCAATTTCTTTCCTAGATTGTTTCTTTTCAGAGGTATATTTGGCTTGGAGTTTGAGTTCTTCACATAAAGAAAGACCTTCCTTTTTAATGAAAGCGAATAGTCCTCCATAAGTAGTATTATTAAGAGCTTGTTCTTTATCTGTATCATGTTCAGCTATTTTTCTAAAAATTCTTTGAGCAAATAATTTTGGTAGTCCTGATATAAATTTTTCTTTCCAAAAACTTTGATTGCAATCTTGTCTTTGTAAAACATAACTAAAGAAGGTATCTTTATACCATCTATAGTCACTTAAAGAAGGTATCTTTATACCATCTATAAATTTTAATTATTGATGGTAGTAATTTGAAATTTTTTACGATGATTAGAAACTTGTTAATTTGTAACGTGGTTATGAATAGTAAGAAGTAACGTAAATTTTGGAGGTAAAATTTAAAGTTGAGCAATTACCCACAACAATTTGAAAAAATTATAATACTAATTCGAAAACTTTATTTACCCATGTTGAGAATAAATTAAATATTTTGTACACATATACAAGTGATTTTCAAACATGAAATACAAGTTACATAACTTGTAACATGTAAAACAATTTTTACCAAAACTTTAAACTATCTTAGATAAATCTTTCCTACACCAAAATATATCAATTGAAGGACAAAATCCACCTCCAAACAGCCCCAACAATCAGCCAAATATTGTTGTTCCAAAACCCCTTTTTAGCCCTTTATATACTTACATACTCAAGCTAAACATTCTACCCAAAATCCTCTTTTGTTCTAATCTAAATTGTGCATCATTATAAGCATGAAAAGGCTAAAATTAGAAGTAAAAACAGCCCATAATATGCCATTTCATCCAGCCATAAACACAAATACATTGCTCCCATATTCATCTAAGAACATACACTAGTTACCTACAAAGTTTCAAATACTAAAATACATTCTTTTCTCATCAAATCTTCTTCAAAAATACTTCCAAAACTTCTGAAAATTTATGTTTATAAACTCAAATATTTCATAAAAATAATTTTCATTTAAAAAGTTTTTCATAGACACCAAACTTGAAGAAATCCACTAAAAATAAAGTAAGTTATAGTTATTCCTTTATCTCACTAATTTTGTTAAAACTTCTTCATGTAAAATTCTTTTTACATGAAATCTTTTATAAACTAAGATTAATTTAAAATGGAAATTTCATCATAATAACTAAGAACGATAATCTCCTAAGATTAATTTTTTGATATTTTAATTGATTTTAAGGTGTTAAATACTCTTATTATGAAACATGGTATTAGATAAACTCTTGATCATCAAAAATAATTAATAACATTATGTTATAATGTCTCCAACAAGATTTGGCAAGAATATAGTTAGTTTGGAATTTTTCATAATTTTTGAGTAATCGTTAAATTGTTTATTGGTAAATGTGAAATAGTAAAATATAAAATAATTAACAAATAAAGACATTTGAACTAAAATTTTTTATCACATACTCATACAGACAGTAACTAATATTGGTAAAATTTTGGGAATATTTTTTTGACTTTTAAGGACCTTAATAAGTTTTATTCGGTTATTAATAATCGGTAAGCTAAAAGACGGTAAAATATAAAATAAATACTAAATGACATCTTTTGGACATGAAAATTTTTCTGATACACTTATATAAATATTAGATACATGTTAAAAAATTTATATAGATTTTCGTGACCATATATGGACTTAAATAAATTCTAATTTTTTTATCGATAAAATAACGACATTAATTATAAAATATACCCTATGTGATTTTTAATAGTTATTTTAAAAAATTTATCCCTTAAAATAGTTTCTGGAACATCATAGAATTTTTATATTATTTTATTCGAACTCAAATAATTTTAAACCAATTTTATTTTATTTATCGATAAAATGCCTATACAAAATAATAAAATATCATACATGACTTTTATAAGTTTAAATGGCCTAATAAATGTGTTATATGACTTCAAGAAGTTTGGTATTATTTTATGAAGCTAACTATTAATTATTTACTAATTTATAAAAATAATGGAAATTATTTATTTATTAAAATGTGTAATATTGATAATTAAATTGGAGTAAAAATAGATATATATCAAAAAGTTATAATTGTATCAATAATCTACTGCCTCATAGTATAAAATAATTTAACTTAGATGGTTTATAAATTTTATGGATTTAAGACATTGTTTAAATAACGGTAAATACCTAAATTGTCGAAAATAATCGTAAAATCGTTATAAATTGGCATAAAACATTCGTTATATTGCTTTGGTTTTGGTTCAAGTATTTTACTTGAACATTGGTTAATTGTGCTAGCAAAAGTGAGTTTCCGCTTGATTAATACCAAATTCCAATTATTCTTTGCGTTCATAATTCGAGGCGGTTACAATTTCTATATTTATTAGGACTAGTATAAATTTGTATACAACATATAGACTCATTTTGATATCTATAGAAATATTAAAATGTAAAAAAATTTATATGAATAATTAAATTAAGATTTATTTAGGACCGATTTAGAACCCTAGATCCATTAAATCCGACAAATTTAACTCTGAGTCTAAAATAATTTGAGCCTAAGAATTTGGGGGTCTCAATATGAGTAAGAAAATAAATGAGTCGTAAGGATTCTAAATTTTCATATATTTTTAGTTTATTTGTAAAAAATATACATCTAAAATATCAAGTTTCTAGAAACTTAATATTCTTACTAGAGTTAACAATCACCAAAGGTTTGTTGTTTTGTTGAAGAAATACTAAATGTAAAGAGAAAATAAATTGCAAAAGATCAAAAATCACCATGAGTAAAGAAACTCAATGTGGTTTTCATTAAAAAGTTGATTTTTTATTTATTCTTTAAAATATATATCTCGTGCATTTGTAATGGCTATAGTTTTTTATATATAAAATATTAAGAAATATAAGTATACTAGTATATTTATTTTTTTCTATTCTTTATATAGACACTCACATTGAAGTACTTTGACAAAAAAATTACCTTATTTTCTTTTTAATTTTTAATTATTGTTAAAGTAATATTGATTTTTTTTATAGATGAGATGAGAATATTATCAGATATTGTAAAACAATAAAGTTTTTAGTGATTGATAAACATGCTCTAAATCCTAATCTTGATAAGCAAATTTTATATCAGACAGTATTATTGTGAGACAACCTCACACAAAAACCATTAAGTGGATATTTTTTTATTGATATGATTGACTATTTAGTTCAATTGTAAATTATTTCATAATGAGATCGATGTAAAATTTTTGTATCATGTGTAGTCGTTACTTATATGCAACATCAAAGCCCGTCCCAATAAGAGGTGAAACATTAATTTAAAAATTAATACTACCTTCTTGAATTATATCAAAACAGAACGCACACGTTATAATCACTTTTCATTATAAATCCATAAAATGATAACTTATTTAAATCATTCAATTAAAAATTTCACAAACAACATAAATTTTGAATATATGATGAAAGAATATAATGTATAACTAAATCAAAAAAATTAAAAACATCAACATCATTTAATTAAGGTATTTATTGTGAATGTCCATTTCAATAACTCTATATTTTAACTCATATTGATATTTCATTTATCAATTAACAACTAATTATAATACTTTAAATATCTCTATATTTTAACTAATATTGATATTTCATTTATCAAATTAACAATTGCTTATAATTATGTATTGGATGAAGGTTTTATTATTGACACTAATGCAAGAGTTTGATTATCAACAAATTATGCTACATGAGGATAATTTAAATTTTTAATGAATGTATTATAAACTTGAGCTTCAAATATGTTAATGTCGTTTAATCTATTACTTTCTTTAATGTTAATTGCTAATAAATTTTTTACTATTTTATTGATATTGATATTTAATTGATCAAATTATAATTAATTATGATATTTACATTGTTATTCTAAAGCACAAGTCTAAATATATATTTAAAGAATTAAGTAACCAACTTCAAACCTTAAAGTAGCAATTGCATGACTTAAAGTCTAAAGCTACCAATTTTATGACTTACATTGTCTATTTCAAACCATAAGTTAAAAAATCATATTCAAAACATTAAGAATCCAACTCCAACTTAAAGTATTATCTGTATAGCTTAAACTTTCAATTTCATGACTTACATTGCCTATTTCAGAGCATAAGTTTAAATACATATTTAAATCATTAAGAATCCAATTTCAAGCCTTAAGAAACAATTGTATGACTTAAAGTACCAATTCCATGGACCATGCTTACATTGCCTATTACAAAACATAAGTTTTAAGCCTTAAAGTAGAATTACAACTTAAAGTACCAACTCCATTACTTACATTACCTATTCCATAGCATAAGTTTAGAAGAATATTCAACACATTAATAATCAATCTCCATGACTTAAATCACCTGTTTCACGGCACACACACATATACATACATACATACATACATATATATATATATATATATATATATATATATATATATATATATATATATATATATATATATATATATATATATATATATATATATATATATATATATATATATATATATATATATATATATATATCCAACTCTAGGCCTTAAAGTAACAATTACATGACTTACTTTTGTTTGTTAACTAACGTGCCTATTGTTTTATTATTGTTATAGAAGTTGAAATGGATCACGTAAACACAATACGTGTGAAAGTTAATGAAGATAGGGTCATCACTAATATTGACAATGTTGATGTCACGGGATCACTTAAAGGGCTTGAAGTGTCAAAACTTGTAAGGCATGAAACAATTGTAATTTAGACATGAAATTCCTAAGTTTTTTAGAGAGAATTGGTTGTTTTCAAAGAGATAACAGTGTTATAGAGTGATATGAAAGTGTTTTATAGAAAATTATATCTAACCGTATTTTAGTAATTTCTTTAAAAAGTGGGTGACACAATAAAAAAAGAGGAGATCTTAGTAAATAACGGTGATTTGTAAAGTTAAAAAATCACCCTTATGTGGTAGGATTTGATAGGATGAAACTTTTATGATTTTAATTTACCTTTTTGATTTTATTTATTTTATTATTAACTTTTGTCTGTTTTTCGATAATTTACAAATAACGTTATTAATTAACAATTATTAATAAAAAAGGTGGAGACATTTAAAAAGCAGGATTTTAAATTTAAGTTTCACATCTTATTGGGCTAGGTCTTGATGTGGCATACCGTTTTTGATTCGGGCATATGGGCCCAATTTAAACAACTCTTAGACGTTTGCCCTATTTAACTATTTTATCTCCGCCGACTTAAAAGCAGCCAGGCAAATAACTTACGCGTTTTCCCAATTTATTTAGGTCTCGAATATTCGTACATATTTTTATTTCCAATTATTTGCCTTCACCTGCAGGATTATCCTCCTCTTTGCTTCTCTCTCCTTCCATCCTCATCTTTTCGTTGACGAATTCGATCCAAGGCTTATCGTTCTGTTCTTTCTTCAAATTCTCCGGTAAGATCTTCGGTTTCTTGTTGCTTCTGAATCCAGTTTTCTGAGGTGAAAGGGTTTGATTTTCAAGGGTTTTGCCCTCCTTTTTTCGTGTTTGATTTTTCTCAGATCTGTTATTTTCCTGGATTTTTACCTATTGTTCTTAATCAATTTCATCCTGCAAACGCTGTTTTCCCTTATTTGTCGCGTGTAATTCAAGGATCTGTTGATTTGTCGTAATCTAAAAATCTAAGGGTTAGGGTTTCAAATAGGAATCAAATTCTCAATTGATTTCTTATTTTTAGTTAACTTGAGGATTGTTGTGTGTTTGGTTTGTTGTTCGTGTTGAATTTTTGATACCATGGCGTCAGGCAATGTCAGTGTTTCAAGACGTAGAGATTTCACTCACGTTTCGCGAAGAATCTTTGATTGTAACGGTGGCAGCAGTTTTGGGGCTAAGATTAGGTCTGATTCTGAAAGTTATGTTAGGTCGGAGTATGGATCTAGAAAGAAGGGTCCGTTTGACAATGATATTGAAGTTAAAGTTGAGGATTCTTTCCAAGTCGATGGAGGAATTCAGAAGAAGAGGAAATTATCTCCTGCTGTATGGAATGATAAAGTGATAAACTCAGATGATGATGATGATGATCAGGAGCCAGGCCAACTTGATGAAGAGGATTTTACCCACGCACCTAATATTTTGACGTCCCGTTGGGCATACGACGATGTCGACCGTGATATGAGCGGAGTTGTTATGAAAGGAGAGGACTCTAAGGTGATAAGGTCGAGTCCCCATAGTGTTGTTACCCAAAAAGAGAGTTCGGATGTTTCTGATAGAGGATGTTTGCGGAGAGTCCATAGTGAAGATGAATGTTTTGAGAGTGATTCAAAGAGGGATGATTACATGGAGCTTGATGCGAGTGATGGTGAGGATTGTGCTGCGATTGATGACTGTGGAGAGCCTGGGGTTTCCGGGAAAGGAAATAGAAATATGCTTCAGGGATGCAGAAGTGTGTTCAAGTATAAGAAGCTTAATAAAATTAGTGAAGGCAGCTATGGTATTGTGTACAAAGCAAGAGATGAAGAAAGTGGAGAGCTTGTTGCCTTAAAGAAGATGAAGTTGGGTGACCAAAGAGAGGGGTTTCCTGTTTATTACTTGAGGGAAATAAATACTCTTGTGTCCTTGAATCATCCTTCAATTGTGAATGTTCGAGAAGTAGTGGTTGATGATAGCCCGGATGGCTTTGATAGCATTTATATGGTGATGGACCATGTAGAGCATGATCTTAAGGCTTTAATGCAGACTAGGAAGCAGCCTTTCAGATATAGTGAAATTAAGTGTTTAATGCTTCAACTTTTGGAGGGTGTTAAATATCTTCATCATAATTGGGTGCTACATAGAGATTTGAAGACTTCAAATCTTTTGGTAAATAACAAGGGAGAGCTAAAGATATGCGACTTTGGTATGGCACGCCAATATGGTAGCCCGTTGAAGCCTTATACTGCTTTGGTGGTTACTCTTTGGTACAGGTAGAGTTGCTCATTTTTGTCATGATTCCAATTTAAAGTACTTTTTTTTTCAATGCAATAATGTATAATGCTCTATTGTAGTATGTTAACTGGTGTTGATTGTTGACAGGGCTCCTGAACTTCTTCTTGGAGCTACAGAGTACTCAACTGCTGTGGATATGTGGTCTGTGGGTTGCATCATGGCTGAACTATTGGCCAATAAACCCTTATTTGATGGGAAAACAGAGATTGAGCAGCTTAACAAGGTACCAGTTTGTTTTTTCTTTATCATCTATTTTAGAATTTTTATGGTTACATTCTGAATTGAAGTTATTTAATGGTTCCATTGGCATAATGCAGATGTTTGCAATATTGGGCACACCTAATGACAGAATGTGGCCAGGATTTTCTCAATTGCCTGGGCACAAGTTCAACTTTATTCGCCAACCGTGAGTATATGTTCCCATGCTATTTAATTTAGCTTTTTATACACTGCTTTTACATCCTGTTTTTAAGTATTGGTCTAATCATTTTGTCTCCCTTTGTGTTTTAGGTACAATCAATTGCATAAGAAGTTTCCTCGCACGTCTTTTACAGGTGCTCCTGCACTTTCTGACATGGGGCTTGATTTGTTGAGCCGTCTATTAACCTATGACCCTGAAAAGGTATGTCTAGCTTCAAAATTTAATTAGGATGCTTTAGTTACATATTTATGCTGTTGTGTTTGTATTTTATATACTTCTATTAATGTGATTTGTACAATACTTTTGCAGAGGATAACCGCAGAAGAGGCTCTTGATCATCCTTGGTTCAAGGAAGTTCCTCTTCCGAACTCTAGGGAGTTTGTGCCTACTTTTTCAGAGGACAAGGTTGTATTGTCAAGATAAGGAACAGGGCCTAATTATTTACTTTACCACAAATCAATTGTGGTCCTTTCTTTCATCTTTTTTCATATGGATTTGGTGGCAGTAATATTCATATCAGGATTTTAACTAGAGGCTGGTCGGGTAACTATGAATGTGAAGAATGGCGGATGAGGTTTGAATGTGCATCGAAGATGATTGTGCATTGAAGGGCAGTTTGCAGTGGTGTTCAGGGCTCGGGTAGCTTCTATTTTTGAAGATGATGTGCATTTCACTCTGCAATTGGCTGCAATATTGATTCCATTGGATTTGTGTATGATTGTTGGAAGTTTTAGATTTCTTGACTGATTATAAACCTGGTTTTACTACCATCATGTCCTATGCTCTTACAGATTCGGGCCAATTTTGGTGATTGAAACATAATGGCCTTCCCTGTCACTGGATTGACTAGCTAATGGTGAAGCTTTTCTGGAGCAGTTGTTGGGACTGAGGAAAGAAGCTGCATCTCTTAGCCACCTGCAGGCACATGCATGAACTTGTCAGGTGGGAAGTATTAGTTCTCTGTTCCACCCGACATAATAGTCTTCATGTTCTTTCATTTGTAACTCTGCTATAATTTGGTCATCTTACAATCTTACATAATGGATATTATAAGGAATTCTTGTAAATATAAATCCTTGTGTACATTCTTTCTCGACTGGTTATTGAGTACCATAATTTTCATAATTATTGTGTTTCATCTTTACTCTTTTTTAATGTTCTACATGCACTTAACTTTTGCAAGAATTGCTGGTATAAAGGGGCACTGTAGATATGTTACCTCATGACTCATCTGAAGGAGTTACTTTTCAGGCTTATCAGGTATTTACTTACTAATGAATCACACGTGTGGATTGCAATTTACAGTAAATTGGAACTCTTTAAAATTTTTTCCTGGGTATCTTCGAACTATATAAGCATTATCATCTCATATGATGTGTGGCCATAAGGAGTGATGGTATCTTTTTGTAGTCTCATGATCCCTAAGTTGCCAACTAGCAATTTATTGTTGACCTTGTTTTCTCTTACTTTAGCACTTTGTTCTATTTTGTGCTTGAAGCCTGAAAGGGTGTTTGTTTAGAAGTGCAGCAATATTGGAATAGATTTAATGTGCGAGTTGGATTCGTCATTGGGCTTGGGGTTAGCAGAGATTTACTTTTGATACATGTTTTGCAGGGTGTTTTCATTTGATGTAGTCAGTGTTTGGAGCTTGTTTTTGTTTGATTTGTTGCTCGACTTGTAATACACAGCCTTATGTCTGGCAGTTCAACAACTTTTCCCCTATCTGATCCATCTTTGCTTTTTAAAATTTTCTTAAAAGTTTGATATTGAGTTGGTGTCGATCTTCTCCCCCTTAGGTCCGTACTCAATTCAAGATCTTGACCGCCAAATTTTCAGCTTTTGTATTGGATTTGTACTGGTACGTAATTACATTTTTAGTTGATAGTCTAGCTTGTGTACTGCTGTAAGCTGGCTAAATTTTTGTGTATCTGATGAATGCCTCTGCTGGATGTGGGCGCATCAATGAATGGAGAGAACCTTGTGGACTCACTGGATATTTTGGCTACATATTTGGTAATGACGTACTATATGCGTACACCATAAAATAGCTCAGTGATGTATTATTGGATTTGCGTTTCCTATGTTTTTGTTTATTGACAAGCAGAGTCATTGGGGCAATTGGATGTTGTGGCTGCATTGCTTGGAGCTCTCATCGTAGCTATTTTCTGATATCTGTAATCTGTAAGCTTAATTAAATCTCTTCTTTTTGTCGTTATGCTGAGCCAACAGTGAAATAATCATTTGGGATTAAGGCTATGTCATTGTTGTGTATGGAGTGTAGTAGTACTGTAGTTTCAATTCGGGAGTTGATAAGTAATTATATTTTATCTGGTTATATGCTCTCGTGATCAGATAGTATAAACGTAGTAACTCTACCCTGTGTATTTGGGAAAATACACTATTGCAAGTGCTTTGTATCTGAATTTGCACCTGATATTTGATCATACTCGTGGACAGTCATTTTTCAACCAAAAATGCCGTAATGCAATCCCAGATAAATCTTTACTTGCATTTAAATTTTTTATGACACACTCACCTATGCTATTACCTGTCCCTTCGTTATTGCATGTTCACTGCTGCTGAGAGATCGGCTGAAGTATCTGGAGTTTGGACTTCTATAGTTTTTCTTGGACTAACTTATTTAATACTACATATAGTTTACTTTGTAATGAGCGATGACAATTGTATTTCTTTGACCCGAGTAATCCTCTAGCTGTTTATTGCTTAAGCTGCTGTGTTGAAGATCCAAAATATGTTTCTACGGTGTTGCAGATTTTGCTTATTCTTGCTGATTTCGTACTTCAATTCTGTCGGTCATATTTACGGTCCATTGAAGGCCTGAATTCCGCGGACATTGAAGTATATGCTTCTACTTCTACAGTGATACTGGGAATGGTGACTGGTGAGTTGAGTCTCTTCTTTGGTTTCGTTTCTAGCTTTGCGGAGTTCAGTTTAATATTTTTTGTAATCCCCACTTGTCACTTTGCGATGTTACTGAAAACTAATCAATTGCGATGTAACTTGAAAGTGAATAGTTTAATAGTTATGTAACTGCTATACTAGAATACTTGAGAATGGATACAAGGATGTTCCCCAAAACAGAGCACTTGTTACGGAGGAAATAAGAATGAGGGCTAGGCTATCTTTCGGAGGGACGGTCTCACACGAGTATTTATTGATAGAATTGCATGGGAGAGCATTGTATTCAGTTTTGATATTTGAAATTCATACATTTCTTTTTTTAGAAAAAATTGGCATTGAATGACAATTTTTTTATATGAATTTTCGAATATTAAGATCTTTGTATTTGACTTGATTTGAGATGCAATTCCCCTACCTCTATGTATTTTTTAAATTAATGATTATTGATTATTCATTGATATGAATTATCTATTTCTAGTTCTCCAAAACAATTTTTTTCACTCTTGCCATCTTTTTCAAAATTGAACCTTGGAACAAATTTTTGTTCACTCAAACTAACACCAATATTAGAACTATTTTTATCACAATTATTCCATGAGCACACTGTATTACTGAATAATATTTTAACTTTCACAATAAATTTTACTTGGAAAAGGGTAACACTAATTCTTTATTGCAAATTTTATGAGATAGTCTCGTGAGATGAGTTTTATATACAAATTAAATAGTCTAATTATTACAAATTTTCAGCATGTGGAGAGATGGTTTTTCCATGATGGCCTATTTTTTAATTTTGATGGTTTATTTGAGACCATTTATTAATAGATTGTCTCATTGATTACAAATAGAAAAATCAAAAAACAAACATAAAAATAATGGCTATTATATTGAAAACTAATTATATTGTTTTGTGAATTACTTTTTTTGGTTGGTTTTGGAATATTAGTTGTAATCAATTAATAATTAAAAATTAATTTTAATTAGTAAAAATTAGCTTTAATTAGTAAATAATAGTTTCAATCGATTAAAATTAGTTAAATCAGTAGAAATTTGATGAATTAATTAAGATCTTAATAAGTAAACTCATTTAAGTTAATTACTAGCTCTATCAATTTCAAATTTTAATACACTTATCCTATCATTATTATATATATTCATCATCTATAACACATAAAATATTAAAACATTAAACTAAATCTTTTGAAAGCGTGTGTTCAAAATTCTAAAGTGTGTTTGAAAAAATTTATGAGTTATTTTATCATTTGTTTGATTTAATTGTTCCCCTATCATTAAAAGCAAAAAGTCACAGCCTCATTATTGTTTAACAGTTTAACAGGTATTAATTTTGACATTAAAGTGATTAATTTTAATTTAAAATAAATTTTAAATAGATCAATTAAAATGAAAAAAATTAATTTTAACCTATAAATTATCAATTCTGACTAAAGGGATTATTTTCTATTTATAAGTTTATAACATTAAATGGATCAATTATGATCTTATTAAAATCTTCAATTTCAACATTGTAATCAATTCTAATATTAAAGTGATTAATATATATATATATATATATATATATATATATATATATTTATATATATATATATATATATATGTATATATATGTATATATATGTATATATATGTATATATATGTATATATATATATATATATATGTATATATATGTATATATATATATATATGTATGTATATATATGTATATATATATATATGTATATATATATATATGTATGTATATATATATATGTATGTATATATATATATGTATGTATATATATATATGTATGTATATATATATATATATATATATATATATATATATATATATATATATATATATATATGTATAATAAAATAATCAGTTATAACTTTTAAAAGATGATCTTAAATGTATCAATTATGACTTTGAATTAATCAATTACTTATCGTGTATTGTAAAAAAAAAAATAATTTGATCGAATTGGCTATTGGTCTTACGGTGAGGCGGTTTTTCACAAGATCTGCTGACATTATTATGCATTAAGTGATAATAAATAGATTATTTTCAATTGACCTTGAATAGTAAACATATTTGCAAATCCTTAATACTTTTATATTTCTGTTAAACATACAATATGCAAAATGAACGTATTCATATTGAACAATGAATATATAAGGGACAAAAAGATGCATCATTGATTTCAATATTGCGAATACTCAATGGAGAATTTCAGCATCATCAAAATGCATGTCCAATATAAAAATTTCCCTTGTTTTGTTAAGTCCTCATTTTACATGGATAATGCAAAAAGAAATAAATAACATTATCAATAGCAATTTTAAGTTAAAGCAATAGAGGAGTAATTAATAAGTAGGCCCTTGCATTTGGGTATACAATAAAATGATAGAAAATATAGTTTCTAAAGGGGAAATTTGAAATCAGTAGGCTAAAAGAAAAATTAATTAAATAAACTAAGAATCAAACTTATTCCAAAAGTAAGCGTGAAATTCCCAAACCTGAGGTTTGAGGCTGTTCACAGTTAGTAACTGCGAATAGGTCAAAACAGACAAAATAACTGTTCGCACTTATTAACTGCGAACAACAAAAAAAAAAAAAATATATATATATATATATATATATATATATATATATATATATATATATATATATATATAGGTCAAATAGCTGTTCGCAAAGTGCGAACAACTATTTTGATTTTTTTTTTAGGTCAAATAGCTGTTCGCAGTTAGTAAGTGCGAACAACTATTTTGTCTGTTTTGACCTGTTCGCAGTTACTAACTGCGAACAGCTCCAAACCTCAGGTTTGGGAATTTCACGCTTACTTTTGGAATAAGTTTGATTCTTAGTTTATTTTGTTATTTTTTTAAAATTTTCACTTATGTTTTTCAAATTTTCTTCCCAAGGTAGGGCAAACTTGTCAAAATTAACCAATATTCTTAAAAAGGAATATGATGCCCTTACGAGTATTTAAGAGAAAACACTAATTCTTTATTGAGATTAGCATGAGATAATCTTAATTGGTTTAACCCAAACTCTAAAAAAAATTATTGCCACATACAATTCAAATTTCATTGTTTTTTAATATTTTATTATGGGCTCGTATGAGACTACTTGTATAGACTCGTCTCACGATGAGACGGTCTCATACAAGACTTGCTGGAAAACACTAAAAGGGAAAATGGTGCCCTTATTTAGAAATAGCAAATTTATAAATAGTCTCGAATTATTATTCATTAACTCAAAATACCCTCAATTATTATTTAATTTTATATATCCCGAATTTTGAGATACTTAACCTTGAACACTACACATTTTCAACAAGCTATTTTTGAGTATTTTAAGTCATATTTGAGAGTATTATTTATAAAGTTTATTTTCAAAAATTCTTAAAAGTGCAAATATGGTGGCTGATAGTGTTCAAAATAGACCCAATTACACGATATTTACCCGACCTTGAAACTGAACCCAACTACTTAAATGTATTTAAAATAATGTAAAAATCAATATGAACACAAGATTCAATTTTAAACCGATCCAAAAATATTCTGAGTCGAAATTAACCCGAACCGAATGAACACTTATAAGTTATAATGGTGACCTTTAAAAGGTGGAGGAATATGATGCATATAAACAAAGAAGTGGGTTAAACCCAACCGTACACTGTTTTACTTTGAATATCATCTTGAGATCCTCTAGAGTCTAGATAAAGTACATGGTCTCATACTTCCACCCAATTGTTTCTTAACTTCAATTGATAGTGCACATTTCTACTTCAAACTTTTTGAAAAATGCATATCCTAGGTTGTAGATCCCCATCTTCCTATGTAATCTGCTTTATATGTCCTACTGGATGGGAGCTTGAAGCGATGCGTTGATGATCAAAATCCTTCACTGCAGTCACGCCGCCTCAAAATGAATGAACGTTCACATAGCATAAATGGTCCTAAAATCCGCGTGTTTTAGTTCATATTAGTAGATAGATTACCATATTCAGTGGGGCAGGGAGGTGAAGGGCACACAACCTATGACACCCACTTATTCATCCCCGACTAGTCAATTCTCCGAATGGTTCTCTATTCAAGCTTAGTGTTGATCTAGTATTACAGCCCCACTGATCACCACACTTCCGGGAAGAACTTCAGAACTTCCATTTAATTAAGGATCCTCGGAACTAATTAGTTATACATATATAAGAGGATTAGCTCAACGAGAAAATGAATAAATTACCTTAAATAGCCGTTTGTGCCCATATAAGAGGCAAAAGAATATTGTTTGAAGACACATTAAACTTCTTCAAGTATTGTTTGTTGTAAACGTTAGCGTCTTCCCAAGAACAAAGGTAACCACAGTGAGTTCAGCACAGAAAATTGTATCCATGAATGTTCTATTCACGGTCCACCCAAAAATAGTTACTCCACCAGGGTTGGACTGCATATACATAACTGCCCATACGGAAAAAAATGTTATTCGTGAATTTGAATGAATAAGGATCCCCAAAAGGCATAGATAGAAACAAGGAAGTAGAAGCACACACCAAATGCTTGTCTTTTGAGGTACGAAGACACATCTGACACTGATTCTACATTCATAGGTGGTAACACGTAATCAGACGACTCAATGTCACTTTCTATGTAGTTCACAGAAGTTGTAATTGAGGAACCGATGGAACTAAAGTTCCCGCCATGTTCCGATGATTGTAGAGTCTCATTTGAGCGACATGTAAGTAGGGCATGCCATCTACTGGCAAATGACGCGAGGCTTTGAGCCCTATGAGATATCTTTGCAGCAGCATGCAGACAAATAATTATTCCCACTACCTGAACAATGGAGGAGATCTGCCAGGTTTTGATGACAAAAATAAAATGTCAAACAAACACATATATGATGTAATGCAGTATAGGCATCAAATGCATCAGAAAGAGCACATTGACCATTGCTTAATTGCACAACTTAAATTCTAATATACTTGCTCAAATTCCTCATAAAAATGGATTACAGTAAACTAACTCGTTAAATCATTTGTGCTTCATATTAATTTAAAGTTGCATATGATGTTCACAATCAAGGGTCAACAAGAAACAATCTTTTTGTCATTATAAGGGTAAGCCGTAAGGTTGTTTACAATGACCCCTTAAACCCCACTTAGGCGGGGGACACTTGGCAGCGGGGATAATGACATGTTGAGATAGATACTTTATCAAAATCATGGGTGTTTTTTCAAATATTTTAGCAGCAAGAATAAAATTGGCATAGAATTAGAAACTGGGTAGCTTCCATGCAAAAAGTGGAATGCTAAAAGTACTCGGAACAAGCAAACAAAAAAGTTGCATTATATAGCAGTGAAGATGGTGTTTATTAAGAGAACAGTAAAAATGCTGTCAAGAAAATCTACCAGTAATGAAGTAATAAAAAATCGTGACTTACGGCAAAATCTGCAGCATTTATGAACTTGATGGTCCCATTGTTTCCTGTAGTTTCCAGCAGGGTCACAACTTGACTAGCAGTGACAATCAAGAACTCCAAAATAAGGAAAATTCGGAATCTGTGGCTAATTTTAGACAGATTATACGTAAGACGACTGTGCTCTTCAATATATACTAAAATATCCAAATTCCTTTCGAAAAGCTTCTTGTAGTTCTCAAAGTGTACTACTTGTAAATTGCAGACCAAACTGAACAAGGTGCTTCCAGAGAGATAGATTGTTGCTGTGTATGTCCAGGATATCAGCAAAATAAACACAACCACCACAGATTGGATCAATGAATCATTGTGGATAAAGATAGCTCTAACAATCTCCCTTGCCATCTTCAAGAGTAAGCATGGAATTACCCATACTGCCAGCGAGCGAAAGAATGCCTGAACAACTATGACAACAGCTTAAGAATTTTATTTCCAAACAGGTCTCCAAAGATTTTTTTATTCTACTCAAACAAACAGAAAATCTGTGCTTTGTACATTTGAAGTGTAAAATTGCCGCATACATAGAAAGCAACACTCTAGCTAAGTACATCACTACACTTTGAGATTATACAATCTCAATATTCAAACCAGTGTCACACAATTTGCTCATCTACTCGTGAATAGAGAACCGAAAAAAGCAAATCAAGGGTGATTTTTAAACTATTTTTGTCCATTTTGAGAAAATTACAAATACAAAGGCGAATTAGCAGCAAATTGTGTTACACTTGGTTCAAACAACTTGTACATGTCCAAAATACAATATGCTCAATTTAACAAGGAAAAATTTGCATAATCATCTTTTCACATTTGCTCAATGATATTACCTCTGACGATTCATTTATCATTGAAGTAGGGATCAAGGTATTAAAACATCATTTCATAATAGAGACAACTATCCTTATTGTTTAGCCATCTACTTTTAAAACAATTGACCAGAGTCTAAATGTCTTATCAATGGGTTCTCAAAATTTACATGAAACGCAAGATTAACAGCAAATCTCTTTTGCAGAAAGGTTAATTTTCATGATTGATTAAAAAAATTTCTGAAGGAGAAAAATATCCTTTTAATTTATTTCTGTTGCCAATATCTCAACTTTCAATTTTTTTTTCCCTACAGCTTTCCATACCTATCACAGAACTTACTAAAGAACTATTATTTTCACATGCTACTTTCTGTCAAATTCTTAAGTAGAGACATTATTTACAACCAAATCCATCAGGCCAAGTGAAAAACACAGTTACACAATTAGCAAATTCATAAAGAATAGACATAGTTACATAAATGGTCCATACTTTCTGACGCCATCCATCTATTGTGGAGGCATTAGTCAATTTATGTATTAAAGATCCAATCCCAAATAGCCAATACAATCAATGTGGGAGTCGTAATCCATAAATTACACTAGATCTTAAGAAACACAATACCTAAAAGACCAAACCAATAAGAGTCAACAACATTCCATTACCCAATGTCATTAAATGGCACCCACCTAATGGGGATTTGGGGGTCAGATGTACGCGACCTTACCTAGTGATCACAAAGAGATTGTTTCCGATTAACCTTCATAGCAAATATCTAAATAAGAAGTGCACATGATTTATCATATGAGCCATTTAAAAGTCCGGTCAGTTCATCATATGAGCAATTCATATAAATAAGGTAATGGGATTCAGTTTTCTTCCTTGTTCTCAGTCTAATCGATCACAACAATAACTTCAATGAAACTTTTTATAAATTTATCAGTAGAACCTTGAATAGAATACTGTTTCCCAGTATTATTCTTCCTCTTCACATTCATGTCTAAAATCCCCCAAAAAAGAGGCAATCAAAACTAATTATCTTCTTCAATGCCTTGTAACATTTTTCAATAATTTCATGCAATAAATAATTAAGATTCTCAAAATTATTATTATTAACCCAAAATCCACTCAAAGAATACTAGTACAAGTATGAAAAACACAAAAAATGATTGAAACCACATTTCTCAGCTTGAAATTAAAGCAAGCATTCCTTTCAAAGAAGGCAGAAGCAATACAAAAGCAGAAAATAGAAACAACAAAAATGAGAAAAATGAAGGAGAAACTTACATCAATTTTAGGGATATAATCAAATTGAAAAAGCGCAATATTTCCTTGATACTTATCAACAAAAAGAAAGATCCGGAGTCCATATTTCCTAAAACTAAGGGAAAAACAAACAAGAGAAACACCAGCAGCAGTAGCCTGGAAGAAAAGAGTCTCCAGCTCAAAATTCTTAAGGTGATACTCACTACAAGCAGAAGAAGTAGAAGATCCATGACCACAATAGAAGAAGATGATAACTAAAGAAGGAGCAGCAACACCAAAAGAGAAGAAAGAAAGAGTCGATATAGAAAGTGTAAAAGGAGAATCATGGATAAAACCTAATAATCTAAGGAATGTTTTTAAGCGTCGAAGAGAACGTCTGAGAGGAATTGTTTGAGTTTCAGTATCAGTTTGAGTATGATCGCACCATAAATCCAAGAGTGTGCTACGAGCTGTAGAATACGCCATTAATGGAGAATCTATGCAGAAATTGTAAGAAAAGAAGTTGATTGAATCTGCAGATTTTTGTGGGTAATTGAAATTGAGAAGAATGATCCAAGTTTGGTTGGACAATTGGAGAACATGCCAATTCCCAATTACTTCAACTTCAAGTCTAATTATCCACACGGCAACATCCAACAAGTCTTCTAGCGTTTTTATGAATCATGGGATTATTACTTAAAAGTTCGGACTCGTTTTAGAGCTATTCATTTAAGCTATCGGATTAATTTTAAGTTGAGTTAAAATTTGACTTTGTATCAAACTATCAATGCCGTTTTTTTTTATTATTGTATAGCCATTTTTGAAGTTGTGTTGAAGTCATGTTCAATTATACTATAAAATAGAATAAATATCAATATGGATGGAATTGGAGCTAAAACAAGCTATTTAGATTTAATCTGTTTAGAACGCCTGTGTTTTTTAAAATCGGTAAAGATTAGGATAAAATATCAAAAATTTAGGTTTACAGGTTAAATCGGTAAAAATTGAAGTGAATTAGAAAGAAGAATTCACGTAAACAATCACTAAAACTGATTTATTTGTTTACGTAGCCAAATGGTATCTTTTAAAATTTAGGCTTTGATATTGTTGTGGTATTTTTTTTGAAGGTGATATTGTTCTGGTTTTGATTGAATGTAAATTGGATTATTAAATATTAGATTGTCTTTTGTTTGGGTTATTTTCAATTTATTTGAGTACGAATCTACTCAATATATAGATTTTTTTTCCGTTATTTATTTAATTATTAAAGAATAAAAACAAAATAATACTCTATTTTCTTATACTATTAGTAAACTAATTCTATTCACCCTAGTAATCCCATTTGGCTTTTGACACTGTTTAGCTATTACTCTTAACTTGTATTTTATTCTTAATCTATAAGTTATAATCAAGTCAAGTGGGATCTTGTTTGGTTTGTTTCAATGCAAAGATATCTATATCAACTTTTTATAATTTTTAATTATGCACAATTAGAGATATAAATGATAAGATTATTGAATTGGCAAAAATACCTAATTAAATGGGACTATTAGAGTGAATATGATAAGATTATTGACTCAAGTTCAAAATACTAACAGCTCGTCTTGTATGAGACCACCATTTATTTATTTGTCCTTTTAAAAATTATAACTTTGTTTTTTTAATTCGCTGTTAGTAACAACAAATAAACCATAACCTTAGACTTACACGCAAAGATGCTTATTTTGAAGATTAAAATTTTTAATTTATTTTGAGAATTAAAAAATTATTTTCCTCAAAACGATTGGATTCAAAATAATGTCATGTATGGCCCACTTTTTTTGAATGTTTTCAAGTGGATTCATTTTGTTATAGGTCAAGTTATGCTCAAACTAGATTAAGTAGCAATTGAGAAGATAGATTCCTTCCATTTATAGTGCTCAAACTAGCTAATATTTTTCATGTTCTTCAATAAGAACTTAAAATACGACATATATTATGTCGAATAGAATAAAATTAAACCAACTAAATTGATCCGAGCCTCGGCTACAACGAACTATCTCCAGCTAGTTAGTCCGAAATGAAATTACAAAGAAAATACAACAGAAGGACGCCTCTCGAGTTTAGTAGGATAAAGAGGCAGCCAAACACCATAACATAGAAACACAGGTTAAAAGAAATTTAATTGGAAAAACAAAAAAGAATGGCTAGCCCTAGCTACACACCTTGATTTCAAAAAATGATACAAAAATAAAAATTAGGTGGACATAGCAGCCTGATCTGTTAACTTGAGTGCTTGTGTAGCATAAAACCTCACATCGACATCCGGATCTTCGCTCAGCTCTATCAAGCAAGGCCTTATCGTCTTCTCAACCACCTTGCAATCACATTAACAAAGTAGCAATTAATTTAAATGATAGAATTTCACTTGAAGGGGGCATGGATTGGGAGTTATGCAAGCAAAAAAGTCCCTAATTCCAGAACTATCCATAATCTTAGCTTGTGGCTAATACATTGGTACATACACTCTAGTCTAACACTTCTACACAAATGTAAAACTTGGATTAATATACAACATTATCGACATATTAGGGAACCTCCGGTTAGTTCCTAATTCTAGAATTATCCATAACCTCGTTAGCTTGTGGCGAATATACACCCTAGCCTAGAACTTCTACACACATGTACAACCTAGACTATTATACAACATTCTTGACATATTTTAGAGACCAACATCATTCCATTATCGCAATGTCATTAAGTGGCGAAAAATGTAATGGGTCCAAACTATAAATGATGACATGTCAAAATGGTTGGATTCGGGTCATGGGTTGAAATTTCTGGGTTATGACCCACTAATTTCAGATCCGGTTCCGAGTCGAATTCGGGTCATGTCAAATTTGACAGGTCTACCTATGCTGCTTTCCTTGAAGCTTGGTGCTCAAGACCTCAAGTGATAACTTGTGACATTATGGAGCAAATTCCGTTCAAAGCATATATGCACCATTATAGAGTATAGACAATTCTTGAAGAAAACATGCATCATCTAAATGTTCTCTTTTTTAGTTGGGCACAGAAAATATGCTCACATGGCTATAACATTGTATATCTTTTAGTTAATAAATTAACTGAAAAACATAAAAACATTGCACAGACTACTCCTTCCTTTCTCTCTGCTTGAAGGAGAGGAAGAGCATCCACCAAAAAATATCGATGCTATAGGCATTTCATACACCAAATTATTTGCCAAAAAGCAAGTTACTTACCGACGGATCAACAATAGGAATAAGTGACTGCAGCACTTTTGCAACATTAAACTTTATGTTCGGTACTCTGAGGAAATTAAAATGAAATTAGCAACCAATGTGTGCAATTGTCTTCAACATTAAGCTAAATTTGAAGTACGATACCTGTCCTTTGACGCATTTACAACCACTGGTAACAATTGGGAACATGTGATATCAGCACCCATGACAGGGCCAAGCAGGGATATTGATTGTATGATGGTCATTCGATACAGATAATGTGGGTTAGTAGCCATGTCCAGAACCTATTGAAAAAATTTAACACCATATCACTAGCGGTCTTGCCAAGATACTTAGAACGGAACTAGGCTCACAACTTTGGCATTTCTATTAATGTAATAACCTCTATGAAAAAAATTGATTAACTACTGAAATAATTGATTAAAGCACTTTTAAATTAAATAATAACCATCAAAGTAGCTTAAGAATAATAAATTCATAGATTTTCTCACAAGGCGTCAATATTTCAATGTCAAAATCTTTTCCTCGCATACCTGTGGGATTATGTGTTGCATTGCCCATTCTGGACCAAATTCTTCAGCCAGGCGCTTCACATTATTTGCAGCTGCTTCGCGAATTGAATAAACCTGAACTCAAATACATGATGTTAGGCAAACTGAATATACAATAGCAGATAATTTAGCTGCTTAAAAGATTCAAGCACGTGTAGCACTGCATGTATGATGACAAATTTTCTAGTCTGTCTACAAAACTAGTAATCAAAAACAGAAGAAACTCCAGTGATTTAAAAACTAATAAAAACACCATCGAAGGTTCTACGAGATTCTCCGCTTGGCTAAGGGAAAGAAAAAATAAACACAAATTCATCGAAGGTTCTATAATCTCAGTACCCCTTCAGTGATTTCAAACACTAGCCAGTCCATCATAGAATTTGTTTGGACCATTTTGCTTGTAACTATTCTTTTGGCCAGGAGGGGAAACGTACTCATACTAAAGAAGGGATATGTGTTATTTTCACAAACCTTGTCATTCAACCACTGCATGCAAAGAGCACCAAGCTTGTCATCAAAGAACCCAACACCTAATTGACTGGCCAACAAGGGTATGTATTCAATAATGGCCAATCGAACTCTCCAATGCCTATCTTCAGCAAGTTCAACAATAGCAGGAAGTAATGACTGCGATAACAAATCTATGCCAATGACCTGCACTATGAAGCATTGTGATATAAGCAAATAAAAATTATAACATAGATAAAGCAAGCGAGCTGAGGATTTCAACTGTATAGATTTAGCCGAAGTTTGACGGACACTCAATCTCTATAGATCGTCATTTTCTATTTTGATTAAACAGCAAAAAAATCAAGAGACCAGACATAATTGTGTTATTAGATAAAAAAAAAATTTGTTAACCAAAAGAGCAAACATTCACTCAAGGACATAGGATCTATCACATCTTTTCACATTCAACTTTTAGCTTGAAAAAAGGAATTTAATTTTAATTGAGCACTACACATAACCGTATTGTAAAAGATTTTGAGCTCGATATATACACCTCAAGCGCATTAAGTAAACACCCCCCTATTTTACTATACATCAATAAAAACACCTAACTAGAGCCATACACAAGATCAGACTATCACATTTAAGCCGGGTGCACGCCCAAAATAAACACACAGGAAAATTTAAAAAATGATACAGACCTGGTTTACTTGATCAAGCTTGCTGATAATGTTCAAACGAACGTCAGGAAATTCATCTTTCAGAAGAGAGAGAAAGATGGGAAGAAGTTGCTCAATTGTAGCATCCTGCAACCAAGTATAAGTATGCTGGGTCAATTGGACGACTAAAAAAAACAAATCCCTCTAGAACAATCAATATCATATCAAACACAATATAGTAAAAGTTAGCTATAATAGTCATATTGTTACCGAAGATCTCTAATTTATTTTTAATACATTTCATGTAGCGGATCTCATATTTTGGGATGGAGCACTTGCATTGTTGTTCTTATTCTGTAGTTTTATACAAAAATCCTTTATAATCCAAGAGGAACTGCAACAGCTGTCCTCTGATTACAATTACTGTTAATTTATTTTTGACAGGGTGGGGCTGGAGACACACCAGGGAGTACTTAGCCGCTAATCCATAGGCCACAATGTATGTGACTCCTAAACAATGTTAATTTTTAGTTTTTTTGAACTTGGTTCAATATTCCACAATTAAATCTTGAGAATCTCTTTTTTTTTTTTTTTTTTTTTTTTTGCCTATTCTCAATAGCTAAATTATATTATAGATTAAAAAAATTTCACAATGCCTTTTAAATAGTTCAGAGCGATCAAAAATACAACCACTGACCCATTGGATCAACCCAATCGACACAAAACCAACCCAACTGACCATATATAATTACATGTAGAATGATGACACTACATGCCACACACAGAATAGCATATATAATTACTCCATAAGCTCATACCTTTCCCAGAATTGGAGCCATTCCCATTATAACTGAAGCCAGGGCAGAACGAACGTGCTGAGAAGAATCAGATGACAATTCCTGCAAATAGAACAGCTAGTATATCAGGATATATGCCAAATAAAAAATACATCACAAAAGGTACACATACTTCAATTGGATAATTTAGAATCACTTTACATATATCCAATGACAATTCTTCACGTTTACCTTGACACAAGGAAGGATATGCTGAACTGCAAGTTCGGGATTTAAGATTCGGCAAAATTTGGTCACTTTTCCGGCAGCTGCTATACGTACTTCAGCTTCATTGTCACGAAGCAACCGAACATACGCTGGCACTAAATCCGACCTATATAGGATAACGATTAACATCATGCATCCAGTATGAAATATAACAGGAGCACGGCAATGAAAAAGGAATTCTCAACCAGTCCAAATACCTCGTAGGTTCTGGACCAACTGCTTCACACAGCTCATATAGTTGATTGGCGACCATATAACGTACACGCCATGACTTATCCTATTCAACAACAAAAGTAAAATGTGTAAGTCGTAGAAATGGAAAAGAAATCATCCTAGACGATCTAGAATTTCCATATAGGGTGGGGCACAAGATAACTAAATACTTTTCTTTTCCCATGTACTGAAGCAACAATTATCGAACATAATGAAAAGAAGAATTTTACCATGGGAAAAAAAAGGAAAAAAAGGGTACGGAGACAGAATGTGATGGCTCAAGGTAAAAAGTGTGACAAAAGGGAAAAATACAAATGTGGGCAAACAAAAAAAAAACAGATAAAAATGGAAAGGTGGACAAACAAAATGAAACAAATGGAATGTTATACCATAAGTTTTCATGTAGATATAGATAAATTATTCATGGAAAATATGATTATTATTTTGCAATCTAATTTTCCTAATTTATATTTTAATAGTTTTTATATACTACATTTATAGGTTTTTAAAACATTATTGCACAATTTATTTTAACATGGATAATTTATACTTTAATCATAATGATATCCTAATCAATTAATAAATTTTATAGTTTCTTGTACTTGGCATTAAAAAATGTATCCTCTACAAAAATAAATATCCAACTCTCGAATTGTAAAATACAAAATATTAACATAATATTTCAAAAGGATGAAATGAGAAGAAAATTAAAACAATTAAATTTACGCTTCATTATATATGCAATAATCAACTTTCAATATCCACATTTTCATAAAAGCAATATGATTATAAGACATGTTAAAGACATGAGACATCTCATTATCTACTAAGACCTACTTAGACCATGTTTGAGAAGCTGAACTTATACTCAATTAGAATAATTTTATTCAAAGCTCGATTCAAATGAGTTTGGCTTGAACTTGAGCTCCATTCAGTAAGTTAACAGATAGAGATAGACCTAGTCCAAGCTTAACTCGTCTCATTTACTCCACTAGATATCATATTGTGATAAAAATGATTCTTTCTAGAATGACCATTACAACAAATGCATAATTGAAGTGTGTAAAAACTACATTAATGAGGTTTGATGGTGTAGAAGAGAAGTTGAACATGCTATATTTATTTGAATTTATATTTTGCATACCTGGGAAAAGTTGACTATTACAGGAAGAATATGCGCAATGCAATCTTGTGGTTCCAAAAGCTTTCCAAGGGCTGCACAACCCTCAACAGCTAATAGACGAACAGAATCTTGATCTGAAACAAACATTTCAAGAATATCAACAATGCAAAATACATCTCAATGACGCGACATGCTCAAAACAAGAAGCATAAAAAACAAAATGAATATAGTCAAATGCATCATCATCGTTATACCCAATATATTCAGCTATACCCTGGGGAGGGTTGGAATATGGCAAACTATACATATATATTGATTTTCTCATCAACACTGAATTTTGTGCTAAATTTTTAGAAAATATATGAATATACTTTTTGCTGATTCAGTAACGTATTTATCAATTACAGTCTAGTTGATTACATTAATAGTCTACTAGTAACTATAATTGTGAATAGGTTAAAGTAAGCAAAATCAAGTCTCATCCACCAATGCCACAAAACATGGAAACAAGCCCTTTGACAAAGATCTTCCATAAGAATTTACTGTATACGTCAAATGGAGAAAACATACCATCATGTGTCAGATCTTCAAACATTGACATAATATCAGTCTTCAAATAGGTAGCTTCAACAGTAGCTGCAAATTTACCCAGATTGCTGGCTGCTGATCTTCTCACCATGGGCATGTCATCTTGACATAGTTGGCTGTATATTGTTCTTAACTCGGCTTTTACGTTCTCTGGACCGCTGGGATAAGCAATATAGAACAAGCCACAAGAAGAGACACGAGCAGTGAACCACTCACCAGCAGCCAACCTCTAAAGCATGATACATATGACCAATTCAGTGAAAAGAAAAAAAAAACTTCAGTCACTTCGCCATCAAGTACAAGGAGAAAATACAGAGGCATAGTGATTTTCTTTCAAATTCTTTGCTGCAAAATATAAGAAGTTCTACACATTTCATGTAATAGGTTAAAACCAGTTTACATTCAAATGAAAATATAACACACCTGAAGGTAAAGGATTGTGATTGATTTGATCACTTTGGCATAAGGTCCCTGTATCTTTGGTTTTAGACATATAACTAAAAATTATGTTACAAACACACCAAGGGAGTGTTACTCATAATTGCACAAAAAAAATGAGGGCTAAACACAAAAAAGACCATGCCCTCAAGCTATTATCAAACTCAATGTAGCTCTCCTATAGAAAGCCTCAAATATTAGAATTTGCAAATTTGTTTAAGAAAAGCTATGCTTTCAGATATCCTTTTGCTTTCTATTTTTAGCAGTGGTGCACCAACTCATTAAGGGGCATCTTCCACACTATAGGAAATGAAGCTTCCTTGTCCTTGATTTCTAGGCACTGCTATTGCAAACAGCGCAAGCGAAAAGCCAATGAGAAATAACCCATTGGAAAGACGGAAGATGATCAAGAAATTCCGCCTCCCTAATACACGAACAATGATGCATTGAAGTGAAAAAGCTCCGTCACAATATCACATTAAAACATCCTTGCTTGGAACCTTCTCCACACTATGCGAGACATTAACAACTCAAACACAAAACTTGACATTCAAGTGGTTAATTCCTATACCAAACGTCAAGTGAAAGTCTAAGCCACGCTTCCCTGATGCAACCCATCACAAGAAGATATTTTAAAGCCACTCTTCACTGATGCAACCCTTTACTCTAACATCTTTAGTTCTCATAACCCAATTTGATCCTTGACTATGTTCATAGATACTCCCATGTCTCTCCTATTTCGCACCACTTTCCATGTTAATTTGTCCATTGATTTTGACCCTTTTTCTTTTTTGGCAATGGTCTCACTCTCATTCTTTTAATCTCATCCACAAACTTATACTCTCTCCATTTTAACCACTCATTCCTATCCTCCTGTTTTTTGTCTCATCTCCAACCCAATTTTCATTTCTACTAAATTTCATACTGCAAACCGAGAGGGACAAAGAAAGTAAAGAATTGGATGTTTTCCCACAAACCTCTAGAGCGGTCGAGCCAGTTTCCTTTGAAATTTCATACATCAAATGGTTAGGCCTAATGTAATACCAAGACTTCCATCGGACCACTATGCTTAGGCGGAAAAAATTCTTTGTGCTTCACTCAACAGAAACCTTTATCAGAATTGGTGTTTAACCTAGTGTCACATGATCTACTATTCTTCTCGTGAATCACGCATCGCAAAAAGCAAATAATGATAAGTTTTGAGCTATTTTTGGGTCATTTTGAGCGAATCATAAATTAAAAAGGCGAATTATGTAATAACACTGGTTCAACAATAAGAAATTGTGAGTGAACAAAGGATAAAGTAAATAGGTTAGCCGAGAAAGATACTCCTCAAAAATGCTAACCTCCCAATACACATACATGACTACACTCAAAATTCAAACAAAATTTATAGCACCGGGCATAAGCCACACAAAAAGTTGTCAATGGCTGTTTGTTTGTGAGACTTGGTATATGGGCTTGGCTTCCCAAGTTTCATCATTTATGTTATCCCCCTTACCAGGACATCGATTGTGAGACTTCCTTTCTCAATCTTGTGTCTCCCATACATGTCACTCCAAACAAACAAGGGATTTTCCGCGTCTCATGTCTCATGTCCCTGGATTTTCCATGTCTCAAGTCTCATGTCCAAGTCTCACTAGTATTGTCCCTCAAACAAACACCCCAACAAGTTAAAGTAACATAGCACCACTTATAGTGAGTAAAAAGCACAGTTATGACAATATTGACTACATATATTACACATATGAATATGATACATAAAAGAGAAACAGAAATAAAATAGAAAATGGGTAAGCACCTAACCTTAACCATAACAATAAAATTTTCGACAAGATCAGATTCCTTCATCTGGGAACCAATTCTGCAGAGTGACTCAACCGCTTTATCCCTTACACAAGTTTCTTCAACACTGCATAATGTCTCTAATGGAGGAAGCAAAACAGTAGCATGGTCGACACCACCAACATAAGGAATAAAGGCACCCAACTCTTCAGCCATAGCTAAAAGCACCTCATCGTCATCATCATTATTATCACTCAAAAAAGGGATCAACTCCTTACGGGTACGCTCCTCTCCCAGAGCTCGGGCAATGGTAGAGAGACGTCGAATCGAATTCAAACGAAGCTGAATATCCTCATTTTTCAGCTCATCAATTAACACAGCAATTGGGTATAGCGGTTCTTCTACCATAGCCATTGTAAGGTACCCTCACCTCACAGATTTGCAATTCACTGTATCAATTAATAAAAAAAACCAATAAATTCAGAATAAAATGTATGAATCAAATAAACAGAAAAAATGGAAATGAAATTAAGAAACAATTGAAAGCTAGATCCGAAGAAAAAGACGGAAAAATAAGAAGATCTGGAGACAGAATGGAGAAAGTGCAAATGGGTTGGTAGAAAGTATGAAGTAACAACAAAAGGAGATCTAAGAAACCCAAAAAATGGAATCAAAAGAGAGAATCAATGGCGGAAAATGAGAAACAATGTGGTAATGGGGGGAGAAGGGTATACGTACCAGAGTAAAATTGAGCGGCAAGGACGGTGGATTACCCAGATATAGAGGAGAAAAATATCCTTTGGAGCTCTGGAATTGAGGATGAGAAAACAAAAGGAGGTTTGAAATGGGTTGAGCATAATAATAATGTACACTATTAGTCTATTACCCTCTCATCCTCTATTTGGACCGATTTTTATTTTAGTTTTTCGCATTGATTTTATATTAATTTTTTTTAAGAATGTTTTCATTCATAAATCTATATTATTGCTACATTTTAATCACTTATTTGTATTATTTACTTGTTTATTGTCGTATTTTCCGATCACGAATTCTTGTTGAAGACGGTTTTTTTGACAGATCATCTCTAATTGGGTCAGCCCATAAAAAAATTGTAGAGTAAGAGTAGGCATTAGACTTTAATGGGTTGGAGCTCAGAGACGTTTCTCAGGAAACCGACTATTCTCTAATTTATTTGATTTTAATTGACAAAATACATTTCCATTTGCTTTCTCGTTGGAGAAGACATTATTATGATATGTATGCTATTTTTCTCCTAAATCCGACTATAAAAAAATAAAAGGGAAAAGTGTTGAAAATTGAATTTTAAGTTAGTTCAAAAATAAATACTTTTATTATTTTTGGATAAAAAAGAATTTAAATTCAATTCTTATCTAATGTTATGTTTTCATTTTCTTTAATGTTCCATGCATTCAAAAGAAATAAACCACTATGAGTTAAGCCAAGGTTTTTTCCTTGAAAATCGGTCTCAATTCTTTTTGTTAGAATTATTTGCTCATTATTTTTATCAACTCTCGGTGTTTGGGTTTTATGCACTTAGAAAAAAAAATTTACTCTTGCAAACTTTCTTAACATTATAATGATAATACCAAAAGAAATTTAATAAAAATTGTGTAAATAAGAAAATAAGATGTTTGATTTGAGTATATAAAAAAAAAACATTTAATTAGAATAAAAGCAATTACTACATGTTATTAGACACACTTAAATATTTTTTACCTAATTGATTTGATAATATCTAATATGAACTTAGTTTAAAATTCATCCATCCTCCTTCATTGTGGAACATGAACATGAATTAGTTCAAAACTCATCAATCCTCCTTCACTTGGTTGCTTCTCAATCATCATTCATCAATTCAATTGAATTTTACAATTTTTTCATGTTAGGGTTTATGTTTGTGTTCAAAATTCAAGATTATTTTTATTCGCTGTTAAGGACTTAATAATTGAATACTCTGATGTAATCAGTTGACTATACTCATTCTAAAGACCTCTAGCTGGAGTAGCAAAATCGTAAATCGTGTGATAACTACATCACAATGGGTGCACCCTAAAACTATGTGGTGTCCTGCTGGGAGTCCGATATCGTCACAAATATTAACCATGCATCTTTATTAAAGATTTATTAATGAAATTACCATGAAATTCTTGGATTAGAAAGTTGTAACTACTAATTTTAGATAAGGAGAACCATAAATTGGACTTAATTTGGTTCATAAATTGATATTTAGCAAACGAACAAGCTCAAATTGTCGAGAGAATTTTAATGAGTAAACATTCATGACGACATTAAACCCTAGTTTTATTCGTCATGAACTATGAAGTGAATGTACAATCTAGTTACATTATGCAAACGAGGCATGGTTTACTACATACTAAGAGGGCTTGAGCATATCAAAACAAGTCACTCGTGAGGTCGTGGCCTGTTGGCGTTGAGCTTAAATTATATTGATGGTTGTTAGATATACTACCCGAGTACACCGTCCTGTCATACCATGATAAACATCGACAATACTAACTTCACACTGCTCAACTATTTACATCCGTGTGATCGTGTCTCTACAGGAAACTTTATTTTCGTGCCATAATCAGAAAAAAGGCATGAGGATAGGAACTTGTATCGATAAAATTAAGCGATGATTCTTAGACATTTAGAAGCACTATGTATTTCTACAACACGATTTTCAAGCAACAGTCACCGGTACTTGTTGGTAAACAGGTTCCTTGAAATTGGCTTTCTCACTAAGTTCCTTGAATGAATCGACGAGATTTTGGAGCCTCGCAACAAATTCGATCAAAAGAGAAGAGAACGTTGCTAGAGATAATGCACTAGCACTCTCGTAAGTCTTTGACTCGTATTCATTTGGCTCTTTATCATCGGCAATGGATAACAATGACGCAGGCAAAGATGCATGCTTCCCGTGTGTTCCAAAATTGTTTTCACCATCAAAGTTCGTGTAATCACGATGCAGTGCTTCGAGGTCACTGACCGACTTCACTTCTGGTATCAAGTTTTCGAAATCTGTTGTCTGTGAATGTTGAGTTTGTTCGGGACTCCTTTCATGGTTTCCGATTTCCCAATACTCTGAATTGACGAGAAGATACGATTTTCTATCAATTTTCTTTTGTAATTCTTCGACTGCATCGTCTACCTGGTAAAGTATATCTTCTTCTTGACCCAACTTTTCCATTCTTTTAAGTCTATTTCCCAGCTCACGTAACACTTTAGCACCTTCATTACCTACTCTTTGAAGCTCACTACGAAAAACTTGTCTTCGTTCAGCAGGCGCCTAATGCATAAGAGAACAAATCAATGAGCTCATAAGGCAATCGTTGCACGGATTATATTTATAGGAAGGAAAGGAGGCAGTAAGTCCTTGCATTCAAAGTTCAAACAATAAATCAAGAAACAAACACACCAACGAATACAAACTTAAACTTTTTACTAATAGAATTTCTCCACGCATAATACGCATGTCTAATGTTCAATCAATATGTCAAGAAACACATTTTTTGTATGAAAAAAACTATGTCATTACAATTTATACTAAGTAGCGAAAAATGCATCTTGTCAACAATTACATTTTTTGCATGAAATGATGCCACTACAATACTTCTTCCGTCCCATTTGATTAGCACCTCTCAAAGAGGTGTAATTATTAATTTGTTGTTGGCGTAAGTAGGGTCAAGAAATGAGTGGATCAGATCAAAAGAGTGAATGAATTGTGGGTGAGATTAAAAGAAAATTGTGGGGAGTCGGGACCATAACTAATAGAGGAAAGGGTGCAAAATAAGTGGGGCAAACCAAAATAGAAATTAAGTGCAAATTAAATGTGACAAGGGCTGTATATACTAAGTAGCTCAAAATGGAATTTGTGTGATGTTTCTTTTGTGTTGCCGTTTAGCATCTTCCCACTCACCTTCCTAGACTCCACCAGTTTGTACTTGGTGCTCATACACCATCCCAAAAATGAAGGATGAAAAAGAATGCCTATAGCTTAAAGAAATACATTTGTGATAATTTGCCAAAATAGATTCTTTTGTGAATTGTGACATGTTCAAAAAAGGAGGAAAAGAGGTGAGAAAAAGAGAAAAAAAAAACTGCGACGAAAAAACAAAAAAAAAAAAAAGAAGAAACGGTTATGTACAATTCATGTGTCGGTCAACACGGGCCTTTTTCTTCAACTGTCCGGAACCCATTGAGTGGTATGAACCTTTTCGCAATATGGTAGTTTCCTACAACGTTTTATTATTAAGGTAGTTTTTTCCCATAAATGTACTCTAATTAGGTATAAAGGTGTTCAACGGGCCAGGTCGGATAAAAAATTTAAATGGGTAGGGCCGGGTAGTTTTCCCGTATTGACCTGACCGCTAATGACCCGTTAAAATGTGACCCGAATTGGCTCGACCCGACCCGTTAAACACCTCTAATTAGATAGTTCCCAACAAAAATGGTAAAAGGGCTAACAAAGCCCACGCAAACAAACATAGTTTAAATCATATGAGTACAAACCTGAATCTCAGAAAGTATACAGCCATGCATAGCCATGACCATGAATGCACAATGCCTCAGAGCACCACTAACTTTGGTATAGGATTTCCATGGATAAGCAAGCATTTTGTAAGGACCGTGAGGTGGCTCCCAAATAGCAAAGCCTACCTACATATGCAACAAACAGAAAGATGGCTCAGTTAACCGAAAAGCTAACTGCTGTAAACCATTCAAATATCAGCTTACCAAAGTATCCTCTTGACTTGCTGAATCTACGGCTGATCTGTAACCACTATAAAGTGGATCATCGGAAGCTTGAAAAGTAAGAATTTTTGATGGGACTCGTTTATATTCAATACAGCACAGGTACCCATTCACAACACCTAAAGAATAGCTTAACATTAGTTACTCAAAAACGACGAATTTGACGATGAAAGGCAATACGCAAAACGTATGTAAGGACTTTTTGTCAAATAGGTGTAGGACCTTCCATTCAGGGATTGTTAAATAGGGATCTGTAACCATTTTCCTCGAGTATTTTCTGAAGTCCCTCTCGGCCTTTCAATACCAACAGCAGCAGGGAGCCTAAAATTTCAGGAATGATTGGTCGTACTGATGAATGGCACTACACTAATTTTGACTCGGATTATAAATCTATTTCTTAGATAAAACTAGTATTGGTTTCTACTGATTGCAGTTTATCTTTTCCCTAGGACATTGAGAACTCCTAATGGGATTTTGTTATAGGACAAATAAGAGAACTGAGAACTCACCCTAAAGACTAGCCTAATAGGTGACAACTCTCCTTTACTCTATAAACCCCACAATAATTGTCCATACATCTGATGTGCGACAAAGTTCCACAATCTTATAATAGCCTCAAATCTATTCCATTACATTTGAAACCCCATAAGTTTCAACGTCCTTGTTGGTCACGGCCAGGCCATCACTCCGAGTTAGATCCTCGTTATTCACGGCTACATTGGTCACGATTGGGTTAACCGAGGCCACCACTCAAAGTCAGATCTGATACCATTATTAAAGAACATACAAGAGAATTCACCCAAAAGACTAGCCTAGTAGGTGAGAGAGCTCATTTACTCTATAAACCCCACATTAGTTGTCCGTACAACCAAATGTTGGACAAAATGCCTTGACCTTGTAATGGCCTCAAATCCATTCCATCACAGATTTACAAGGTTACACTAATACTTTTCAAATTTCCGAGGAGATTGACAGAAATACGATTGACAAAAATAAACTGATATTGGCAAGTCAGAAGCTAGATTGACATGTTTAGTCAACAAGGTTTCTCCCTTAGTTCACTTCTTACAAGATTTACTATCCTCTAAAACTTTTCAAGGATCAAATATGGTTGTCTTCAACTTTGTCTTTGCTGATTTGGCTAAGCTATTTACTGATAGTGTTTCAACAATAATCGATCCTTATCGAGCTTAAGATGATCATGATAATGTCTGCAGATGTAGATCTTTTACACATATATGGATCATAATTCATATGTAGATAGGTGAAAAAATATACTTCAATGAATGAAGTGGTTCAAAAAAGATAAGGCTATTAGAGTGAAGGGAAAACAAAAAGTAAACTCACCCACGAGTTATGCCTTGTCACCAGAAAGCATAGTGCAAAATATATGATGTACAGCGAAAGTTTGTTGCAAAGGTTTATATGATTATCGCGACCAAAACATAAGGTGATACAATCAAAAAAACTAATTTTGTTAACTGCAAAAATCTTCAGCGGTGATGACCAAAATCACAATAAAGTATAATGTTCTTGATCTTTCATGTTGATTTATTTTGGTATGTGTAGCCGACCCACAAAGGCCCAAACTCCATATATTGAGATTAAGGCTTTGGAATTGTTGTGATTATTAATCAACAATCAGCATTAGCATCATAAACGTAGTGTTATATCAAAAGATATGAAGGAATCATCAATATCATCTAACCTTCCAAAGAAGTTGCAACATTCATAAAATTCTTCACCACCAAGCTGTGCAGATCCTCTCCAGCCCATATCGGGTAAATACATGTGTTTATCAACAAGGAAACAGCAGCCCCAAGTGCAATAAGTATGAATCTAGTTATAGCTGTATTGACAAATTCTCTTGTCCTATATCCAGATACCATGATGAAGCAATACGTCAACAAGAATACTCTGAACCCATACTCGTATGCCTTCATTGTAGGATATAACTTCAAATACGTCGCAACAAATCCTAGCCATGTGCAAAATCATAAAAAAGATGCTAAGATATAAAGCAGATTGAAGAGAATTCATTGCAAAAGGAGAGCTATTGAGAAGAGTAGATGTCATTAATAGTATTTACCTATGATGAAAATACTTATAATAATAACGAGTTCTTCCCAATCTCCAGCAAGAGTTGACAGCATTGCCATGCCCAGAGCAAGACCACCAGCAGATAATGTCCCCAATCCACGGTTGAATCCTTTGCTAAGTGTGGCTCCTAGAAATGCAACGAACAAGTCACTTTTTAGCAGCCAAAAACAGCGCAATCAATTTCCATACAATGAGGATATAGCGGATCAGTTCACTATATAGAGCAAACATCCTCTAAACTCTGAAGTCGACAGCTAAATATGATGAAACCGGAAGCAACGAAAACAAGACCGCAGTCAGACACACATTGAAGTGACTTCTGGTAACTGGGAATTCAAAGGAGAACATGATCAATTATCATGGTATTCAAGTCAAAAGCCTACACTCTCCAAACCATGCCAGAAAAAGGCTCATAATGTTCCAATTGGGGCTAGAAACAGTCAAGTTTCTTTTTGGGTCAGCATTAAAAGGGTTGAAAAATGATCAATCAAACCTAACCTGTATAATGAATCAAATGGATTAAAAAGCTCAACCCTAATTCAACTCATTTACTAAACAGGTTACTCACTTGTTCCATTTAACCCATTAATCACAGATTATATAATATTTTATCTTGAACAATTACACTTCTGAATAATGAAAAAAAAATTCACCATAAAATGGAAGGCATTCTAAATTTCACCTAATTTTTTTATAGTTGTATGGGGATGTTAGGCAAATTAGCTTATTGGGCAATTTTAGCTTATTTTGATACAAATGGAGGGTTGAGTGGTCAAACCAGCCAATGCTAATGTTTGGTAAGCTGGTTGAAACAACTTATTGTTACGAATAAGTTGTTTTTGAACAAGTTGCTCATAGTAGCGGGTTTTAAATTGGCTGGTTTGTTAATAAAATCACTCCACTATAATCAATTATCAGCTATAAGCAAAACAACATAGCTTTACACTTTTTTATATCAAATTTTAATATATATCAAGATAGTAAGAGTTTATATATAAATAGGTCATCGGGTTAAAAATTTTAACCTGAAACTAATTTATTGGATTAACTAGGGTTGGAAATTGGTTTGAAAAACTCAATCAAACCTGTCGGGTTAACACGTCAGATTAACTTTTCCAATCCTATGTTTCATAAATTTTTACACGACAAGAATGTCAAAGCTTTAATCAAAACATATAAAGTCAGCTACATGAACCAACATAAATCAATGTGAAAGATCATTGGAATATTTTCATAAATTTTCAACAAAAGAAAAATTGAAAGTCAAATTGAGAATAACGATGAAGGAATATACAAGAACGATAGATACATTAGTGGAAGTAATAGGACTCATAGGAGACCAGCACGACTTTTATTGCATGATAAAACAAAATGTTCAGCCACACTGAATTTGAGTTAACTATATCTCTACAACAAATGGGTACATTTTTGGTGTACCATACATGATTACAACAATGGTTGTAGCTTCTTTCAAATTTGGATACGTCAAAAGACAAGGATTCACACCAGGGTAACATAATTCACCTTTCGCATTCGCGATTCGTTCAAATTTGCCCAAGAATAGCTCAAAATCGACCATAATTCGCTTTTTTCGATTTGTGGTTCGTAAGGAAATTAGCATATCATGTGACACTGATCCACACAAGCTAAATATCAAAGCTTTACAATAGTTCATATCTGGATAGCGCAGCCAAATGGTGGAAAAGCAAATTGGGAGGCTCACATTCCCCACTTGCCAATTCTGAATGAAGCAAAAGAGAAGTCCCTTTTGTTCTCAATTTATTTTTATGACCAATTCAAAAGGGGGACAAAAAAGACACATCAAACTAAAAAAATGAACTCTATTTCTAAACTATTTCTAAATAACAGAATTAAATACATTCACCTACCAAAGCTAAATATGAATAGACCTAAGACTCAAATGGTCCTCAAATTCGAAGAGTACGATGACAAGCACACAGACATGCATTCACAGCATAGTTTCTAAAACAAATACTTCCATGTTATTATTAGAATTTAGAAGTGTACAACAGTTCCGATGACCCGATATTTACCCGGCCTTGGAACCAAATCCGACTTAACCCGACTTCATAATAAATTTAAAATAATGTAAAAATTAATGTTGGCACAAAACCCGATTTTGAACCGACCTGAAACACATGACCCGAAATATACCCAATGATCCGCATGAACACCGCTAGTTATTATATTGCCAAAATCAGAGCATCCTCCATTGAATTTGGATACTGGTTTAAATATAGATGGAGCATTTTTTTTAAATATAAAACAAAGGATGATAATCAGCCACCCCCATCAAGCACCTCAAGCATGCTTTTATGACAATGAAGTGAAATAGTTGCAGAAGAGAATCGTGGGTTAGTCTAATGATCGAATGCTATACCTTCCACCTCTATTGACACGGGTTCAAATCTCATTAGCTACAGAAAAGATTAATTCTCTCTCCCCTCATCTGTACGAGATTCTACGGTCTTAACCCCGAATCATGAAGAACACTCAATTAAGTTTTGCATGTATACCCAATTTCAAAAACCCTCAAAAATTCGAAGTTTTTTTTTTTTTTTTTTTTTTCCTGGAATCAATTATCTTAAACAAGAATGAAATTCAAACCCACGAAAACAAATAAAGACAACATAATGAAAAAATGAATCAACATGGCAAACCAAAATTCAGAATATAGCAATCATATAGAACTAATCAACCATAAAAACTGGAATCATACCATAGAAACAAAAACTAGTAATCAAAAATGGGAAATTAGAGTAATAATCAGATAACAAAATAATAAAAAAAAAATGGAGAAAGAAAGAGAAGAGAAGAGAAGAATACCAACACTAAATTCAAAGACAACAACAACAGTAAGAATAGCCCAGACAGAATATTTGCCGAGTTCCTCAAAAGGCTTCTTCAAAAAGATAAGGAAAGAAAGAAGAGTCAAAGCAAGTCCCATTTTCGCGGAGTAAATAACTTTACTTGGATCCGATTTCCCCATTTCAATGGATTTTGAGATGAATTGTCGAAAAGCATTCCACCCATTTGTAGTAAAAGAGGCAAAGCAATTAGGTTGTTGTTCATGAGAAGGGTGTTCTAGAAAGGGAATACCCAATGAAGAATAGCCTTTGGAATGAAGTAATTTGTCTCTCTCCCTTTTCTCTGCAAAGCTGTATCTGAATGATCCTAATTTGGCAGCCATGGAAATTGAAAACTAAGGTTGGTTAGGACGAAGAACCAATACATTAAACTGTCCTGGAGCCTGGAGGATTCTACCGTCAATAATACTCGTATTACTACGTTTGTCCCACAAATTATTTGTTAATTTTAACTTATTAAATTTATTATATTTTTATATTTATTAAATTTTTTATTATTTTTTATTGCAATCACCTAATCAATTTATAATTTTTTTTTATTTACGTACTCCTTTTTTATTTAGTTTACTCCCTTTATTTCAATGATTTTGTTTCATTTCATTTAGGCACGTTTGTCAAGACTTATAAAGAAGTTTTAATATTTTTAACGGTGTATAACTAAAAATTATAAAAGTTGATATTAATAATTCTTATGTTAAGACTTATTTAGTTGATATTAAATGTAACAAAGTCACTAAAACGGAGGTGGTATAATATTTAATATTCAAACAAATGTATACTAATTGTTTGTCCTGGTCCTAAAGAGAAAAATTGTAATATGAGAAAAAAAATGAATGTTGGTAAAAATAAAGAGATAATTAATTATATAGATAAAATTAAAAGAAAATTAAAACATTAAAATAGAATAGTAGACCAAAAAATAAATTGAAGGAAGTTTGAAAAAAATTTAATGCAACAAAAAAATAATAAAATATCAGTTTCTTTATAGGGTAAGTGGTTGGTACCTTCTGGCCTTGGGTACTATGACAAAAAAAAGAATCCAATTATATTCCTTTATCTTAAAAATATCTTCTAGAAAAAGACCCAAGCTTTTTGGAATTTTTCCAAAATAATGTTAATTTATAAACTAAGCTTTCTCTATAATAGATGGTTACACTTTCATTGGAAAAATTATCTTCAGTAATTCAATCTTTTTACAATTTTTCTATAATAATTTTACCTATTAATTAATTATAAATAATCTTAATTATTAGGGTACTTATCCAAAAATATTGTTCATCAAAATTTTACCTGTTTTTAGAGGTAAACTTAAAAAAAATAAAATAAAATAAAATTACAAAAAAATCAAATAATAACCACCCATCCACCTCAGCCGATCCCCTACTCTAGCCGGCCACCACTTTCCCTACCTACCCTCCCTGCCATCCACCCCTCCCCCTCCCTTACCTCTGCTGGTTCATGTTGTGTATATGTGCACTAGCTTCCATTACCTCCTCCACTTGGGCCACCTTTCCTCCTTTACTTCCCAACTGCTACCAACTCTTCCCCTCCCCCATTTCTGGCGAGTCCCCACCCCTCCCCCTCCCCCTCACCACAGTCACTAATTTTCCTCTCCACCGTTGCCCAATTTTTGAAAATCTTCTCATTTTTCCTTCTCCTAACCCGCAAACAACTGGCCATCACCTTCACCTAGCCGTCACTAACCCAACACCTCTCGAACCACCACCTAGCTAAGTCAAATCCTAATTTTTTTTGATTAAAATCTGAAAATTGGGTGGAGATTTAGATAGAGTTTTGCGATTTTGTGGGTGGGTAAAATTGTACGGTTGTGTGCCACTAAAAGAAAAGGGTTGTGGTGATGGTGTTGGCGGCTGTGTGGTGGTGTCTCCAGTGAGAGGGAGAGGGTGGCAATGGGGCTGGGTTGTTAAGGGGGTTTAATTTTTTTAAATTTTTTTGTGATATGTTTGTAATTTATTTTTTTTTATATTCAAAATGACTTGCTAGAATAGGTAGCAGGTCACCCGAGTGTACCCAAGGTAAAGACCCTCCTAAGTTTGGATTATTCATGGTTAATCGGTAGGTGGGATTATTGTAGGAAAATCGCGAAAAGATTGGATTATTTAGGGTAAGTTTTCCTTCATTTTAATATGTCTTCTTAATTTTGTAACATTTTTATTTCATCAAATATTTTTTTTTATTTTCACTAATTTTTAATCATACATATAAAATTTAGTGATACGTACTAATTTGCCTTCCTTCGTTCTGAAATACTAGCTGCATTAGATTTAATGGCACTATATATCTTTTCAAGCTTCTTTTATATATTACAACTAATGTGTAAGAAGAAATACGATCAAGTAAGATCTTGTTTAAATCATCTAATCGCATGCTTTCATAATATCAAAATTTTATTTTTTTAATTAAGTGAGGTTTAAGATGTAAATGATCAAAATTACGTATTAAATTGCATAATGAGATATAACAATTATAATGGAAAAATTGTTGTGAATAATCCAACTTATTTTCAATTACCTCCCAATAATCTCACATTTTGAAATTTTTTTAATAATTTAACATTTGCTTTTAGTTTGTTGCTAATGGACCTTTTAAAAAATAACCTGCTATATTAGGTTACCTCTCATCTTCTCCTTTCTTTATAATAATCCAATCTATTTTCCATTACCTGTCAATAATCCCACCTTAAATTTTTTTTAATGATCCAACCTTTGCTCTCAGTTTGTTGCCAATAGACCCTTCAAGAAACTAAATGAAATTGTTATTATTTCTCCAAACTTAAGAAGTAGATCATTGCATAAATAGTAATTATCTTTACATACATATCCCATCAACTAGGGGTGTTCAAAATATCCGACCTGCTTGACCCAACTCGCCGACCTGTTGACCCACATCCTAAATGGCATGTCAACTTTTTAAAAAAATAATATAATCCGGGTCGAGTACCCGACCCACCTTAAACCAGGTTGGGTCATGGGGCACAAAATACATTGACTTTGGTACCCGCCGACCCGTTATGTATTATATTTATCAAGTTGAAATTTACACGTTAAAAATTTATAATCAATATAATTATAAAAATTAATAATAATCGTATGTTTTTTACAACCTTTCAAAAGTATACTACCCTTTCAAATCAACGGCTAAGAGAAATTGAGTATTTTAATTGTGGATTTTTTTTTATAATAATTGAAGAGAAAATGTGTCAAAGAAATTAAAAGAGACTTAATATGTATGGATGAGATATATTGGATTTAATATAAATTAGTGGCAAAGAGAAATTGAGCATTTAGCTTCTCAAAGGGTTTATTGGCAACAAAATAAAAACAAAGGTTGAATTATTAAAAATTCAAAAGGTGGGATTATTGGCAGATAATGGAAAATAGGTTGGATTATTACAAAGAAGGAGAAAATAAGAGGTAACTTGATATAGCAGGTCATTTTCTAAAGGATCTATTGGCAACAAACTGAAAGCAAAGGTTGGATTATTAAAAAATTTTTAAAAGGTGAAATTATTAACATCACTAAAATTAATTAGATTATTTACGACAATTTTTCCTATTTATTTTAATTATGAGAATAAGATTGGGGTATGTGGTGGAAATAAAGCAAATTAAAAAAAAGTCTTAGTAAATAACAGTTATTTGTGACATTAATAAATCACCTTATGTGGTAGGATGTGATATTGATACTCCAGATTTAGCTTTAAAAAGGATTGATAGACTACTTATATCAACAAGATGCATCTTCTTTTCATGGGAGCCCAATTGCTAAGAACTCAACAGTTAAGCATGCTTAGTGGGGAGCAATCTTAGGATGGGTGACCTCCTAAAAAGTTTTTTTGGGTGCGCACGAGTGAGGCCAAAGTACGCTGGAAAGACTTGTGTTGGTCTATGGGGCCAGTCTACAGTCTCCATGAGTAGTCACCGGCGGTCCGAGGGGCTGGGGTGTTACAATGATAGGGTGAGAGTTTTGTTATTTTATTTATTTTTTTTGATTTTGTTTATTTAAATATTATTCTTTTTGTGGTGATTTGCAAATCATGGTTATTGATTAGGAATTTTTAAATTAAAAATTGTTTGAGTTGTTACTTGTTAGTGATTTTTTGGCATGTCTTTTTTTAGAAATTTGACAAATTTTATAGTATAGACCTTGATATAAAACGTTAAAACTCTAAAAATTTATATGCATAAATAGTTGAAAATGTCTTTGTGTTTTATTTGACAATTCCTAATATATTTTCATATTGCCCAGATTTTATCAACAAGTACATTTAAAAAAAAATACAATAAATATTAGTAACAATCAGTATTTTTCCTCAACACACATCAATGAGAGGGTGTTTGTGATTTGTGAATAATAAATAGTAGAAAACAATATAATTGTGAGTATTTGATAGTTTTAAATATATCATCTGTTTTTTAAAGGTGTTATATTTCTTTCAAAAATATAATCACATATAAAGAAAAGCATAGAAATTAAATAAACGAGGGTGATATACAATAAATAAATTTTCAATAAAATAATAAAAGTATTACATGTATATATAATAAAAAAGTTATTGTGTACAAAGATAGTATTTACATGGCATACTAGCTAGCAAGCACAAGGCTTTTTCTCTTACCATGAAATGGAACCAAGTTTGAATAATTTAACTTTATGACCTCTATGACCAAAGTCCAAACTAAACATAGAGGATGAGAGGCTCTTCAACAATGATACATTAGCTTGTGTCAATGATACAATAATTTTTCCTAGCTTGATAACTTAATAGAGGAAGAAAGAGGAGCCTCGATGATTTGAGGAGGAGCGTCCACAATTAGATGAGGAGGATCGACCTATGATAGAGGAACATGAGGTGCATATGGTATTAATAAGGATATATTAGATATAAGAAAATGGAAGGAAAAGAAGATGAGAGATTAGATGGATCATTTTTGTTAAAGTATCGATCTTTTCAAAGTTAGAAAGATTTGAAGGAAAAACTCTCATTTATCTTCCTTTCTCTTCCCTTTCATCTTAAACAAATAAGAGTTATTTTCCTTATTTTCCCTTCTCCCTTCCCCATTATTTTCTTTCTTTTCTTTCTAAAGTAGTTATCCAAATATACTGTAAGAGTCAAATTGTTATGAAGGTGCCTCAAAGTCAAATGCAAGAGCGAGTCGTGGTCTATGACTATGAGCATCAGTATTAGCACAAGCCAATGTCAAACTAGATAGCAAGAGTTTATGTTGCATCATCCAACATGTGAGATCTGCCAACCAAGATCAAATTGTTACCTACGAAGCTAACCACAAGACTTATTGACGCATATACTATATATATTGTCATGTCCTCTAACAAGTCACATACCATGCTTAAGTCACGAAAAAAGTCTCTCAAGACTGTCATGCAAAAGATTATACATCCACATTGCCATATTTTCCTTATTCTTTGCTAAACTAAAAAAAAAAGTAATAGGCATCGACATTATCATTAACCCTCTCATAAAACTGTCAAGAATATCAACATATCCAATGACGAATTGCTCATATTATTTGCATTTATTTGTAATATAAAATCTTTAATAAGTAATATCAACCATAAAATATCGATATATTCAAAGAGTTAACATATTTCATTTTTTATAAGCTCAACCAAGACTACACAAACAATTTTATGGGAAATTCTATATACATTTTTAAAATGGTATTTTGGAATTTAATGGTTGTTAATTAAGAACATTATTTTGGGAAAATAAGTTCCATAATAACCATAAGAGAAGCTTGGTGTACCTTATCACTTCTCATCCACTCAAAAAAGAGAAGAGAAGAGAAATGACTCTAACCATTAACAATCCCGTTACTCGTGCCACCCTCACCACCACCACCGGAAACGGCACCGGAACCTCCATAACTCACCATTCAATCTTCGGCCACCGCCATTTCCGTCAATTCCTTCCATCTTCTATTTCTCTCTCCTCAAGGACATCTACATCTACCCTCATCGTCTCCGCCACCGGAAAATTCACTTCTCGAACTGGAAAATTCGATAGCAAGAACAGAAGAACTTCCAATACCACAACCAAAGATGATACTTCTGTTGAAGAAAAGAGTAATATGCTTAAAAACTTTGAGGACGGTGCAGATAATTTTGTAGATTATGTTGATGATGGATTTGTTATGCCTGATTTGCCTGGTGCTGAACCTGACTTCTGGGAAGGATCTAAATGGGATGCTTTTGGTTTTGTTGTTCAATATTTGTGGGCTTTTGGCGTTGTTTTTGCGGTAATCATCTTTTTCTACTTTCTATTAGATTTCTGCTTTGCTTAAACTTTTAATTGTCTATTTTCTACTATTTTTGGTAAGTTTAACAAGTATTTGATTCCCAAAAGAAATTAAGTAATTTTTTACTGATTTCAGGGGGTAGACATTCAGATACTGTCCATTAAAATATGTAGCCATAGATCTCTTTTAAATTTATTTAAGTAATTGACTGGGTACTTTATCTTGATTAATATATTCATGGAGTGCCAATAATATTTAATCAACTGGGTAATTTGTGCCAGTACTTTTGCCCAATATCAGAGATTAGAGAAATGATTAAATATGAAGTGCAAGGATTAATAGAACTATAAGGAGGTTATACATCAACTTATTGGAACATTTTGTTTGGGTAAGGTAAGATGAGGGAAGGAGAGTTGCTGTCAAAAGAACAACTCAACCAAAAGTTTAAGTTGAGGCTTTAAAATATATTATATACTCAAACATACTACATAAGTGCTTTTTCGGCTAGAAGTATAGATGCAACATAAACCCTCTTCGTACTTAGTGTGAAATATTGTACTAGAATTTGAATTTGAGAGGTAGTTGAGATTCGAACCGTGATCTCTTGTCACACTGGTTCTGATATCATATCAAGGAACCAACTCCATCAAAAGTTTAAGCTTATGGTTGAGGCCCCAGAATATGTATATACTCTAACAGTTGCAATGAGAATCAAACTCAATGTTACTTCAAGGGAGACTGTTACATGCATCAATTGAGAGAAGACCCGGTTCTTAACTTGTTGGAACTGAATAGATTCAAGTTCCATTTAGAACTTGTAGTCTTTGAGATGGATCTAAAACAGGATATTGTAAGTTTACTTGTTAGCGCAGACACCATACTAAGTTAAAAAGTAGAACAAATTGTTCCTCATGGTTAGGATGCAAGTCATGCAACTGATTTAACAACTCTATTATTACTGGAACTTGAAGCAAGTTAAGGACATAATAAAAAAATTGTTTAAACAAAATAATAGAGCTAAGAAGCCCTAACTCCCTCCAAATTATGCTGAAACCAACCAATAAGGAAAGCTGACTGAGGTGAAGCTTGCTTCTTGTTGTTTCTTTTGTATGTGACTTGTCGCCAAGTTGCTGTTGGGTCTGCTTGCTTCTGTTGGAAGGACATGTTGATCATTCTCTAGCATAAGTGGAGCACTTTTAATTTCCCATCTTTCAATTAATTTAGCAAAATGATGTTCCATAGTTGACTGGCTATGCCAAAAACGAGCAACAAAAATAGCTTGGACTCTCTGCAATAGACTTGAGAAAACCTATTTATCTTAGCTTGCACTCTTCATGTTGAATAAAATATTTTACCTCACCCCACATAATATGGTAGGTTAGTGTTTAATGGACATATTTTAGAACTTTGGAAGGACGAAGTTCATCCTTAGTTATGAACTATCCTTGTCGGTGTTCTGAGTTGCGTTTTTATTGTATTTTGGTTGAGGTAAGTTGAAATCAGCTCAAAGATCTTCTAAGTTCTAATGTTGAGTATATTTGTCCAAGGTATGGTCTTTTTTAGGAGACACTGGTTTTCTGTAAATTATAGAATAAAGGTGAAGGCTTTATTTCAGGGAGAAATTCTTTGAACCATTATTTTAAATTGAAGTAACTTCACATTTCGTTCATGGCTTCTAAGTTCCTGTCTTTAGTCTGCACTCTTTAGTCTCCAATGTACTTATGAGATTGGAGCCCAGAAGATGGCACTCATAGATGAGATAGCATATAACATGTTTTGGCCGATTGTTATCTTCTTATCAATTTCTTTGTCAAATTGTCAGTCCTACAATTATGTCCCTTAAATCAGTGGGTTAAAAATTTATAATTCTTTGATTTTGTGTTACAATGAACTATATTAAAATGGTTAAAAAAATCTTATTTACGTGAAGTTGCATATAGTTTTTGCTACCAAGGGTCAATCAGAAACAATCTCTGTTATCGTTAATATGGGTACGGTTGCGTACATCCGACCCTTCAAATATCACTTAGGTAGGAACCATTTTATGGTGTTTGGTTAATGGAATATTGTTGATTGTCAGTCTTACAATGTAGATCTATGTGTTGTTTATTCTTTAATTTAGATCATTCAGCTTCAAATTACAGTGCCAAAGTGTATTTGATGTATCAGTACTGACTTAATGTTTGATGGGTCCTTAGCTGGTTGCATGTGGCATTGCTGTGGCTACTTATAACGATGGGGCTACAGATTTTAGAGAAACTTCTGCATACAAGGAATCAGTCCAATCACAGGACCTCTTAGAAGGACCTGAGGCATCCGACACAGACGTATTCGAGTCTAATCCCACCGAGGAGGCTCCAGCTTTGGAATAACGGTCATGTATCGAAACACATTGTTTCAAGTCTAATCCCGCAGAGGAGGCTCCAGCTTTGGGATAGCTGCAACGAATTGGAACAACGTATGTACAACTGGTTTATGTGGGTACACTTATCGATCTATAACACGCACACGTACTGTTTTTGCGCTAAATTTGTCCTGAATCATTGTAATATATAGGCCAATGCTCCCCGTGTAAGAAAAGTGTAAACTTAGAGATTAAAGTTTAGAATGAAAGTTTATTTGCTTCTGCTATGTACCATCTCAAAAGCTATCAAGAATCTTGCAGATTTGTACTTATAGCTTGTCTCCATGGTTGTAGTGTATTGTATCATATATAAACGCAACATCAAAACAAGTAAAAAACGAAGGACCATTCCTGTTTTCGCATAGATGATAATAAGCGTTCATTGAATCAAGACGATATCATGAAACGGACAAAGATATACTATGTTGCTAAACCCCGGCAAACCCTACATGCTACTGCTAAGATAACTAACTACATAATTCCTATCAGAAAACATGGAAATCCTATCCTTCTAGAACCTTCAGTTATATCAAAAGAACTTTTCAAAGAATAGAAAGATCACTGCTGCGACGACTCCCCAGTGACGCCCGACTAGTTTGTTTGCTGAACTCGTACCTAAACCGAACCTCACAGTGCTGGGCCGTGGTGCAACTGCTACAGTTGGTGCCCCTACAAATCAGAAAACTAGTAGTTATCAAACAAGCACACGATTTTGTCCGGCCATAACGACATTTCATTACCCCAACAACATACAGTGACTCGGGTTTAAAGGGGTCAGATGTGCGTAACCTTACCCTTGTTAGTGATAACAAAGAGGTTGGGCCGTTCAGATACTATATGTTGCAACATAGTGAGGTCCAGAAATCGTACCTGCAGAGGCAGAACTCGGACTGTTTCTGAATGAAATCTGAGATGATGGTGATACAGGAGACGCTGATCCGCCTGTCACACAGAATAGAATGCAGATTCGACATTTTAGCTATATAAAAAAAAAACAATTTCTGTAACAATATGATAATGAAGAAGTGCTCAAACATTCGTAAAGTTTAAAAAGCGATACAATACCTGTAGGTGAGCACGTAGAAGGGTCGAGTTGGGGACTACAAATGCCAGGCAATTGAAGAGCGAGGGTCGTGTTGATAGGCAGTGAAGCCAAGGCAGTCCCATCGAGGAAAAGGCAAAGGCAACCTCGCTGTTGATTGTACACCTGAATAAAGTTATTGCAGCACTGTTGTGTTGGATCTGGAGACTGCCCCTGAACAAACGGAGCACATGGAGCCAGTGGAATGAGGCGAGGACCACACTCCGCCATTGTAGGAGGTGAAGAGACATTTGGAGTAAATTGCGATTGGATGAAGTTAACAAAGAACACGAGCAATAACAACCGAGTGATGATGATTTTGGTTAGAAGACATCCAGGGAATATCACCATTTTTTCGAAGTATTTTTTGGTTCTTGTTCACTATCTATGGTGCCAAATTTGGGGTAATATAATGAGAAGGAACTACAAAGGAGAGTCTTGAGTAGCTGAGGACTATGCCTACATGCTTCTTGTGTGTTTCATCTTCATGCATCTCTTATTTTTGTTCTGTCAATAACAAACTTTTACAACTTTGTGATAGTATGTGGCACAACATTAGATGAAAGGGTTAGATGTATGCGATGTTAAATTTATGATAATAAATGAGACCGTTTCCGATTGACTTTTATTAAAATAAACAAGAAATTTCTTCACTATTGTTAAATCAATATGCATGATGTTTTGACCATAACATCTCAATAATCTCAACAAGTAACAACATTCATTGATGAAGTGTGAACCCATGCAAGCTTTGCCTTTTGCTTAGGGAAGGGGAGGTTATGGGAGGGTGGCAAGAATCAAACCAGGATTTTACCTGGGAAAGTGGTACAAGCAATAGTGTAAAAATGAGCTAACGGTCGTCATTGCGGTAACGAAGCGGTGATACGATTATCATAACAGTTAAATATCAACCGAAACCATAAGATATCTCGTGATACGACCTAAAACGTTGGTCTTTTACACTTTTACAACGCGGAGAATATCGGTTCGTTCATTTAATAACCTTTACAACGCTACCGAATGTGATGCGACCTTATTTTTACACTATAGCTTTGAATTTTGAGTTGAAGAGAATAAGAGTTCGTAATTTTTCTTTCGGTAATTCTTATTTAAAATCTTGGATAAAAGGATTTGCACCTTTGAATCAATGCATTTCAAACTGGTGTACAAGTTTTGTAATTTGTATGGATGTTTACTTGATGGTCAAATGGTTAGCACTTGGACTAAACAGATAGCTCATGAAAGCTTTTACACATGTACTGATGTTCCATAAACGCAGGTTCCTGATTTAACTGTTTACTCATGTACTACACATTTATTCCACGAGTGGATCATAAGAACTATTCTACGCTCTAGATTCATGTATCGATCCCTTTGGTTATACATCCTTCGTTCCAAAATACTTGCACCAAACACATTTTTACACAATCCAATGCATTTGTCGGATCACTAATATCTAGAGTTATACATAACTAAAAATTATAGAAATTTGATATCATGAAAATATGCGATGAGACGAATAAAACAAAATCCCACATGACTATGTTTTTTTCTCATATAATAGCCGAAATATATAAATTACCATCGAATGATGAATAGTGCAAAAGGTTCGTTTGGTGCAAGTAATATGGAACAGAGGAAGTATGATCTACGCTCGAATTATAATCCACTAACCTTCTGTAACTTCTCGGTTCAACGTGTGTGTTGCACTAAATAGTTTTCTCCTCCTAAAATAATACCTAAGACAGTTCCTGTACTGCTGTTTTATATGTCTGATCCTCACATTCACTAATCCAGAAGTCAAAAACTTGATTTTGATGGCTCCCAACCAGACAAAATGTGGATAATATACCTTGCATACGGATAAAATCGAATCATTATCACTAGGGTGAAAGGAAATTCATCAATCGCTTGGCTAAACCATGATTCTCCCTCAACATAGTCATATAAGAATTTATGAAAATTGAAATATTGCAAAAAGAACATTAAGCAAGCAAACTTTTGAACCCAAATCACATTGCATACAAATGAACATAACAAAGTCTTGAGACACAAATTTGCAATCAGTTACATCATAAAGAGCAAAAAGAAACTAATTTCGACCTAAAGGCAATGATCTACAAGAATAGGTCTCTTTAAAATCAGATTTCTTGGAAGAAGTAAAAATTGAAGCATAAATTTCCTTATTAGCATTAGGGGGTGCAATATCAACAGCTTTAAATCTCTTAACTGGAGGACCTTTTGAATTTGGAGCAGCATTAGGAAGATTAGGGTTCAGCTTGGGCTTAGTAATACTACCACCATCAATAACATGCTTTTTGCCAATCAATTTATGATCCGAACCTGAATCCAAAGCATCATTGGGTTGTTTGGATTTAGACTTCTTCACCTTACCAGCAGTAGCCTTCTGTTGCTCCTTCAACTGAATCATCCTTTCTCTTAGAATTTCAACCTCCTCATCAGTACCGTTGATGGGAATCTTATCACTTTCTTCAAACTCTTGATGACATACAAGACAGGCAGAAGATTTAACCTCCTTGATGGCCTTGGCACTCAAAACATGCCCACATTTGATTAAGGCGAAAAATTTGTACTTCCCATTGAATTCGAACCCAGAAATTGGGCACTGAAATCCGGAATCGGATGAATCCAAACGAATAGGAATCAAATCCTTCAAACCCTTGATATAAAGCGAAAAGGGTTTAGGCAAACTCTTGGCCAGGAGAGCTTTAACAATGGCTTCCTTGTTGAATAAGTTTCCAAGACGATCAATCACGCACGGCGGCTTCAAGGGTTCGAAAGAAAGGGCACAAGTAGTCCATTTGGATATCCGCTTCTCATTCGGGTCAACTTTATCGGGCTTTTTCTCGGCGTACATGTTAAGGTAGCAATCTCTAGATTCAGCACCAGTAGCGCCGCCATCGCCTCCACCGCCTCGTAGTTTAAAGTGAAGGTTAATAGTTGAAAAAGGGCGGATTTCAGAAGATGCGATAAATGAGGAATCTTCTAGAATTTTTCCATTCAATGAAAGGAATACAAACGCAGATTTTGATGACGAAGAATTAAAGGACGAAAGCAGGGATTTCTTAAGATCGGCCCATGTTTGGTTGGAATTTAGGGTTAGGGCACGATTTGGGATTTGAAGATTAGGGTATCGAATGAAAACCTGCAATTGATCCATTACTTAGTGAATTCGAAATCTCAAATTCTCCAGAAAACAATCTTCAAGGAGAAAGATGAGGATATGAAGCGATGCAGGAAGCTGCAACCTTCCCAAATTATGGAGTAACAATGGGATGGTGGTCGTCTCGGTGTTTGATTGAATTGTGTTGAACAGAACAGAAAGTGTATTGAGAAAAAGACAATTCGTCAAATGTATATTTATATTTATAATTAATAAAGTTGAACCGAGAGACGGTCTATCAGAAATATATTAAATATATAAATTAAATAGTCCACTTAACAAAAATTAAAGAAAAAATAAAATATAAACCACAAAAGTAGCTAGTTTCATGAATTGCTCTTGTTTTCTGTGATTCAAACAACCTCCAAGTAACCAAGTAAAAGTTATTCTATCTTATTTAATTTATCTTAAAAATATATTTAATTATAAAAATTAGTTATAATTAGTAAAAATCAATTACAATTAATATTACAATCAGTAAAAAATCTATTTTAATAAGTAAAAATTAGTTTTATCTGTAAAATTCAATTATAATTTTATAACTAAAAATTAGTTATAATCAATAAATCATTTACAATCAGTTTTTGTTTCAATCAATAAAAATAAGTTAAATTAGAAAAAATCAACTGAAGTAATCGGGACCTAAGTAGCATTTTGACGATGTAGTTGTGGGTTCTTCAATCCATCTTTTTCAGTTTTCCGTTTAAACATGTTGAACAATACAATCATTAGGTTTTTTGGACATTGCATTTTAATTCTTTGGTAAATTGGCTAATATATAGTAGTTTGTGAGACAAATTTGAACGAAAGACAATTACTTAGGTGACATTGTGAAGCAATTTTATTATTTTCTACTCACTTAGACATCCATATGTTCCCCATTGGTCGTTATATCAAAACTTGTTTTTGATTTTAATGAGTATATAAAATCTATTGAATCATAAATCATGTGTCAGTAATTCATAAAAAAAAATCTATTTTTTTAGAACATAGGATAGGCTTTTTGAAAATGGTTTTATTTTATATTTTTGGTCGACTTTTAAAAGGAAAGAAAAATGGAGATTTTATGTACTTTTTGTACAGATTCAATGGAATAATTTATTTTTCTTTTCTATGAAGACAATACCTTAAATTTCTTCTAATTCTTTCTATGGCTCACAATTGGTTTTTCATCTCATTGATGCGCAATTAATTTTTTTGTCATTGGTATTACTTAAATCACCGATGTTGATGTGTTTTTCTCGTCCATTTCTTACCTGCATTATGTGATTTGACTATCACTTCAGATGACTCACAACATTCAAACACCTCCTTTTGTGTGACGTGTTCCTCCACAATGAGGTCCACCAAAAATGACTTTTATCGCTAGAACATTGGTTGAATGATTTTGCTGTTAGTCCTTGTCTAATATGTTGTATATGTTGTTTTAATTTTGAAAAGTGGATCTTTATTGTGTAAGTCCATTCGATTTTGTCAAGTGTATCTAAGCCAATAAGAAAGTGATACAAACTATTTTGTTTAATGATTTGGTTGTATATGATTGGGTTAGACATTCTTCTATCAATTTCTTTCCAAATTGATATGAGTTTGTTATAATATGTTTCTTTAAGTTAGTATCCCATTTTGACGGTGTCTGATTTTACGGTTAGATCAAAAAATTGTAATCCACTATCTTGACTCATTGCTAATCTTTTAACAGAAGCCAACATAATTTTAGGTCACGGGTTCGAATTTCCTTCATCCCTCATTTCTAGTGGAATATTTAAAGCTAGGGATGTGTGTTGCATTCATGATTCTGCCCCAAAGTTTTCGTAAGAGGTGCATTTCACAATATGTAACATATCTTAAGATTTCTACCACCATTTTAAGTTTTTGGCCTAGTTGATTTTCTTGACATAGTATTAGAGCCCGATTCGTTATTGGGTCTTTATAACTGAGCATTTGATATAACTATTGGTTAAAAGGCCTTTAATTGGATGTACTTTCCCATTAGGTTTGTAACCCTTTCTGGTGGTCTAAAAATCGAAAGTCACATAGATAGTATTGAAGTGTTCATTATTGTCCACATGTGAATTATCTCACATCCAATGTATACCACTTTATAAACTTTTAAGTAGTAAATTCTACTATTACCAATTGATTTGGTAGTAAACCTCCTATAAACTTATAAGTAGGTTACCTTTTTCCCTCTTTTTTAAGTTGTCCAATCTTAATTTTTAAATTCTAATTGGGAGAAAATTGCTGGAATCCTAGATAAAGTAATTTGATGGATATGACATTACATAAAATACTTGCCTCATTTAGTGAATTTCAAGGGTATTCATTCTATACAGGTGATGTCATTGGGTGACACCAGACACCGAATCGGATTATTTGATGGACTTTGGCCCGCATGCCCCATGACGGGTTGGTTGGGTTGGGTTGGGTTGATCGAGTTTCAGACTGAACTTAAGAGAGCCCTAATGTCTTTCATTGGGGTCTCTAGGTCCCAAAACAGGTAATTCTTACTATCTCTTTACTCTGTCTCATACTTATATTTTGATAGCAACAATATCAAGAATCAAGATGATAAACTCGCGCATACCAATCTAACGACGGCATAATGACCCCGAATGAAAAGAGCGTTTGTTGGAGAAAAACATAGGCTAATTTATTGCTAATAAAAGAGGACAAGCTAACTAATTTTCATGTCACACTATCAAGGAGATGTACATTAGTAAATCTCCAGGAATGCACACGACAGATCAGGTTACCATAAAGCTGTAGAAGGTTTCCCACGATCATACAGGAACACAATCCTCGTATATACACGTACAAACATCCTGCTCCGCAATCTCCGTGTCATGCTGCAGATTTAAAACAGAAACAACAAAAACGAATCAAAAGAGTGATCTGTAGACAGCAATAATGAACAAATTTGGTTGATCATGGAGTAGAGGGTGTTTCCGGGATTTCTGTAGGGGCGAGGGAGGAGACTACTAGGTTTCTTTTGCCTATAACGAAATATGAAGGTCACCTATATCATGCCCTTGGAGTTTCTCGTTACGACTGCATTCATAAAACTTGAAATAATGTTGGTAGAATACAAAAACTACCCATCAAAAGTATGCATGAAACGATCATACATTTTACAGGATTCTTAACATGTAATCGATAATACTCCCTTCGTTCATGTGATTTTACACTACTAACACGTTTGGTAATCTGCATGAATTGTGATTTTGCCTCATTTTCTCTTTTGGTAAACGTTACCACTTTTTACTCTCAATGTAATCAGTCATACGTAGTATAAGATCGGTACACGAAGAACCGACAGACAGTGCACACTATAATGAATACTTCCACTAGTTACGACTAATCCAAGTAAAATTACCGATTTAGAAGAACTATGTAAAACTAAATTTTTATGTATGCCCTTACATTTAATACAAGTTTTCTCTTCATTGCGGGGGAGTTTTTCTTCAGTTTTCCATGCTTGGAAATAGGACGAGTTTTACATTTTCTATAAGTATCTGTTTACCAGCATCAATTAAATCTTATATAGTTTTTGCACGCCATTCTTACTTCATAATCGCATACTCCTACACAATAGCTCGAATTTGCCCCTACCACCCCCATTCAAACTGCCACCAACTAATTACCTATGTAAATGATATAAATTAACCCACCTCAACTAAATCCTTCCAAAAGTGTTGTTTCATATAGTTTTATTTCAAAATTAGGTTCAAACACTTTTTCGGTTCTAGAGACGGCCACAAGGAAATGGTAGGCAAAATTTGATCTCTATTCCCAGGTTACAGGTATCACAATACATGAAATTACCAATTAAGCTAGTTCGCATCCATTTAGCTTCATAGACATTAAAAATATTTGTGAAAACAATTTTTTTTTTGTAGTCTCCTAGTTCTAGATTTCTCTATTATTTAATAGGCTTCTTAAACCAAGAAATCATTTTCTTTTCATTTTGACAGAATTTCTTATGAAGAAAACATAAATTTTAATAAGCTATAAATCTTCATTCCCTTGTTCATTTCTGTCTTATCTTGACTAGCACCTAAGAGGTTGTGCTAATCTCACACCAAATAACAACATGGCCCACAGAAACCATACAACAATGAACAATGTAGCAGCCTTCATACTTTTGTGAAAATATTTGCTATGTTTACCAGCTTGGCATCCAATATCAGTAAGGCCAATGGTGAATAATGTGATGGTTAATAATGTGCCACAATGGTGAATGGAGTAAGGCCACATACCCTCTTTCCTATCTTCCCTATTCCTTTTCTATTCTCACTTATAACAATGCAATATAAAGGCACTAAAATCTATGTATATTTCATGTAATCAACAAATAATATACTCCAAGTGCCCTAGATTAGTTCTAGAAGGTAAGTTGATGTGTAGTTATCATTTGTTATTTAATTAAGGATACAGATAGTCATGTAACTTTCTTAGTAAGTAGTAGGCATGTGGGCCATAAAAGGAAAGAGAATAGTAAGATAGAAAAAAAAAGATGGGTTAAAGGAGAAAAGTAAGAAATACTAAACAAGTGATTGGTTCATGCCAAAAATAGTAACAATAGAACTAATTTGGGATGAAAGAAAAGGGAAGTGTTATTTAAGAAATAACACAACAGATGAAATAACATCAAAGAGAAATACGGTGTTTTTTAAGAAAAAGGTGGATATTTGGTGATGAATGAAAAGAGAAAAAGAATTGTATGGATAAAATTAAAATAGAGTTAAAATGTATGGTTAAGAGTAAAAGAAAGTTAAAATGTATGATTAAGATTAATAGAAAGTGGTGGGTCGTTGTTCAAATCCAAAAATAAAAAGGATGCAAAATGATTGGGACGAACCTAAATAGCAAATGATGCTAAATGACTGGAACAAAGGGAGTATAATACAAGCTATATTGAAATATGGATTTCAGTAACAAAGTACAATGCATGCACTAACTTTAGTCAGCATTAAATCACTACTCTTTCTTATAGGATTGTGTCTTAAGAGGTTTTTTTAATATACTTTTTTTTTTCAATTTTCTTTTTGCAGATATGGAAACTCAAACTCCATGTCCCCAGTTTCAGTAGTTACTCTAGGGATGTTCAAAACCGGATACCAGATCTATCCGGATCTGAAAATACGGTTTTTCGGATAGCAAAATTCATGATCTGGTTCCGATAAATTATTCCAAATCTGATAACTCGGATCCGGTATTTTTGAACGCCTCTATTTACTACAGGCAAAAAAGAATTCACTAAGTGATAGCATAAAATAAAAATAAATAAAAATAAATAAAAATAAATATAAAAACTCTCAACTACTAAACAATCAGCAACATCAGCTAAGATTTTTAAATGAAAAAGTCGCAGAAGCGATATGCACGGGAACAAAGGAGGCTTAGGCTACAACATTCTGCTTACCTTCATTTGAGACTTCAGCAATGGCGTCTATTTTGACAATTGGTTCCGGAATTCCTCAATGGAAATATTAATCGTAATCTTCATCACTTGAGAAGTCAACAGGATCATTATCTGAAAAATTGGCGTCATCATCTTCCTCGTCACCAAAATCAGAGTAAATCATTGACATACTCTGCAATATAGACAAGAAAACGTAATATAAACATGTGAAAACCTAATGTCACAAGCTAGGCCATCCGTTCTGGAGCTTATTCTGAATAATTTTATCCTCTCCACAATGGCTCACCGTCACATGATTCACTAATCTCATTGCGAATCACGAATCAAAAAAACGAATCATGGTCCGTTTGGGCTATTTTAAGGTCATTTTGAGCGAATCACGAATTCAAAAAGCGAATTAACTTGCGATTTATGTTACATTGATCTGGCTTATCATAAAATTACTCTGACCAAAAGATTAGAAATAAAAGTAATATATGTTCTCATGCTGAAGTGTAAAATGTCTCACTTGGCTTAAATCTGAAATTTGATCAAACTCTAAGCTCGAGGCTTTTCCATCTCCAATTTTACCATCCCCCTGCATATATGTATGAGATTATAGTTAAAAAAAACACATTTATTTGAAAGAAAAAATGACTATCACAATAAATACAAAGTAAAAATGAATGTTCATAAGATGAGTGGCACTAAATTTAGCCCTCCCTCCAATAACAACTATCACTTTCCTTCTATAAACAAAACATGAATGTTAGTGAAATTATTCAAGTAAACTAAAGGAACTGTTTGACTTTTGAGATAAAATTTAGATCAACGTTGGACATATATTTCTATCATTACAGTTCTACGGTCACAATTAAAGTATGCCTAAAAAATCTAAAATTACTTTCTGACACCATTAAAAATTAAAGGGTAAATTCTTTCAAAAAAAAAAAAATTATAGGGTAAATAGACAATAATAAATCAACCTTTGCTTGATTCGCTGAAAATAAACACATATATTATTTATTTTTGAATAAACCCACCAATTGAGTATATTTGCTAAATATAAACCCACCTATTGTTTATAACTATTTTCAAAGTTTCTTTATAAGTCAAGAATTAAGAATAAACAAAAGTTGAATTTATTTTCAGCAATTATACCGAATAGGTAGATTTATTTAAAAATCAACAATAGTTAGGTTTATTTTCAGCGGATCGAGCAAAAATTGGTTTATTTTTAACAATTTCCCCAAAATCAAATTAGCTACACAAGGATCTTCTGATTTTGTAACAAATTGAAGCATGTTTTCTTCTATATCTAATGGTCGAATTAAAGTTTGACACAAAATAAAACTGACATTTAAATTGGAAAACTAACAAGATTTAACCCAACTTCCAAACTTTTTTCTAAGGATGACAACTTGTTACAAGATTACTCTATTCGTCCACAAAATGCATTTTAGTTAATGTTGGACATGCATATTATAAGAACATAGCAGTGAGATCAATCGTGTAAATTTATATGAGGAATCTCAACTTTCAACCTCCTTATAAACTGAAAAAACTTTCAACAAAGATGTCAATGTCCAAGTGTGTACATCGTAATATGATACGAATTTCAGATGGATGAACCAAGAGCAGGAGAAGATCAGTGAGAACGAGGTGACCTCAGTGATCACTTTTTAAGCTAGTAGGAGGCCGTCGTTTGACACCTCTTATGTAGATTCTTGTGGGCTTTATAACCCTACAAACAACCTAGATGGTCTCTTTACTTTTGAAGTTGCATTATACAAAAAATAGTGACGTTCATTGGTTTATGGCACACGCAGTGCATTTTTGTCTACAACGAAAGATCAAAATTCTAAAAAGCAAAAGAGCAATGGCATGCATATATGACAAGCTTAAAACAAATTTATTACAACACAGTCACAGATATATTTGATTAAAGGACAAAGGAAAGACCGATGGAAAGTTGGTGCCATGAGTTCAAAACTCAATGAGAAACAAAATAAAACAAGATTTAGCTCGATCAAGGACCTTAAGAAACTTTGGCCAAGAAATTTTAAATGATGAGATTGATACTTACAATATCCTTCTTCATTTGGTCTATGTTATTCTCCAATTCAGATATGTGTAGACTGAGGGCCTGTAAGAATTCATCATCACATGGAAAACATAGAAAATTAATGATGAAATTTGGGCAGAACTATTGTAATTAGTTAAAAGAACAAAACTATAACAAAAGAATCAAACCTCGTGCCGTTGCAGAGCAATTGATCTTTTTAGTGCTTTTGCCTTTGTTAAAAGATTTCTAGGCCTCAAACTAATAGGCCTCTGATAATTTTTTCCGCGATAATATATGAGAGCATAACCCTTTGGAATACGTTCTACAGCAACCAATATGCCGCCACTCTCATACTCCAGCAATCTTGCTGTTTCTTCCACAAAGGCAAGGGTCTTCTGTTTGGTGATCAACTTGACAAGTTCTCTATGCTTCCAATGTAAATGCATATTTTCAATAACACCATCAAAAATTCCACGGACACCTATAAAATGACAGATACTGTAATTCACGTTTCTATAACAGTGCTCGACTAACTCTGATAATTTGCTAAAAGTAAAATGGACATAATGGAATAACAAGGAAAAGCTCACCAAGAGGCAAATATGCTTTCATTCTTAAGCCAATCCTACGAAATGTAAACCTTTCCTCATCAGTAATTGTTTCCTGGTCATCAGATGGATCAACAGGGATCATTGATGCTTCTATTTTTGCTAATAATCTCTCTGCTCGAATCTTCTTCGACTGAGCCTGGCCATGAATGTAAATTTTTGAAAGTTAAAAATGGTATATTGCTAAAAACAACCATATTATCATCTTTCCTGATTCTATAGGGTATGAAGGTCATAATAATTTTTCCTTAATGACATGGTTGACGCAGTTAGATTCCACATGCTATTCATCTACCGAACTTAGAAACTAGGGCCTAATAATTCTGATAGTCTGATTGACTTTTGTAAGTTAGTAAACTCGATTGAATTTGTAGTATGGATATTATTATAATAATATTATTATCATATTATTCAAAATATATATTGTTATTTTGATCTTGTTCATATTGTTATAAATATATATTGCTACTACTCCCTCCGTCCCATGAATTTGCAACATTCTCCATTTTAGTCCGTCCCACTTAATTTGCATCATTTCTATTTTTTGATGATGGCCCACCACTTTCTTTTAATCTCATCCATACATTTAAGCTCTCTTTTAATTTCATCCACACAATTCATTCTCTCTCTTCATTTATTACCACATCCTTAAAAACTACCCTCTTTCTCTTGGATGCAAATCAAAGAGGACAGAGGAAGTATGTTGTTTTAATTCTTGTTTATATTTTCATGTGACATATTTTATACTTTAGGATGATATTTTAGTAGTCGATTTAATATATTAAATAATTAATTTTGTTAATTAGTTAGTTAGTAACAGGATGTTATTATGTCTATTCAAGGTATCTAACAAAACTAGAATAGACCTTAGTAGCTTAACGCGCCAACATGAACCTCACATCAGTTGTAACTTAACAATGTTAGCAATTAAGAGCCTATTCATAACACAAACAATAGACACTAGTTGTACCAAAGTGTGGAAAAGTGCTTATGCTCATAGAAGAATCGATCAAGCATTTCTTAAGAAACAATCATGGTAATGAGAAAAGAATTACAACATGAAAAAAAATATTTGATAGAAAGTTGAGTATAAGTGTTAAATGACTTGTCAACAGTTATTAGCTAGACTTGAATCAAATGAAATCATCGATGAGCACTCTAACCCAGCAAAAAGAACCATGCATGAAGACAAGGAAACTCTTAAAGTTGAGAGGCAAAAGTGCTACAAAAATTGGGATGAAATGTTGAAATGTATAATGGGTTTTTGCTTATTAGTTCACAAAATATTTGAATTTTCACATTTATCAACCTGCTATGATTTGCATTATTTTCCAATGTCATATTTTGTGAGAGACAAGACCCAATATTTTCACGTGAATAATGAATTACTTATCAAAAAAGTTAACCTCAAGATCAATTAATGTATTCCTTTTATAATTTGTAAAGAAGCTCACTACTTCTAAACCACTGAGAGAACCAATCATGCCATCAATTTGAAGTTCAAAAACTGGCAGTTTAAGAAGATGGAGATGAGATAATCTCCATTTTAAAAAAGCAATGCAGATGTAAAATTCAACTCGAAAATAGATCTTGGAGTTTATGTGACTGTAGAGTGTAGACAACTAAAATAATATGTATATGAATCATCAAAAATGCAATTCTTTGCATCCATTGCAACAGCTTCCAAATTAAATTTAGTCAACTTAAAAGGGGAGATTAGATGCTTACTAGATCTAACTTGTGCTCAATTCGCTTGACTTCTTTCACAGTTCTAGCAGCAGATGCTTCTTCTCTCATCTTTTTTAGTTCTTCAGCTGATATTTCTCTGCCCCACCTTGCTTTGGCTTCATAGAACTCAGCTAAGGTACCAGCAGGAGCATATTCATCATCATCATGAGAGCTACTAGCCTCAAATGATCCAGTTCGTGCATTTTCTTCAGCATCTTGGATCTTCTTAGTAAGTTCCTGTCTTTCTAATACAGCAGCAGCCACACTGCTCGGAAGGAAATCCTTTCCACGATATATAACGATAAAAAACTTGTTTCTCAGCAACAAGGTGCCTCCTGTGAGTGTCTGCAGCACAACCAATGTATTTTTACCAAATTACAAAGACAAACTATCAACAAAATCTTGTCCAAACACTTAATAAAATTTAGCTGCCCGCCACTTTAAGATGACACCAATAAACTAGTTGTGAACTTGTGATCCATTTAGACAATATGCAACACCAAATGGAAGAAATATAGACTAACAAACCACCCTTGGAGGAATGCTCAAAAAAAATCTTTAACCAAAATATTCTTATTAACGATAATATTAGGCAATTTCAGTACTATCTTTGACTGTCCGTAGCAGCAAACACATTGGAAAATGCAGACACATGAAAGATAGTCTGAAATAAAGGGTTCTCTTCGGAAAACTGAAAAAAATTATTGTTATCCAAAACAGAAATGCTAAATACTTTAAATATACATAAACAAGTTGATAAACGAATAAGTCTAGTTTAATCTTTTGGGACTAAGACATTGGCATTTTTGCCGTTCATAAAAACATAAGTCTAGTCCAATACCTATGAAACCTTTAGAATAGGAAAAAAAAAAAAAAAAAAAACAAAAATGGCAAATTGATGAATGAAAAGTTTATACATAGTAAAGGAATCAGGTGGAACTTAAACACACCAAGCGGTTTTAGTTGCTTCTGCACTATATTCATTACAGTGGTCAATGCATCAATTTTGTTGCACCACAACAGCAACTAGCACGGACATATGTTTGTAAGGTTTATCAATTTATCTTGAGCCTTAAGGTGGGGAACAATGGATTTTAAGTCACGAAGGGAAGAGGAAAAAGTTAACAGTGCAAAAGAAGCACTTCTATTTCACTTCATATCAGTCTTGAAATTATTTAGATGACTTGAAACAAACTCTGACTCACCGTCCTTCCATGTACATTGGTAAGTCAGGTCTCAGAGCATCAATAGATAAGAAAACAAGTAAACTTCACTGAGCTTCATCTCCTTGGTAATGCAGTGATTTTTTTTCTATGGTGCTGCTCCCCTAAAATGACTTGTTCCATCAAGCTTATATAAATTAATTCAAATCCTCAGTGTTTCTCAAGTCTCAACAGTGTACTCAGGCCTTGCCCTGGGATTTTGAGAAATTTTTGTTTTCCTCGTAATGTAAGAGATGGATCTTAGCCAAACTCAGTAAATGACACTTTTACCCAAAATTTACAATTGAAATGAATTCGTTTTAATCGAGAAAGGTGGTGTTGTAATTCTGATCCTAAGTTTTAGTACATGAAACGAATATACTTGTTCTGAGCCGATTCCCAAAGTGAGCATTCACTGCCATAAAATAACATTTTTCGGTGGCCACTGCCACCCTCACAGTCATGAGGGGCCCTCAAAATTTTCAGATATCACACTCAGATTAAAATATGAACTCATGATTTATGAAAAAACTCAACTCAACTTTTAGAACACACTTTCCCTGTCATGTACCTTTGGAGAGCACATGTGGCCACTAATATAATCTGGTCATACGAGAATCACACTGCACAACCCACAGAAGGTAAAATCGGGATCCTGCTCTATATCTAGACCATAATGTCCTAGACTAATTGAATTAAATACAAAACTGGAAATAAACTATTAAAAGAGACAAACAGAAATGAAATTATAATATTAAAGATTAAAGGATGATTACAAGCTTGAAAGTAATAAAAGAAAAGATAGAAGTAATTCGAGAAGCTTGAGATCTCCCATGAGTATAAAACCCACCCACTAACGGCCTGCTTGGTTAGTGGTACTAAATGCTGGTAATGGGAATGATTTATAGTGTAAAATTTCATCAAAAGTTCTATGTCATTCCCATGGTGATGAAACTTTGATCACAAAAAAGTCATTTTGTTTACAAATTTCCATTACCATCTAATACTACCTCTTCCAATAGTAATGCATTGGAATTAATTTATGAAGAAAATGAGATGATTGAAGTTGAACAAGCATGGCCATCAAGGTAGCCAAGAGATTTTTAATCCAAAATTACACTAATTTTCATTCCCATTACCACCGTTTATTACCACCTACCAAACGGGCCATAGAATTCTTGCATAATTACGACTCTCTAATTTCCCTTATTTATAATAAAACTACCTCTTAATACTAACTTATTTCTCAAGTCTTCCCTAACATGAAAGTTACCTAAATTACCCTTACGTAAGCCAAATATCCAAAACACCAGTTCATTGCATAATGCAACCATGCAATTTTGGCCACGCTCGTGGTAACAGTGGCAAAACGGCTTTTGTAATCAATTCGGATGGTCTCGTATTTGTCGTGGCCTGTACGCAGCACGATGATGCAGGTGATATATTGCATTATGGTCTAGACACAAGTTTGATATAGCAAAGTGATGTTTTAACTGCCAATTCTCACTGAGAAAAACTTAATTTGACAATCATAACAGCACACATTTCTCTAAAGACAATTGTCATATTAGGAACTTAATACACTCAATTGCTCACCCCGTCCTCAATCCATACTTACTCGGAACGCATGTTGAACCCCGATAGGCGACGTGCTCATGTCGCTTCAAACACATATCAAATGAGATATAGACTAATGTGGAATGCAACCTAATAAGGTGAAGGCCTTGACCCACTTTTCCTGTTTGAATACGCCTATTAGCCGAGAAAATGTTCATTTATCTCCAGCTTTTCCTAGGAGGGCGGAGGTGGCCTCATATCTTTATTATAGCCTTTTCCTATGACCCACTCTTTAACTTTAATTTCTCACACCAAGTTCTACAAGAAGTTATCAGTAATTCCGGCATGCAACTACCACATATAACGTCACTACTATTAGACCTCTCAAACCTGCCCCTTTCAACCTCCACTTAACTTCTGCCTTCAATCAACTTTTATGCAGCAGATTCAATCCCTTTTGTAAGGCTCTCAAAGCAAGGAAAAACACATGCATTGTCACACTGCTCACAATGTACAAGCAAAGACTGTTGCTTCACTAGTCAATTAGAATCCTACTATTCTAAAAGCATCCAGATAGAACACATTCTCAATATTCCATAGCTTACCTCCATCCTTGCATCGTACATGATAACCAGGGCATAAATACACACTGGCAACATAGCATCAGCACCAGCAAATGTTGCACCCTTGCCTGCGAAATAAATGAGACAACATCCTATCTTTGTACTTTGATGCGATTATCCACGTTTGAGTCTTAGGGAAAAAGAAACTATTATTGTTTTCAACTTCTAAACTCTTCGACCATTCAGAAATAAGTTAACAAAGGCTTAGGAGTTCATCAATCTAATGTGTAACATGTTATGAAATGAAACATTACTGTTCTTAACTTGTAAACTCTTCGACCAATCAGGAATAAGTTAACAAAGGCTTAGGAGTTTCAATCTAATGCGTAACATATCATGAAATGAAACATTTCCAACGGTCGAAACTCAAAACCTATGAACAAGGACTTCAAGCATGTAGTTTTTTTCCATAGAAGTAACGGAAGTACAGTCCTTTACCAACAACAGAAAAAGTCACGTGAAAGATTAAAGCATATAGATAGAGATCAATAGAAGCACCAACAACCACAGGCACAATCACACAACACAATTAATAGAAAAAAAAAAGGCAAATAAAGAAAACAAATGACATTAGAAAAGAAGAATGCCTTTAGTTCCTCTGACATGAGCTTATTGTTAGTATTCTGAATTCCACGTTTTACAGCAATCTTTGCCACTAGACTCTTTTCCCATAGCTTAATTATAGCAGCTGCCAAGCCTTGATGATTCCTATTTCTACCTTCACAATCCAGCGTAGTATTGATGTCAAATAACAGAAGGGTAAACAAACAAATTGTAACAGCAGAAGGGAGAGCTAATACCGAGTGCAAAATGACAAGGAAGTGACTTGGCGAGTTTCCGCAAATTGGTCAGTTCAGCATTAGTCAATCCCAAACGCACCCCGGCAGGGAGTAGTCTCAAGGGTGGCTTGAAACCAGGAACTGTTTGAGGAAGCAGATCACCATCAACAGGGAGTACTCCAGTCCCCCACCAATCAAGAAAACGAGGGCCCAAACAATCCAGAAGATCATTGTATTCAGCTTCCTCTGCAGTCAGATTCCTACCGTAATCCATATTTAATTGGGTGGATACGGTTTCTGGAGATGCACCTGCAGCATTTTTGCTATCTGCTACTGCTATATCTACAGAAGCTGTATTTGCCATAGATTTAGAGGATGGCCCATCATAGTTAACTCCCCGATAAACCACCATAACACTTCCAGATCTCCATATAACTAATCCTCCAGTCCGGCACTGTTCAAGAGAATAACAAAAGGAGCATTTTTCATGTTCTAAAGACATAAATTCATCACAAGTACTTCACTAGTATTCTGTAAACTAACTGAAGCACTTAAATGGTTGTTTATTGTAAACTAAGCAAATGAGTGAAAGTAACACTATCCTTTGAAGATGTCAATAACAAATAATTTCAACCAAGTAGAGAATATTGCTACCTACAATTTTGAGCATCTTAAGGTTATAATTGCACTAATTGAGAAGATCGTATAACTACGAATAAGATTTTGAATACCGGTGACTCATTGAAATAAATCACAATCTTACACAGAAAAACAAGAAGATATGACCAGAATTTAATGAGTGGCTCCGATACACAGACACAGAAAAACAAGAAGATATGACCAGCAAATTCAGAAAAATAAGATCACTTGAGAGATAATAAGTTCAATAACATAAAAATAAGGTGATCAAAATGGGGACAATATGATCAAATGCCCAGCAACATCATATGTCCATTTACGAGTCCTTTTTTTTCTGAAATACTTAAACAACATAATAATGAGCTATACATGTAAATACCTTACATCAACATAAATATGACACAAAATTGTCTAAAAAGAAGATCAAGCCATACAAGTCATTTCCACTCACTTAAAGATTCTCTAAGCACCAAAAAACAGAGCCAGTTAATCACTATTATCCTTATTAATTATCTAGATCAATCTTTTATCAAGTAGCACAAACAATACATTGCTAGGATTTTATCTTAATCAACCTGGGCATGAAGTATTAAGCAGATAGCTTCAAGGAACCAACTCAACCGAAAGCTTAAGCTGATGGTTGAGACCTCATAATATGTTATATATTCTAACACGCCCTCTCATACGAGAGCCCTTTTGCAAGAAGTGTGGATGCAAACCTAGCGCGTTATATACTCTTAACACGCTCCCTCATACGAGAGCCTTTGGCTAGAAGTGTGGATGCAGACCTAACGCTGAATATTCCACTTTAAAACGAGGGGTTGTTGAGATTCAAACCTACGACATCTGATATCATGTCAAGGAACCAACTCAACCCTCAGAATATGTTATATACTCAAAGATATAGTTGTGTATACCTCTACAAGAATATGGGCAGTCTTCATATCATGAGCTAAATCTTCATGAAATTTAAGCCTAACCAACTCTGATTTTCTCCATTTATCATGAATATTCTTCAGCACAGCCTGAGTAAGGCCAGCTTTAGGTACATTAACTTTGTCTCTCAAAACCATTCCTTGTCCTCTCAATCTCTTCAACTCAGACTCCTCAATAGTCAATTCAGCCAATGTAGGTGGTTTAACAACCCGTTTCGCCTTCGGTTCACTATCTTTGTACTGCCCAATTTCCCCCATATCTTCCTCCTCCCTCTCCCAAGGCAACAACCCAAAATCAGTTTTGCCCTCTTCAATTAACATAGTATCAGGCCTAACCCAATCCCTCTTCAACAAATCCCCCAATTTCTCATCTTCAAAACCCCTTAAACCACCCTCATCAAATTCACCCATTTCCTCCTCATCATCATCTGATTCCAAACCTAAATTCCTTAATCTATGAACAATCCTCTCAATTGCACTATTCCCTTTATTTTCCAAAGACTTACCCCTTGAAATCGACTCACTACTCGATTTAGCATCAATTGAATTATCAGATGGGTCAATAGAAGGCCACTTCTTGAGCCAAGGAGCAGAAGAAGGGGTTTTTGGAGGGTTTTGGGATGATTTAGAATGTGGGGTTTTGTTGGGTTGTGTAGTTTTGATAGAAGAAAACTTAATTGGAAGTGAAAAAGAATGCTTAGAAGAATTGAAAAAGGAAGAAGGAGAAGAACAACAATGGGTTTTGTGCCATGGCAATTCAGAAAGCTTAGAAGTTGTTAAAGCCATTCTTTGATGGATGTACATGTACATTTCAGATTGTTTAACAAAGTAAAGGTAGTAAAGGTTTCATCATACAAGCATTTATCTTGAAGAATTGCAAAATTTTGAGGGAAGAAAGTGGCAATGGAGAATGCAGTTTCAAGTTGAGGAAGATGATAAGATTGTTGGGTGATTCAACAGCGGGAGATTTTTCTTGTCCGAGTATGCTTTGTTTTAGTTTCTCTAGTAATAAAAGTTTAATGTTATGTTTGGCAAATGAAAGTTTAAACTATTCAAAGGGCGATTGTGCTATTGGTTGGTAAAGGTGTTTATTCGAATCATTCAATTGAGTTAGATGTTTTGAGTCGATTTAAAATCAAATTTTGTATTGATGTTGGATTTTACATAATTGTTAATTTATTTTTGTGGAAGGTATAAGGTTGAATAAAGTCGGGTCATCGAGTTTGTTTTGAATACTTATGGTCGAAGGTTTCAAGCTATTTAGTATATTTTCATAACAGCTAGTCTCTTGAGAGACCGTCTCTTTAAGAGACGTATTTCAAGCTCAATCCATTAAAGATTAATGTTTACTTACTATATTCTTAATGCCTTCTTACATTATCCTTAATGCTTACTTACCGTATTCTTAATACCAACTTTTAATATCTTAAATGTCTACTTATATGATTCTTAATGCCTATTTACAATATTTTAAAAAATATATAATGGGCCGACCCATTTACCCATTTAGAGATGGTCTTAAAAGAGACCGTCTCTCACAAGAATTTGTGTTTTTATAAATCTTGGTCGATTTAATCGGCTAAAAGTATTAGTCTATAATTTTTGTTATAGAGATTAGAGGTTTTTGTGAAAAAAAAAAAGTTTATTTTTACTCTTTAAAGGTAGGCTTTATTATTAAGAAAATTAGCAAAAATGCTTGTCATCTACATCAAGACTTAATTGTTGACTGTTTATTAAAAAAACAATTGGTTTAAAAGCCAAGTAGTTTTTTGTTTTACCTTAAAAGTTTAACTTTTTAATTGGTTTAAAAAGTCATTTATTAAAAACATTTTCTCGTTCTTTAACCAATTAATAGTCATTTACCAAGCACACTTAATGTATATGTGAGGCAATTTTTGTTTAAATGATTAAATGATTCATATTGCCCATCAATTATGAGCTTCATTGGGTAAACAACCGTAATTTACATCAATTTCAAATTATTTGTATGTGACACTATGCTATAGGTTCATCATTTTTATAATTTTATTTTTATTTTTTTATTTTGATTATTTAATTATTTTTATTTTTGTCTTTTTATAATTATTTCAAATAATCGTGATTCACTAAGATATGTAATCAATTATTTACTCGATTCTTATTTGTTTTTCACTCTTTTTAACTTTTTGTTGCTAAACCTTATTTTTCTTACATCTCTCTAACATAAACTCTCTCAACTCATTCAATTAATTATTAAATTTCTTTGAATTAAAAAAAATCATTAATCTCATTATACCTAAAATAATTAATAACATTATTAATATGAATAAATTAATGTTAATAATAACAAAATTAACGATTAATTCCGTTCTAATAAAATAAAGAAAATTGTGCAACTCAACCTAGGTGAAGTCGCACATACTATACGACTTGACTTAAGTCTTGTAACACATTTTGTGCGACTTGCACATTTTTATTTTTTAATTTAAATCAAAATTAATCAATCTATATTGTTGCGCTTACATTAAATAAAATGAAATAATTTTTTTTATTTTTTAATTAAATCAAAATTGATTGATCTACAATTCGTGCTAATAAGTCGTCTTCAAGTAGTCTAACCTACATGCTTAACCCGCGGGCTATTCTCATGTCATAGGTCATGTCGTAAGAAAATTTGAAATCAATAAGCAAATTTAGATAAAAAAAAATCAAAAAATAAGTTTGGAGTAAACTAATTTGAAGAAATAAGCGCTTTCCGTTCCGTTGATAAGATTTGGGTATGTTCGCATTTAACAACAACGGGCCATTGCTAAGGATGAGTCAAAAAAGTTCGCCAAAGAATCGTCCACTGTTACTAACAGCGAGCCATTACTTAAGCTGAGTCAACAAAATTCAACCAAGTAATCGACCGCTCTTACTAACAACAGCCGATTGAGTTGACTTTTGTTGACTTTTTTACTAGTTGTTAAATATGGATGTTAATGGTCCGCTGTTAGTAACAGCGAACAAAAACCAACCCTTAGCATTGGTTTGGAGGCGCTTATTTTTGGATATAAGTTTAATGGAAGCTTATTTATGAATTTATTTTGCAAGAAATGCTTATTTATTTCTATTTTCCATGTGTACCTACATACTCAACCAGTTGGCTGCGGCCCGTACCAAGCCCAACTCTATATTTGTCATGCCATGCTGGATCATATGGAAATTTGAAATCTGTAGGCTATAAAAAAAAATTAATTAAATAAACTAAGAATCAAACTTATTTCAAAAGTAAGCGTGAAATTCCCAAATCTGAGGTTTGGGGCTGTTCGCAGTTAGTAACTGCGAACAAGTCAAAACAGACAAAATAGTTGTTCGCACTTACTAACTGCGAACAGCTATTTTGTCTTTTTTGACCTGTTTGCAGTTACTAACTGCGAGTAGCCCCAAACCTCAGGTTTGGGAATTTCACGCTTACTTTTGGAATAAGTTTGATTCTTAGTTTATTTTGTTATTTTTTTTATTTTTTCACTTATGTTTTTCAAATTTTATGTGAAAATTTGAAATGAATAAGCAAAAAAATATAAAAAATTCACATAATAGCCAAAGTTTCAAACTATTTTCCAAGATAAGCAATTTTTTCCCAAAGCAGAGGTTCGGCTTGTTTGCTGTTACTAACAACGAACATAAAAGTTTGGTAAAAAAAAGTCAAGGTTTTTGTAGTAACAGCGAACAAAGATTTTGACCCTTTTTTGACCAAACTTCTTTGTTCGTTGTTAGTAATAGCGAACAGTTAGTTGAAGCTATTTTTTTCCTTTTTTTAATGTTTAAAATGAGGAAGAAGAAGACAATTTAAAATTGCAGTTGTTCGCTGTTAGTAATAGCAAACAAAGACTTTGACAAATTTTGACCTTCAGCTTTTGTTCGCTCAAAACCACAGATTTAGGAAAAAACTATTTATTTTAGGAAATAGTTTAAAACTTTGGCTATTATGTGAATTTTTTTATATTTTTTTGCTTATTTATTTCAAATTTTCCAATCGTGTCGACTGTCTTTAGACCCGTAATAAGTAGCATGACCCACTTTTATGCATCTTTAGTAAGAGGATTAAAAGTAAGAATGAGTGAAAGGATAAAAAAAAATCTTTAATATGTGGCTTTTATCAAACTTAATTAAAATGAATGGCGGTTAGCATTTTTTTATTTTATTATTATTTTAAAATTATTATTTATAACTCTATAATTAATTACATACAGTTTTAAAATAATAACTTTTCACAAATTTTTCAAATAAGATGGTCTCATGGTAAGACTATCTCTATTAGACTGGCCCCATATACATGCATTTTATTGAAGTAATCACTTGTAATTTTAATGTGATTAATCAGAAAAATAAGCTAATTGTATGGACTCGGCTCATAATGAAACATTTTCATACAAGATGAGTTGTAACTTTTTATAGTCATAGAAAGATAACTTATAACCTAAAAAAGATACAATCTTATAACGAATAATTAGAAAATAGACTAACTATATAAACTTGTATCATAGTAAAACGGTGCTAAAGTATGTAATGGTTTGACCAAGAAGAATAAGACGTGTTGCAAGCAACCCAGTAAAGAAATAGTATAATTTTTTATTTGGGGTTTGGTTATATTGAGTGATGATTTCCTTTTAAAAGTAAAGAGTAAGATATTAAATCAACGAGGCTCACTAAAGTTTAAGAAGGAAAAGAGAATGCCATGTTCAAGAAAAGAAGCCTTTGTTAAGCTCTTCTTCAATGTCACTAAGTTCTTTTTCCTCTTCTTCTACTTCATCTCCCTTTGTTTTCTTAAACTCTTCACTTTCTTTTTCAGGTAATCTTAACTCTCTTACTACTTCATCATCGATCTAATGAAAATTTTTTATATATGGGTTGAATAGCCCAACTAATATAAATATTAGCACATGAGCTCCTTGTTCTGAAATCGTCTCTCTTATAAGGATCCTATTTAAACTTCTCTTAACTCACTGATTTTATTTTGTATTCGATTCGCTCCCACATATTAGTAAAATATATTCTTTCTACCTGTGGACTTGACTAACACATTGTCAATAAACTCACATGAACAGAGCCGAGGATGAGATAATATATGAAGATGAAGAAGAAGATGAAGAAGAAGATGAAGATGAAGAAGCTACTACATATTGCAATAAAGAAGAGCAACAAGAATATAGGTACCTACAACATGAAGAAGATGATCATCATGATCATCATCTTGTAGCTGATATATTAAATGATGGAGATTTCCTAATCTTTCATCCAAAAAACCCAGATAATCATCATGATAGTGATCATGATTTTGAAGATGATGAACATGATAATTACTTTCACATTCAAAGAAGCTCTATCAACTGTAACGATGAACAACATCATCATCACCGTACCCAGTATATCCCGCTCATAGAAAACTATGATCAGAATTTGGAGAGGAAAGAAAGGCAACAACCCATATCCACAAACGATGAGCAACACAATAATAATAATTTATCTGACGTTGGTAGTGAGTCGAGCAACTACTCGTATAAGACCTTATTTGAAGACTCAGTTGATGAACAGCTTGGATTTGATAATGATTACAATGATGATAAGATTGAACAGCATCAAGATGAGTTCATCATAGAAGATTATACATCAAGATTGGATTTTAGTTCAGATTCTGATCAACTCACAGAAGTTGACACCATTAAAGACAATAAGAACACTAATTATGTCCACTTTGATCAGCTCAAACATGAGGATACCATGCCCCAAGAATATCCAACTAATTATCACGGTAATCATGTGATTTATTATTTATCAATCACTCTTAATTTTTTATTTTATTATTAATCAACAAATTTGAAATAATCGGATAGAGTTGTCTTATTTAATTATAAATTTAATATATTTATATATCATGATAGTGGTAATGATATGTTTTTTCTTACACTATTTATCAATTACTTTTTAAAATTTTATCATGGTAATGATTTTTTATACAGTTTATTGATCATTTTTAATTTTTGTTTTATTCTTAATTAATAAATTAAAATATTTTATTCTTTTTTAAGAGTAAGGGTTATGGAGGATGTTTATTTTAGATGGTTCGTCATCTTTTTCAGATAATTATATTTTTTTCTTTTTCTGTACTGTTAAAATGAGTCTATCCACCTCTTAAATTGCATGCATTGAAGTTCTTCTTTTGAGAATACAATTTTTTATTAATTTTAGAATCAATGTAAAAATACATAATAGTGATTATAATTTTTTTAAAAAAATCAGTTACAATTAGTTTTAATTAATGACGATTAATTATAATTTATAACTAAAAATCAGCTATAATCAATTTCAATCAGTAAAAATTAATACCAATTGTAAAAATTAGTTACAATTAGTAAAAATCAATTTAATTAGTAAAAATCAGTTTCAATGAATAAAAATCATTTAAATCAATAAAAATCAGTTGAACTGTAAAGGCCTAACATGTACTTGGTGGTTTAATCTTTAGACCATTTTGCAAGAGAAACTCAAGAAAAGAAGAATGAAGTAGTAAAAGAAGACACAAATTTCAAAAGGGATGAAAAATTTTTGATTTATGACCCACCGAAATGGGAAGCAAAGAAAATGGAAGAACTCCAAAAAGAGAAAGAGGTAATATTTGAAGATACATACACAGTAGGATCAACTTCAAAAAGTTCATCCGATTGGAGGAGTTCAATAAGAGATTCAGGTACAGATGATCCTTTTTCTTCCTCATCAAGAAGAAGCTGTCCCAAATGGGAGTCCTATGCTGTCTACCAAAAGTATGATGAAGAAATCATGTTTCTTGATAGAATTAGTGCCCAAAAGCTCCATGAAACAGGTATTGCATGTCTAAAGCTGTTCAAAACAGACCCGATCCGATGTTTTTTCAGTATTGTATAAAATTGACCTGAAACCAATGTGGATAAAAACTCAATTTTGATTTGACTCGAAACTGATGGGATGACTCGAGTAAACACATTTTCTCCGTTGAAGATGTATCCGGTCTATATGAGAATCGATATTTTTGTCAAGAAATCAAATCAACTAAAAACTTAAGCTGATAGTCGAGGCATTAAGATATATTATATGTATCTCTAACACACCATCTTACACAAGAGCCCTTCCGGTTAAAAGTGTGGATGCAACACAATATTGTCATACAGGCTTCTAATACCATATCAAGGAACCAATTCAACCAAAAACTTAAGTTGATAGTTGTGACCTCTTACATGCTCCTTCACACAAGAGGCCTTTAGGCTAGTTGTGTGAATGTAACACATACCCTTCACATTAAATGAAGAATGGTTGAGATATGAACCCGTGATCAACTCAACCAAAAGTTTAAGCTGATAGTTGAGGCCCTAGAATATGTTATACCTCTAACACGCTCCTTCACACGAGAGCCCTTCACTTCAAATGAGGGGTGGTTGAGATTCAAACTCATGACTTATTGTCACGCTGGCTTCTAATACTATATCAAGAAACCAACTCAACCAAAAACTTAAACTTGATCATTAATGTCTATTTTTCCTAGACCAATAGATATCTTTATTTTAAATTCTATCCTAATTAACTTAATTTGCAAAATTATGTTAGAATCTTTGAAGTCAATTCAAGTGGAGCCAAGATCAATGTCTCAAAGAATTTTCCACAAAATGGGTACCAAAAAGAAGAGAAGTTCAAATGATGATATCTACAAGAAGAATCCATACAATGAACTAGAAGTTGCATATGTAGCTCAAATATGTTTAGCATGGGAGACCCTAAATTGGAACTATGAGAACTTCAAGAGGAAACAAATGTCAAGAACACAAGATCACTTAGACCCTGGTTGTCCTGCTCATGTAGCACAACAATTCCAACAATTTCAGGTACTTCTTCAAAGGTATATTGAATCTGAGCCTTATGAGTATGGGAAGAGACCTCAAATTTTTACAAGAATAAGGTGTGTTGCTCCTAAGTTGCTCCAAGTGCCTGAATATCTTGGTAAGAGGAACACTTCCTTAGTATGTTAACTATATAAACGATATTTCATTATCCCGATATCATTAAGTGTTTTTCACCTAGTTACGATGAGATTTGGTAGGGTCAGTTGTACGCAACCCTATCCTTGTTAATGATAAAACCTAAGTTACTCAAACTCTTCATTTTATTTCACGTACCCGTGTCCGATCCTTGATGCTCGGACATTGATAAGGCACTTAGACACTTCATTTTAGGCATAAAATTGAATATTTTGACGGATCCAACACTTGGACACATACCAGTATCCGACATCAGTACCTGAGTCTAAGTAACATAGGATAAAACTAACAAAAGAGTTGTAATTTGTTAACCCTTAGTAGCAAACATCATGTACAACTTCAAATAAATAAAAAGTGCATAAGATTATTGAATTATAAACATCAAATATTGAATCATAAAATTGTAAAAATCAATGATGTAGAACCTATAGCGATCGATTTGGTTATTGGTATTGATATAAGTGATGGTTACGCACTAGTAGAAAATATTTTTTAAATTTTTTTTAAAATCACTTATCACTTTTATGCTTCATTATAGTTTGAAGTGCAACATATGTCATATGATTAGATAGTTTTTGTGTAACACATTTTTATAGTAATAAAGCTCTCATACTATATATGATATGTGTTTTTGTTTGCAACTTTTAGTAGTAAAGCTCTAATACTAGGTTCTAAAAGTAGTAAAACAAAATAAGAATATATTTGGAGAAACAAAAAAATATATTTTCCTAACTAAATATATTTTAATTTCTTATTATTACAATGTTTTTAATAAATTAAAAACAAAAAGATGCTGAATTATTTAATTGTACAGATTATGAAGGTGAAGAAAAGGAAGTAAGTAGTGGAAGAATAGCATCAACAATGTTCATGAAAATACTAGAAGACTCAATCCGAACATTTATGAATTTTCTAAAAGCAGATAGGGAAACTCATTGCCAAGTTATCTCAGCTCTTTTTAAGCACCATCCAAAGGGATCTATTCATCCTACTCTTCTCAAAGTCTATAACAAACACAACAAAAAGGTAATATATATATATATATATATATATATATATATATATATATATATATAAAAGTATTTATTTTCTGGGTTTTTTATATTTGCAACACTTTGCCTTTTATAATACTAATAAAGTTTGCTTCCACATACATATAAGTAAAAGTAAATTAGCTTTAAGAAAAAAAGTACAGTCATATAAAATATAATCATATTAGATTCGTCTCAATATAATCATTTTTAAAAATTTTATTCAAGTGAAGATGCAAATATTCGCTAATAAAATCTATGTACATTGACTTGCGTGTTTTGAAATTATTGCAAGTATAAAGTAACAAAAAATATATGTACAAATCCCTCGCCCTCGCCTGCCTTCGTTCTCTTTGAGACTTTTCTTTTCTCAGTATATCTCAACAACTTTTCTACCTTTATTATTATTTCAAAAGTCATTATTATTAAAAAATAATGACAAATAAAACACTATTAATTACATTTATACTTTCTATAATTAAAATGTCAAAGTGTTTAATATCGTAAAAATGATAAGGTGCATGATAATTGTTTATGCAAACTATATATAAAAATTTTATAAACTAACAATTCAACATACTAACAAATTTTAACTTGTTTTTATGCAATTATTTTGTGAGTATAAAATCATTCAAGTATAATTATTTTGCTATTTTATCAAATAATTAAAAATAAAATATTATTTGATTGTGTATGCAGAAGAAGTTGAAGCTAAAAGAGCTACAAAGGAGTAGAATATGCTTGAGAAAAAAGAAGCTAACAAAGGAAGAAGAAATGGAGATATTAATGGGATTAATAGACTTAAAAGTGGTGTCAAGAGTTTTAAGAATGGCAAATATAACACAAGAACAATTACATTGGTGTGAAGCCAAGATGAACAAATTAAGAATTTTGGATGGCAAATTACAAAGAGATTCCTCTCCTCTTTTCTTCCCACCACATTGACCCCACATCAAATTTTGTTTAATCTTTTGCTTTTTGACTAGATTTTGCATCACCATGTATATCCCTTGCCTAATTCTTGGTTACCTTTATCATATTGGTTACTTTTTCAGCATTATATCCATGACCATCTAAAATTTTACATCAGTCAATGATATCACTGTCAAAAGTGCTTAACTTGTAGGTAAAAGATAAGAGCTTCCGCAACAAAGGAATAAGAAAATGGCTTGAAAATTAAGGATTGGTCGATTGTTTTCCTTTCATCCTTGTAATAAGATTTGATTCTCATCAAACATGATATGTAGGGAATTTTATATCAATCATTGATATCATTGTCAAGAGTGCTTGACTTGTCTTAAGACAAGATTGTAAGCAAATAGCTTGCATGGTGTTATAGGTAAAAGATAGGAGCTTAGGTGACATAGGAATAAGAAAAAATAAATCGTGAATTATGGGTTGGTCGAATGTTTTTCCCTTTCACCTTTGTAATAAGATTCAAATCTCATCAAACAAAATTTATTGGGGATTTGCGATCATTGATATCATTGTCAAGAGTGACTTGTCTTACAACAGCATTGTAAGCGAACAACTTGCGTATAAAAGATAGGAGCTTAGGCAACAAAGGAATCGGAAAAATAGTTCGAGAATTATGGGTTGATAGACTGCTTTTTCTTTCACTATTGTAACTAGATTTGATTCTCATCCATAATAAAAAAAAATGAGAAAAATGGTTGTTGCATAAGCTATATGATAAACCCTAAACGTAGTGTTGAATATCCTAGTGGACACACTTTTTGTAAATAGAAACCAAAAATAAGGGAGAATCTTAAAAAGCAAGAGGGTATGTATTTAACTTTGTTTTGGAGTCCTTAATGTGCTAAACGTGTAAAGTGAAAGAACAGGAAGCAAAGCAAGGAACAAGAGGATTGAGACAATGCATTACTTTAGCTTTTTACTTTTTTATTTGATTTTTTGCTTTTTAATAAAAATATATAATTGTTTGTAAATGAGGAAAAAAAATATTAAGATGGAGGAAATGCAAATGAAATTGCAGGCTTGCAGTGGGAATATAAAGGTTGCTCATGTTACACTCAAGATTAGCATTTATTGTCGTAATAACTTTGAATTTGTAGCATATGATCGACTTAAGTATGTGAAAGCTTTTTAAGTCATATAGTATAAAACTAAAAAAATTAAAAGAAGACCAACTTACCAATCTTAATCTCGCTTATATCACGATATTTATCTTATTTTTCTTTTATTATGTCCCACCAAATTTTTCTTTTAACTTTAACATTTTAGATGATGGTATGAGGATAATAAAAACGGAAGAACATGTCATTTTCAGCACAAGGGTTAGAAATTGAAGTATTATCATAGTCTCTACTATAATGACATTGAATTTTTATATTTTACAATTAATCTGAGTTTTGATGTGCACCCTAAATGATGTAAAGAACTTAAACTTGATTTTGAGAGAGATAGAAAATGTCCATAGAATTTTAGAGAAGTAATCCAAGAATAACAAATGATAGTGGTGACCATTAATGCTCCAAACTGGAGAAGTTTAAATATCACTATGAATGATATCAATGACATGTAATTAGTATTCAAAAAGGGGGGTTAGATATAAAGATGCAAAAAAAAACCTAGCCGTTTCTTTTTTTTTTTTCTCTCTTTTCTCTCTAAAAAAACCCTAATCTCCATAGTTGGTTTAGGACTATTATCAACTTTTTGGTTGATGGTAAGCTACTAATTTCTTTGTTTTAAGCTTTTTCAATATGATTAGAATAAATTTGTGTCCTCTCCCTACAGGAGAGTTGTTCTACCCATTCATTGGGTTGATTTTACCCGTATATTGGGTTTTAATCTCTCTCCACGTGAGAGTTTGGGGTTATGAATTTTGTTCTCTAGTTGATTTGTTGGTACAAATTAATGCGATAATGCAGCAGATACTAAAAATACAATTACCATCAACTACATCAAATTCAATTCTATCTCAAGACTACAACAAATCGAAAGACCCCCTTGTAGAAGGTTGTATTAAACAGCGATGTGGAAGAGGATAATCAAAATTGTCAGATCTCATACACAACGATCGTAGTTTTGTTAATTTTGAATTATTTTTGGTTAAAGTTGTTATGTATTTGCTAATTTTTATCTCTGATGTAGATATCGTATGACTCTTTATTAATGAATCATGTATTATTAAAAAAAATATTAAAAAGGATGAAAATATAATTTAATATATTTTTCAAGTGGACAAGAAGAACAAAAAATAGGCTTATTCGTTTTATCACAAGAAATTTAATTTTGTTTCCTTAAGAGAATCTAATATGATAGTTAATAGATGTACCAATCGATCACATGAGCTCTTAAATTTCACGATAGTTGTTATGGTCTAAACATTATCAGTGGTAAATTTACACACATACTAATATTTTTAAGGAAAAATTAATATTAATAATTTAACCTTTTACAAATTCATTGTGAATAATCTCATCTTTGAATTATTTTCTAATAATTCAACGTTTATGATAAATTTTCCAACATATTATATTACTAATAATAGATAATAATAGGGTATGTTACTAACAAACTAAAATCAAGGTTGGATTATTCACTGTAAACTAAGGGTAAATGTTGAATTATTAGAAAATAATCTAAAAGTGGGATTATTCACTGCGGATGAGTAAAAGGTTGAATTACTAATGTCAATTTTCCTTATTTTTAATTACTTTTGGGACATGAAAAGTATTTTTTAACCAAAAATGAATGGTTAGAGAACGCTATTTTAGCATTTTAAGTCCACTAACCACAATAACTTTATCAATTAACGTGAGAAGTTGAAATTTTAAGGAATAGATAATTTTAAAAAGGTGTAGGAAGTTAATAACCATATTACCTTTTAATAATTATAAAATTCTTTTGTTAATTTAAAATTTTTAAGTCAACCAAATAATATTGTTGAATTCTTAAGAAATTAGCAAGAGAATAAAATAAGAAAAGAGATTAAGATTTACCACCATAAGAACTCATGTGAAAGGTGGCATTCATGTTCAAGAAAGCTGCATTTGATGGTGTTGGGTCATAGACCTAAAAGGGGTGCTCAATGTTGTTGTTCCTGTCCATTAGGAGAAAGTGGGACATTGGGCTTTGCCCTACTATTAGAGAAAAATTGAATGAAGTGATTTTTTTATAAAATAAATTTTCAAAATAAGCTTTCAAAAGTTTTAATTACTTAAATAATTGTCTTCCTATTCGAACTTAAGGTTAAGATTTGCTTGTTGTTATTAATAACGAATATGGGAAAATAAATTTATCATAACTTTATTTATTGTTACTAACAACGAATAAAAAAGACAATATCATACCGTTTGGAAAGGACAAAAAATAAAGTAATTGTTCGCTCAGAGCGAATTAATGGGGGTAATTTTTTATTCTTTAATGTCATGACATTGTCTTCCTTAAAGGATTTTGACTTTTTTTTGTCAGTTTCTTTGTTCGCTGTTAATAACAGCGAATAAATACATGACCTCAGCTTTGACATTGAAACGTTTATTTTGGAAATTTAAAATTTTCTGAAGCTTATTTTGGAATTTTTTTTTAATAGAAGCTTTTTTTTCATATTTTCATTTTTCACTACAGCTAGTCTTAGACGAGACGACTTCATAATGAGACCGACAATTTGGGTCGGCCCAATTTGCACGTGTAACAACCTGGGCATATTTTCAATTTTTGGGCATTTTTCAATTTTGATCATAAAGATATCAATTTTGACCTTAAAGGTATCAATTTTCAAAATTGATACATTTAAGGTCAAAATTGATAAATGCCCAGAAAATTAAAATATTGTTACATATAAAGTAGGTACTATGATAATTTAGAGTAGTCAATAGATGTTTAGAAGTAGGTATTAATTAAAACAACAACTAAATCAATTTAAAATAACAACTATAATATAATTAAATTGCCAATTTCAAAATGCAAACACACATACTTAATCTTGTTGAAATGCCAACTTCAGTGATTAAAAGTCTAACTAAAACATTCTAAAACACCAACTATACTAAAATGATAACTTTAATAGTAGTTAAAATGCCTACTTTAAACTAGATAAAATATTAATTATATGTAGTTAAAATGCAAACTTAATAAGTTAAAATATCAACTTCAAATTGCAAACACATCAACTAAATCTAGTAATTCAGTGTATTAAAACAACTTTAATATTCTAAAATAACAACTATAACATTCGAAAAAAATGAAACACACCAATTTAAACTAGTTAAATATCAACTGATAAAATACAACTTAAAATATTTGCCTACTTAAATATGCTAAGATGTCAAATACAAAATGCCAAAAAACCAATTTCAATAGTGAAAGATAAAAATATACCTAATTGTGAATTAAATGAATAAAAAACCAATTGGTAAAATTAAAAAAAAAATAAAATTTAATTTGAATAAGCAAATTATTTTTTGCACATTCACACCAAATGTGAGTGCGCACCAATCTTTTTGTATGTACTTATCTTTTGGAATAATATGAGTGATCGTATTTTACTTGACTAAATTTAGGAGGGGGCACGGGTATGGTTTCTGTACTATTCTTCTCTCTTTAAATTCTGATTTGTGTGAGATACTGAGTTGTCGACTTTATCAATGATATATCAAATGTCTATTTTCTTAGTCGATTGATTGTGATCTTCTTACATGTTTATTAACACCAGTCTCAGACCAAATGAACTTAATTATACTTTGAATATGATAGAGTATAATTTTTAATAATTTTCACTTTAGAAAATTAATAAAAAAGTGAATTAGTGCTAGAGTATTTAAAATTAATTTTGTTAATCCGTAGTAGTATATTTTTCAATTTTTTTTCATTATAAAATAAAATAAAAAGAAAAAAATAATTAAAAAGAATCGAACTCAAAATCTTTCTAACACAAGTAGTACTTCTTCTCGAAACAAAAAAAAATCCCATTTCCAATTGAAGATTATAACAAGGAGCATTGATATTTTAGAGTCAGCACCGGCCACTAGTTGAATTCGCGAGGGTTTTATATTTCGGAGAAGGAGGAACCAAAAATCAGAGTTCTTCTGCCATGCCATACGACTGCTAATCTGTTGCTTGATCGATAATTATCCACCCACTATTAATCATTCAATCATCAAATTATCTCTTCCATGGCAGATTCTATCCGTTTATCTTCTTCCAATTCTCTTCCATACTCTTCCTTTTCCCTCAATTCTTTGCACCCAATTATCTTACCTAGTTCTAATTCTTTTCAATTGCGTTCTAAAACCCTAAATAACAATTTTGTTTCTGTTTCAACCCCCTCTTTCAAGCCCAGAATCCATGTTTCTTCCTTCAAGGTAATTCTATCATACTTGTATTTATTTTATTGAAACCGTTATAGTATTATACTTATATTAATGAGTGTTATTAAACTTTTGTTGAATTGCTGCATTTGTGGGTAAACAACATTTTAATCCTGTTTGAATTTTATTGTTTTCCTCCTATTTTTGCTCACCATAATGTTTTTAATGAATTTATATCAATTATTTGTTGATTGTAGGAAACCCAGAAAAGTTATTGTAGTTTATTGGGTGTATTTGACTAACAAATACTTACAGAATCGCAAATTCTCAATAATAAGACGGTGTATATTGGGTGACCCAATGAAAACTAACATTTTTAAAGTGAGAGTGATGACTTATGATTGTGAACAATTATAATCTTAAATTGATTACTTACACCTTTAACGTGATCACTTTATAATCTTAAAGTGATCTCTTATAACCTTAGCTATCACTAGAGTGATCAGTCACTTTGAATTTTAAAATGATCACTTATAACTTTAGTGATGACTTACAATCAAGATGATCAATTGTAATCTTAAAGTGATCAATTTATAACCTTAAACTGATTGTATAAGCCAGGGTGAGATATTCTCATACAAGCTCGGGCGAACCTAGGAATTTGAACTAGGGGGCCAAATAGGCCATATACTAGCAAATTATTTACATAAAATCTAGTTAAACGATAAACGTTTTAAAATCACGTAAACTGAAATGAACTTAAATGATAATAAAAAAATCATTTTCAACACATGAAGTTGAAGTTTTCCTATCATTATCCCTTTGGAAAAAGAAATTAAGTGTTTTTGACTCATATATTTACCTAGTCGAAAAAACATTATTAAAATTAAGATAGTACATGTAAATATAAATAAATAAAAAAATATGAAAATTAAGTTATGGAAGAGAAAGATTAATAACATTATAGTATAATTTGAAAGTTTGTTTTAAAAAACAAAGCAAGTATAAATTCGGACTTAATACCTTACCTTGACCTTAACTTTCAAATGTACTATTCTAACCATTGAGCTATTATAGTTTTTGTGATATTTATTCACTTCTCAAACTATCTATCATATATTTGTAAGGGATTCAAAGGTAAAAATACAAAGGATTGTGTTTTTGGCTAGAGAGGCGACCCCCCTAGCCTCCCTTGTAGCTTCGCCCCTCCATACAAGAAATGTTGTTACAAAATTCCTACTATTCGTGCCATTGTTACTAGTATCTAATATACCTCATTGCCTTGTCTTGAGGTGGCGTGCTTTTATTTACACACTAGTTATTAATGTTCATTATTTTTAAAAAAAATTAGGCTAGAAACATTTATTTTTATATATGAATTTTTGGAAACAAACAATTAAACTTATCTTACAGCCCATTTGGTTGTACTAAATGGTAATAATGAAAATGATTTATAGTGTAACTTAAAATAGATTCTTTGGTGATGAAAATTCGATCATTAAAAATATTTTTGTTCACAAATTTTCATAACGACCTGATACCACTTCTCTAAGAGGTTGATACTAAATACAACATAATGAATTTTTGTGAAAAAATTGAGATGATTGAACTCATTGAATTAGAACAAGCATGATTATAATTTGTCTAGAGATTTCCTTACTAAACTCACACCAACTTTCCATTACCCTTTTTATCATTTTATACCAATAACCAAATAGGCAGTCCATCTCTTTGATATTGATACAACGCACTTTAGAACGAAGATTGAGACTAAGTGAGCTTATTCATGTTGTGTGGATGAGATCAAAAGAGAAAGAAAATATGTGAATGAAATTAAATAAAGTAGTCGGGAGTGGGGACATTTTCATACTAGGAAATTGTGGCAAAGTAAAAAAAGATTAAAATGGAAAGTGCGACAATTTCAAAAGGACAAAGGGAGTAACACCTATGCCTCTTGATTCTAGGGGCCTGCACACTGCACACTTTTCACATGCCTAGAACCATCCCTAGTTAGACATTTACCCTCCTATTTTGTCACATGGCTAAGTAGTAATCGTTGTGGTAATCAAATTCATTCAGAGTTCAAGGCATATTAACTTTACAGCTTTTCGTGTGTATTGACAATGCACTGCAGGTGCATGCTGTTGTTGCAGAAGCGACTGATCAACCAAAATGGTGGGAAAAAAATGCAGGACCCAATATGATTGATATTCATTCTACTGAGGAGTTTCTGAGTGCGTTAAAAGACGCTGGAGATAGATTAGTAGTTGTTGAATTCTATGGAACTTGGTGTGCCTCTTGCCGTGCTTTATTTCCTAGGGTAAGCTGCTTCGTTGCTCACACTTTTTATGAATACATTGAGATTTGAGATGTAGACATTTTCTGTTAGGTGTGAAGACAACTTGTGACCAACTGTTTTGCAATGTCTAGTTAAGATCTTAACTTTTCCGAAAAAGCATAGAACAAACTGAGCAGTTGCCGTGAAAGGATGGAGCATGTTAATTGGGAAATGTGGAAAGGACTTTGGAATGAAGAGAATACTACATAATTTTTTTTCTGTCAAGTCAAACATGCACTGAAGGAGTCACTTGCTATATTGTTTGTTTCTTCTTTATATTAGTGCATGCCATCCATTGGTATTTAAAAAGTATGCTAAGTGGAATTCAAATGACATGGGGTGCACCTCTGTTACTCAGTCATGTCATATAATTGGACATGGGCATATTTCTAGGTGTCAGACTCACTTTTGTACGGTTAACTTTGCATTTTTTGGGTCCGAAACGAAGTACTGATTGTTGAATTTGATATCTATGGTAAAGTGCTGTACATCAAACATGGGCGTTTGTCTATTTGATGGTAATTGGGTAACTCAAGAATGATAAGTAGCATAACTGTTCCGCTTGAGAACATTTTGCTAGCCTATAAGACCAATCTACAGCATCTTCCAGGTGATAAAAGAAAGGGATTTGTCAATGGGGTCGAACTAAATAATTAGTTACTTTCGTTTTTTTTCTTTTTTCTAATGCTTTTATTACAAAATCTTAATAGTTCTAAATAATCTAACCACAATCCATTTCCTAAAGCACCCATTTATTCCCATACAAAACATGATTTCCCGCCATTGTGAAATATTGTCGATTAGCTGGATTGAACTTATTAGGCATCTGCACTATAAGAATCTGAAGGAATCGATTGGGAATTTGTACAAAACAATGGACAGTTTCCATGTAGCAACTATGCTTCTTTCATGACTTGTAAAGAGCAGTGCGATCTTTTCTTTTGTGCTGAGATGACTAGAAAGTTACTCATCATACTATATATGGTCTTTCTTTTATTCTTAAAAATGATTTTAGTGCTCTTTTTCCTCCTTTGAAATTTTCTGGTTTGGTTCTGTTATCACAAGCAAAGTTATTGTGTTTTTCTTTTTCGAAACAAGCTAAGTAATCATATTACCCAACCCATTCTAATTTTATTCTTTAGGCAGAGTTGGTTATGATGAATGATGTCACACCCCATTTGCCCCACTTGGGAGCGTAAAGCGCTCATGTGTATGTTTTTGTGGATAGTGTACATTAGTATGGATGTAAAAATTCGTATCCACCATGGTTCGTCGGTAGGTGGTAATTATTGATCCTTTCTTGCTCGAATTTACATCGCCCTACCTACTTTTATATGTAATTCAATCTTTTTGCTTGTAATTTTTTGGGGTACTAAACCTTAGTTGTCTTTCCAGTTGTGCAGAATGGCCGAAGAACATCCTGAGATAATGTTTTTAAAGGTCAATTTTGATGAGAATAAAGCAATGTGCAAAAGTATGAATGTGAAGGTACTTCCTTGCTTTCATTTCTATCGTGGAGCTGATGGAAAGTTGGAGGAATTTTCTTGTTCACTAGCAAAGGTGCGCATTTGATCTCCTCTTCCCCTTTCTTGTATACACATAGCAGCCATCAGGTTTCATCTGTTTAAGGCATTCATGGAATTTGTATTTTTCTTTTCAGATGTGCTAATGCCTTGAGGTTATGTAAGCCTGTAAGGTGTATATGTGCCCCCCCTCCCTCCCTTCCTATCTCTTCGTCAAAAGATTGTTCATGTGTATAATTTTAGCTGCGAATCTTCTTGATCAAGTCATCTGAGGAAATGGTTTCCTTTTCTTCTCCTCTTCCCTTAGTATCGAATAAAGGTAATTGGAATAGACCTAGTTAATAGGAATTAGTTAGCAATTTGTGTTACTGCAGTTCAGGATTGGTCATCTGTTTAGTGAGCTGCCCTGTTTCTTCTCTTAAGTGCATGTTGAGCTCATCCCACTCTAGATTCCGGAGTTCACCACCACTCGACTCTAATAAGTACTTCAATTCAGTCCTTATTGTTATTATTGTTGTTCTTCTTCGGTTTTTGTTCTTAAAGTCAGCACTTAAATTTAGTTCAATTCAGAATTAATTAGTTTATTCAATACACCTCAGTTAGCTCAATCCAATGTAGTAAAATCCAATTCTTCAGTCCAATATAATCCAACCTAAGCTTTGGAAAGACATTTAGACGTATTCCCTGCTCCTGTCTATATAGCTCTTCCCTAAGTGATTATTAATCTTCTGTGCCCATTTCTCCTAATTTTTTTTTCTTTTGTTTATTTATTCTGTTTATAAAATATTGATCAGCAAACTTTTGATCATTTCTAATTTGCTTGCATTTTGCCATCATGGAAAGATACTGGTATTGTGCAGATCCTTGTTGAGTTAAGATGTACCAACATTATAGTTTGCCGATTTAAGGCCCTTTAGTATTCTTTTACATACAAAGGCTAGCTGAGTTCAACTTTGTAAACTTCAAATGTGAAGCTCGAGTACTCGAGGGCATTTGGCTTCCTTCTTTGTCTGAAGCTTCTGATGTATTATATACCTCTATCCTTGTAGACAGTAGTCATAGATCAGTGTTTATCAACGCAAAAATGTTGGCACTCTAGCAAAAGTGTTCAGGCATTTCACTGCAGATGTTGTTACCCTGATAATTCATTTCAGATCTACCAAATATACCTGCAGGTTGTTTATGATGTTCCTTCGAACAATGGGAATAGATACAATTAGGTAAATGAAGGAGTTGCTTGGTGGAAAACAGTTGTTTTGAGCCATTGCGCTTGTTATCCCACAATTTAGAATATTACTTGTAGAGTTCTAGTAATAAAGCTTGAACTTGACACAGCAAAAATAGAAAAAATAGGCTTAATGCATTGAAGCGTCACACACGAAACTTTGTTCAGTACCGCATTTCAAACTGTCCGAAATGGCATGGAAACTCAATTTGAAATGCTGGCAGTAGCGTTTTGGTTTGCTGATGACAAAGTGTGGACCTTTGATGTTACCCATCTTCGTTCTACAAAACTACCCCCATGTCAACCACACCATACCTATCAATGTATTTGGACAACGTCATGGCCCTATCTTAGCTACTATTGAATCAGATTTCGCTTCGTAAAGTTACTTATGTATAAAGCTGTAGTTAAATTTATGACCGAACCACCTATTTCTACATTTTAACTGTGTCAAAAATTAGCCAACTCATTATCCATCCTAGAAATTGAAATGATGAGGTACAGACCAGATGCTAATGAATTGATAAGATTATTTTCAAAATACTAATAAGTATGTTTCTGCTTTCCTTTCCCTGTTCTTAAAGCTTCAAAATACCATAACTTTAATTTGAAGTACTACTGAATTCAAAGTAAGTTATTCTTTGAACTGAAAATCGGGTCAATGGTGTTAGAATATGTTTATTGTGAACCTCAGGCATAAAATGTGTTTCACTGTTTCCAGTTTGAGTTATCAGTACCCTCGAGTTTGATGTTAACGTTGTGCCGTCACTCTGCAGTTTCAGAAGATAAGGGACGCTATTGAAACGCATAATCCAGCTCAAAATGACTGTGGCAAAAGCGGACAATGATCATAACACACAATTGCTGCCGATATAGATAATAAATCAGCCAATTCCAATGACACATAACACCGTCTTGCTGGTTATTTATTTGTTTATAGTTCTATATGGTATCGTATGTATAATCCTAGTATAGCTCCTTTTCAATTCTTAGTACATAGAAGTATGTTTATTTTCGAGTGTTTCTATTGAAAGTTAATTATTTTGAATGTAATCTTGGCCCACTTGTCAAAACTTAAACAAGGTTATTTGAATATCAGGAAGGGTGGTAATTCAGCTCCAATGTTTCTTTTATTATCTTTATCTTTATGTCAATTGACAAGCAAATTTGCAGTAATTGCTTGCAAGTCGTTCCCATTGCTAGAATGCCCATGTGTGCATTAGTCACGAGCAGTCCCTTCACTTGCTGTGGGCGCAAATCCATTACATTCGGCCCGTTTAAAAGGTCCAACATTCTCGTTGGTCATAGCTATATTACTATATTAGTCACGAGTCATGACTATGTTGATCACAATGGGATTAATTAGGGCCACCACTATTTTGAGTTATCAGTGCCAACGAGATGCATCTTATTTTTGAGGGAGTCTATTTGCTTAAAATTCCACAATTAAGCAGTCTCTGTGTTAGTAGCTTTAAGATGGATGATCTCTTGAAAAGTTCTCACGATGTGCACGAGTAAAAACAAAGTGACTAAAAAGACTTACATTATTTGTAGGACAAGTCTATAATCTCCGTCGATCATCATTCATCATACTATGACCTGTGACTGAAACAAACTTATATTGCATTGTTATAGTTTTATTGATCTTGTGATTGAAAAAAACACTATTCTTTTGAATGACTCTTGTATTTTTTATAAACCACTATCTCAGACATTGTTTCATGGATACTAACTGCTATCTGAGATACTAAATTAGAACAAAGTGGTACACAATATTGAAATACTATCATATCATGTTTAGTGATGGGAAATGTTAATACTTAATAATTATTGAACTTAAAGAACAAGCTAACCACCAATCAGTAACACAAAATGTTGTACGAGACGATCTCACTGAGAGATGGGTTAGATAGCCATCTAATACTAATTTATGCAACCTGCTAACGGGCTTCAGTCTCCAACAATGAAAATCTCATATCTGGGGTAATATATTAGGATAAAAAAATTACTACCAATAAAAAGATCATTTTATATCATTACATAGGTTACTCTCAGTCTCTCACTTTGGAGACAACCTCATCCATACAAAGCAAAGGACTTCAAAACAAAGGCGCCACTGCTCAATGCTCATGTAATGATATCTACAACTTCTTGTGAGTCGTGACTTGTGACTTGCAGTAGCATCTGCACTATGAGTGCAAAAAGAATTCACGCGCATCATAGTAGCGCTCAAGGATGACATTATAAAGAGGATGTATTGCCTCCAGGAGATTCGAATACGGACCAAGCACGTCTTGCATTGCAGGTAAAGAATCAGCATCTTTCAAACTCGCGTGCTGGCACACTGAAAGGCCGCTTAAACAATAACATGTGTGATAGAAATCTCTACTCTTTCCAGGTTTATCTCTGAATCCTCCCTCAATGTCCTGCACAATTCACATTTATTTTTATAAAATCAATACCTCTAATGATAACATCACAAGATCTTCACAGCCATACGAGTAGCAGAAATTTCCAACACCTGAAGTAGTTTCATTGTTTTTATCCGCAGATGAAAGTTTCTTCAACAAAATATTACTTCTATGTTGCATCAACAGCGAAGTGACAAAAGAGAATTCATATAATTGACTAAAAGTTTTAGAACTGTTGTACTTGTACCTAATTATGATAATTAGCAATTCAACCAGTTCATTCACTGTTGAAGGTTGAAGGTTGAAGGTTGAAGGTTGAAGGTCGAAGGTTAATTTTGTAGATGCTTTGAAGCTCAGAAGCAGCCAATTTTATTTAAGAGCTACGTAAAAATTTCAAGCAGCTCAAGTGAAGTTAATGACGACTTCACACTTCAGATTCCTATTTTTAGTTTTGTGTACTGTTAAAATGCATTATCCCCATTGATCAAAATTGTCCCCTTTCAAGGCAGGAACAATTACAACTTTCATTCGCTAAAGAAGCAAATTTTTAGTGACTTTGTCGTCATGTCTAAACCTTGAAAGTTGAACCAACTTGACTACGAGTTAGTCATGTGAGTTTGATTTTTAATTGATTTGGTGGTTTTAATCAAAAATTTCGAGGGTTTGAACGTAAGCATTATGCCCATACCTACTGCAACTCTGCAAGGAGACTTTAAAAGGATCAAGCAGAAAATAAGAGACTCAAACGTAGTTAAAGCAAGTAGGCAACAAATGCATAAATGTAACTGAATTGCTAAACGTATGTTCTATACACGGACAACCTTGTTACAAATAACTAAGGAAATACAAAATGCTGAAATTAGTGTTCGCAAAGATTGAAAATGAAAAAAAAAAAAAAACATATCCATTAACAACAGATTTAAATAGTGCTGTATAAAAATTTACCTGAGAACAAAGAATTATGTACTTCTGCAAAGCAAAGTTTTGAAAGAGAGGTCCAATACTGACAGAACTTTTAACAAAATCAAGGCCACTGTCACAGGAGTTTGCAATATTAAGAGCACCCTGTAGGCCTGTAAAACGAAGCACAATTACCAGTTTAGTCTTGTGTGTTTCCATAAATAAAAAATGTCCGCAGCAAGAAAAGCCTCCCTAAAATTTACAAAAGCAAAAACAATAAACAAAATAAATACTCCATATAAATTAAAAAAACATAGCAAGCTAATTCAAATTTTGTTCCCAATTTTAAACATAGCATAAAAGATTCACTATACAAGTGAACAGTCACATGACTATCACACAATTAATATAAATATATGAAAAGAAAACAACAAAAGAAATATTAATATTTTCACATGACGAAAAAGAGCCTCATTATGACAGACAAACGAAAACAATTGAGAAATCTCCTCACCTTTCTGTTCAAAACCACTCCTGTCTGTTTTACTAGAACCCTCCATTCCTAACTGATCCTCAATTATAAACCGCAGCCTTTGCATCAGTGGAAAAACACCTCCCTTTATCAGTTCCCACATGTTAGTTTCTTGTGTCAAATAATATATATAAACAAAAAGACTTATGTTCAACAATCACCTGCCAAAATGAATAACAACCATCTACCAATTTGTTTGTCCTTCCCTGAAATCCACCCTCAACTCCTTGGCGAAATACAACCCAATTCTGATTCAACACATATAATATCAACACCGCTAACATGATAAGAATGTCACAGTAATAGCAGCAAAATACCAACAAATAAATTCAACAAGTACATTTTTCCATATATATGTAGTGTGATAGTGTCATAGGCACTTTTACTTTCTGAAGCCTGACCTACTGTCTTGATTCACTGTTTAGATAAACATCCATATCCAAAATGTTACACATTTACTTTTTCATAAATTTAAGGAGCAGAAAGGATGGGAGCAAAAGTTAAAGGTTGTTTATCCAACATAAAGATGAACCCTTCCTTTCTTAACATTGGCCTCACAGGTAGGCCATTTTGCACTCCCAAATTTATAATACATGAACTTTTTCAAACAAAAGAGTAAATCTTTTTTAAAATGATGGAGATTTTCTGTTAGTATCAGACTCCAATGAAGAAACAGGAACTTCCTCTGCATGTTCACCAAATCTACAGCATAAAAACATGAGGATAAACTATAAAGGCTCAACAAGAAATAGATTGGCTTACAATTAGCACAGGCAAGTCCAATCGATGAACCTCATTAATAAGAATCATTGTGGCCAATCCACAAAAGGTATACCTATTGAAGACAAAAATCATGTTTGTTAAAGAACAAGACAAATGGTCTGAAATGGTGAATTTAAAATCAACTACATTACCGGGTCAACGATAGCAACATACCCACCATGCGCTTCAGAACCAGGCTCACCAGCAATGCCACCTTCATATGTCTGACAACTGAAGAAACATTCATCACATAAACATGTTAGTGGATGAACACGTAAGAAACAGCCATTTGTTTTGCAATTATCATTAAAGCCTCTAGACAATGATGTCTAAAGGACTAATAAATTTAAGAGAAATAACAAGTAGACAACCAAAACAAAAGTAAGATGCAGCAACCTTAGAATGAAATCCCCTACATTTTCCATCAATTCATGATCCAAGATATTCAAAATACTTGCGACCTGGCAAGGGAAAGAATGGAGTTGACAAACACAATAACAATTTGGATATGGTGAAGATTGCACACATATACATTATAGATGGACACACACACACACTCCCAATCAATATGCACTTGCCGATTTTGACAGCATAAGATAATTGTAAATTCTGCACCTTTATACTCTTCTTTATGTTCTACACACAAAGAGAAGTGATAAATGAGGTAAAGATAAGCTGGGCCGGGCACATAACTATCAGAAACAAAAGCCATCAAAAGCGCAGCCTAAATGAGATCAAAGTGTAAAAAGAAAAAAACAAAACAATAAGTTCACACACATGCATGTACCGAAAGAATTACGGTGGTTTACGGAGGAAAAACTTGAGAGCAGGAAAAACAAGAAAAAATTGCGTAAGTCAATAAGAACTGGGTTCATGCTAGGACAAAGGGGTGGATGAATATACATTTTAAGAAAATCCTAACTTGAAACTTATATCGCTGAAGTTCAGCAATATTTCTGCAAAAGACGAAGAAAAAGACAAAAAATAAGAGCAAAAATATGACGAACACAGGGGAAAGTAGGAGAGAGGAGCAAATTATTCCAAATATCAGATATGCTCTCTAATTTAAAAAATACAATCCAAGAATATCAATAAAGTTCAAATGCTATCCATCACTGAATTGGTTTAGATATCAACTAGGATCTCCTTTAGAGCTTCAAGGATCATTGGACCAACTGTTCCAGCCTAATCGAGGATTTCTTTTTTTAAAACTCAAGTCTCAGACAACTGTGCAGGATGAATCAGGAGATTTTTGGTATTGCTGGAGTTCAGTAATGTGAAAGATAAGATTAAAACACTTATACATTTAGAGCAGTAAAATTTGGTGATAGGTTAGGGTCGGGACTCGGGATAGATCAGGTCGGGTCTCAGGATCAAAGTTTTCATACAGAGCAAATTCACATTCAGCTTAGGTCACTCTCAAGTTTGTTGTTTAAATCATACTAGGCAAGCATAAATTGACCTTATTCAATAATCATATACAAAAGTCTTTTGGTGTTTTATTTGGTGTTCGTACAACATTTGTTTGGCTCAGTAAAATAGCATGATATATACACTTGTATATCACTTCACACAGAAAAAATACAACCAAAGGCAAAAAAGAAAAGCACAAGGCAAAAGAAGCCTTACAGAAATTGCGGTATAACATGCCCTAACATCAATTTCTCCTTTTTCATGCATCCTGTAAAAATAAAAAACAAAAACAGCAAATCACACCACATAAAACTAGGAACAAATAAGAAAAGAAGATTTCAAAACAAGGACTCGCCCATACCAATGTCTCTTTTCTTGCCATAATAAAGAAAAAGTTTGTATCGAATCTTATGCTATCCTTTTAGTACTTGCCCAAACCAGACTGAATCTTGTTCCCTTTTCCCTTTTCCCTTTTCCTTAAAGAAACTCAACGGTAACATCAAATACTAGTATTGTTCCTTGGAAAATGGAATATTATGCAGGCCCTTAAGTAACACTCTTTCTTTGAAAAAAAAAAGAAAATACGTGTAATCTATAGAAAAAAAATCGTGGATGTCATCGCGATTGGGATAACGGTCGCAATGTCGCAGATGCGGCACATCGCATTGTTACGACTCGTTTTGCGAACATTGCACTGTGAATTGTTAACTTGAAAATTGCTATTTATCATAGTGATTCTAGTTTTCTAGGAAATATATGTAAATCAAAGCTTATAAACCTTTTAGAACCTAATTCATGTTTAAAAAGGATATTAGTGGCTAATATGATAAAATAACAACTTATAGTGGCAATAACTCCAAGATTTTAAATCACAGGTTACGTAACGGATTTTACGGTTCATTAAGCTCACAATCTTGGCTATTGCCATATCCTCTGGCAAATCCTGGCTATATGTGACATTCTGCCCTCTACTATCTAGGCCATCTTTGGCTTCCATCTTCCTCTTCTTAGCTCCTCAAAGTTCCAACCTCCCACAGTCCCACTTTTCTAACTAGTCATTTTCCGGTCTTCTCTTCACAAGACCAAACCAACATAAACGATTTCCTCAATTTAGCTTCAACATCTGGAACTCCAAGATTGGTCTTGTCTTATGTCCAATCCATGAAATATTAAGATGTCCATTTATAGTTCTAAAACAATAGATAACTTGAATTGCATTGGGACAGAAAAGATATCACTTAAGTAAAAATGGGATGTTCTTCGGGTTTGAGGATTGAAACAGTTCTAGCTTAAAGACAACACCAGGGAAGTCTGTTATTCAAAATATAAAAATATGAGAACAGAAAGATGTAACTATTGGTCTGAACCAGAGCACAATGAATGCATTTACAGATCAAAAGGAAACCACATTAAGGAAGAGACGAGGTAAACCCAGCAAGACCATTTCTCTGTAGACAAGATAAAGAATTTCTGTCGAAGGAAGATAAAAGTTATTGTACCTGAACGACCCACTAGGGTCCTTCATTCGCTGCAAGAATGCATACAGTCTACCTCTGCAAAACAATAAATACAATCTTAAAAGCCATCAATATACCCTAGTCCAAAGAAATTCCATTAAAAACTGATACTGATGATACATATACACAAGGTATGGCTTTGTGCACATCATATTTCATTATGTTCCATGCATTAATAAAATTCATTTGGTCATGGTTGTAACTCAAATAGATTTGATATAGAAGGGTGTACAACAAAGATATATAGAATGAAAAATCCTTCACCATTATAAAAGAATAAGGATTGAGGACAGACTTGAACTTATCTTTAAAAGACTAATTTTAGCACAAATTCAAGCCTTGTACTATGAGTGGCATTTGTGGATGTGTATGCATGAAAGGAAAATAACTGAACAATCAATTCTTCAAATGCCGCAAGCTGACAACCTATGTATAGATGACAATGCTTTGTGTCCACCCAACGTGACAAGTGAATTGACAGCAGCGTATGTGGTTGCCAAATGAGGCATCTGAGAGGAAAGCCATAAGTTTAGGCACTTGATTGGGAAAACAAAGAATTAAATGATAACATTCCTAAGAACTACCATCAATACATATAAGAAAAGGATTATACTAGGAAAAAGAATTGCCAAGAGCTCAGTAAGAAGCTACAAACAAAACTGGCCCACAGGGATCCAAACATCAAAGAGAAAAAGTGATTGAAGTGGACTAAAAAACACATCCCCTCCCCTTCTACCCAACTTATTATCAACTATTTATCAGTTATACCTTTTTTAGCAATCAATCAATCTGAGTCATTTTATTTGCTGTACATTCTAGGTATTGCTATTATAATTGTTTATATTTTATAAACAATTTAGTTTTAAATTCCAATCATTAATCTCAAATGATATAATAGAAATTTCTTCACAAATTATGTTTTTTACTAAATATGCATTCGTGGACAAGTATCACCAAGTTCACTACATTAGCTCGGTGAACTCATAGTATCAAGTCACTTCATGAATTGACTTGATGATGTCAATTATATCCTGTCCAATTGTCTTCCAGTTATTAACACAAATATTTCTGGTGGACTCTACTAGGTGCATGCGCGATCACTCTTAACTTATTTCAACAAATATATATGACATACTGATTTTTAGTTTTTTGTTTCAGATTATAATGGACTATAGTAAAGTGACTTATTGGATGAATTAAGCTTCTTATATATATGTGAAGTTAAAGATAATGTTTGAAAAAAGCATTAATCACAAACAACCTTTTTGTTTTTAAGGTTGCAAACGTCCCAACCCAAAACCCCACATGGCAACGGGGGTGATGGTATTTGTGTGAGATAAATGACACAAAATGATAAATCAAATATTCAACAATACAAATGTAATTATTATAGTTATTAATAAATGGAAAATCGCCTAAAATAATCCAACATTTTCACGATTTCCTTACAATAATCCTTACTTTTGATTAACCATGAACAGTTTCACCTTTGGGGTATTTACTTACAACATCATTAGTTGGTTATATGACATGCAAAATTAGGCGATTGTCTTCAAAAAAACAAAATAAAATAATAAAATAAAAAGAAAAAAAGAAAAATTAATAGATAATATCAACCACCACCATTTCCACCCTAGTTGCTCCCCCACCGCAGCCCCCCATTGTGCCCAGCATCCGATCACTACCATCCACATGCTCGATACCGTCCCATTTTCACCACCCACCAGACCACCATTGACACGTGTGAATGAATGAACCACCTGCACCTTCCTTTGCCCTAACCCGCAAACACTATCACCACCTAACCGCTCGCAACCCATAACCACCAGGACCACCAATCGTCTGGGAAGTTTGTAGGTCAAGGAGAAGAGTTTCATTGTTATGCTTTGAAGACTAGATTGATTGAATCAAATTGTTTGTTGCTAACGGGGCTGGATTCAATTCCTTCTACATATGCTTACAATTGTTTCAGTATATGCTTACAATGTGGTGATATCATTCCTTATGGTGGCTTACAATGTTGTGATATCATGGAATTCAATTGTGCATTCCTTATAATGTTGGGATATAATGGAATTCAATTGTTTCTACATACGCTTACAATAGTGGCTTCAAGGTAAGGGAAATATGGTGGTTGTTTTCGCAGATGGGGGAGTGGCATGATGGCGTGAGGAAGGAGAATAAGGTGGTGGCATTGGAGGAGGGTAGTGAAATGTTGGCCGGTAATAAATTTGGGCTTGTACACAAGACTCACACAAGAGAAGAAGACTACATACAATCCTGATGAGGCTCCATCCTAAAACCAATTGGTATTAGGAGGAGTAACTCATTAAGTATATATCAATCAACCTCTCTCTAATTCTTCAATGTGGGATCACATGTGGTTTTCCCAATACTTCCCCTCACACGTGAGACCATTTTTTAATTGGGCGGGAAAGTCATTCTTTTCGAACTCGCACATTGTTTTTTATGGAAGAACGACATTTTTTCGTTTCCATATAATCGGAAACCATCAGCTTTGATAGCATAAAAAATTAGGCTAAACTCAAGACTCACACAAGAGGAAAGTTGACTACAAACAAAACTGATGGTTTCATCTTAAAACCAATTGGAATCAGGAGGAGTATTCCATCAAGTATATATGTTAGTCAGCCTCTCTCTAATTTTTCGATGTAGGATCACATCTGCATTATTTTCCCAACTGGTTGGCAAGGAGGTGGGCTAACGTTTTTATTTTCTATTTATTATTATTGTTATTAATTATTCAAAATTTTCTTTATTTTCGAAATTTTTAAACATTTTTATAATTTTCTTTTTTTAGGGCAAGGTGACATCTAGTGTATTCTAGGCAAATACACCCCAAAGACATGGTTAATCAAAAGTAAGGATTATTGTGGAGAAATTATGAAATGTTGGATTATTCTGGGTAATTTTTCCTTGATTTAAAACAATACAAATTTATTTATTATAACACAAAGCTCAAGAAGAAAAAGGGTGAAAACTGAAAAGTATTTGGGAATGTTACATTAAAAAGGGAAATTATTTGTACAGAGGTTAGTCACAAGATACTTACTTCTTCCATCAATTAAAAGACACACCACCTCTTCCTTAAGACCCTCTCATATTTATGTGACACATACATTATGGAGGAATTACTTCCTCTCTTTGTTTTGTATACCATTCCTCACTTTGGGAAACTTCCAAATACGTACAATATTTCTACTTGTAGTAGCTTTTCTGATTGTCTTTTACCTTTTTTGCCACCCCTTCTACCAACTAACAAAGGTTCATAACACTTTCTTCTAATTGAAATTGACTCACAATTGAATGATAATCCTGCATATGACAAGAGATAAGAGATAGAGAATGCATTTATTTGGAAGAGCATTGAAACTGAGATTGGTTCTACCAAATCTTAGAAAGAGAGCGGAGTCACTAGTCTCAAATATTCAATATTGAAAACTTCAAACTCCCAAACAAAGAAGCAAAATATAGAGCACAAAATTTAAGGCGTGTTTCTTGACTCTTGGGCTTAATTTAAACCCAATTCAGCTTTATTTAGTAGGGCTTAATTTAGAACATCACTTTTACGCTTAAATTTTCACTGTTCATTAATCGAGTCTCGGCACATCACTTCTACGCTTACAAGTTGGAGATCAAATTTCCAAACAAATTTGGCAGATTGATAGAACAAGAGCCTAAGGAAAAATAAACCTATTATAGGTCTATATGAAGAAAACTAGGATATGGAGTTGGGGACTATAAAGTCGTGAATTTTAAAGACGAAAATTATACATCACCAACTGTCACAAAGGTGGACCAAAGGATATTACTAGAATATTTATTCTGTAACTCAGCAATATAATCATTAAGATATAAATAAATACAACAATGTCAAAGCCTCAATCCCAACAGTATGAAGTAGCTATATGAACCAAAGGAATCAATGTGAGAGATCCTCACTAATAAAGAGTATCCCGGTCCTTATGTTTAATATAATCGACAACTAAAAATCAAGAGTTATACTGTATACATGCAAATTGATATACATACAACAAACAATAAATTTCCAAGGCACATGCAAATTGACTTATATTTACTAACCTGTCTTGGTCCACCACCGTATCCACCAAGTGGGTCCTGCATAACAGTCGACAAACAACAAGATAGTTATCAAACACTTGGCGAAGAAAATACAGCATAAAAGTTGGTATTTTTCTTTTGCCTCATGAGTTATAAAAGAAAATAACAGGTTCTAAATCAAACACGCAATGATGCAAGTAAGATTTCAAGTTTTCAACCCTATTAAACCCAACATAAAAAAACAACACATGGATCAATATAATTACCTATAGCCCTACCTAGATACAAGACCCTCTAGCCCCCATGGACAAAAAAAATGAAGATCTTGTACTTACATCAAATTAAAATATTTTTCCAATAGAATTGTTTCAAAATACTTCATTCACATTCTATAGTTGCAAATGTGTTACGATTAGGGAGACAACAAAAGAACCAAAGATTTTCACCGAGTGATTTAGTATTTTTGCTATATTTTCCCTTCATCAGTACCTTATAATATGTCAAAGTGTCACCTCCCACAGTTTACTGAGTTTTATACCAAAAGCAGGAGATAAAGTGCGTCAACAAAGCTTCAAAGTTATGAAAATCAATTATAATTTTATTTATCTCTCATCTCTATAATGTCTAAGCTAGGATCCACAAAAGCTTGGGACATCCATATTAGCTCCCTTCAATGACTCTTAATTTCACCTTTATAAACAATCTAATTCATCATAACAAAAAAAAAATTAATCTACATTATTGGGACTGGAGGGACTAGATAATTCATCAAGATTATAAAAACACCCCTCTTCGTCTCAACATTGCACAACAAATCTAAAACTGATTTCGAATCTCACATTAGTCATTGGTAGAGGTAACGCTAAGGATATTGAACCCTTTATGGAAGGCACCTATACTCTAATTTTTAAGTAAAATGAATGGACACCAAAGGGGTCTAATCCATATAGAGAGAGAATGCTTGTGAAAATATGGCTCAATCCCTCCGGCCTCGAGCAACCATCAAGAAATATATCGACAAGTTCAAGAAAAGTCGAGCAATTCTCACAAACAAAAGAAGCTCGAGCTATACAAAAGCCTAAAATTTGTCCCTTGAAACCTTAATGAGAGGCTGAGAGCAAACTATATCCTTCATTATCTATTAGTTTCTTTCTTTCCAAGGGAATAGCAAATTGCAAACAAAAGCCAACCTTTTTTCATTCTTTTTTCTCGGCATTATTATATGGATGAGAATGTTGGCCTCTCGAAGAAATCATTGTTGGAAGGCGAGGATAGTTGGGATGCATATAATGGATGAGTAGACATAAATAAAGGATAAAATTCGAAATGAAAACAAAGGCCTTGGAGTCACACTTAGAAGACGAAATCAGAGAAAATCATCTATATCAATTAATTAATGTTCAACAAAAAAGAAAATTGCACTGATAAGAAGAATAGAAAGTTACAACTTTAAGGAGCTGAGAAGAGTAAGAAGTTGGTCGAAGAGGACTTAAATACAAAAACACTATAGGAGTGAAGAAGTGGAATTTACATGAGCATGTGACAATAGACGAGAAAGAATAAAGGAGGAGAATATTGGTAGGTCATTAGGATAGATTTTGTTAGTTGTAGATATTAGATACTATTACTAGTTTTAGATAGCGAGGAATATTCCTGTTGGTGACTATTTCTTACGTTAATTTTTTCTGGTTCATGAAGTCGGAACCATATTCTAGGGATTAAAGCTTTAGCATTGTTATGTTGTAAAACGCGGGCACAACCCAAAAGGTTGAACCCAAATCTGCTAAGTCGCAACTACAAAAGTCAAAGCGCACATTAGAAGACAAAATCACTATAATCTTTTTCCTATACACAAGCTACTACAACTAACAATAGAGAAACTATTAAGGACAGTAACTCTTTCTTTTTCTTTTGTAAAGCACCTCTATTGCTCAAACTTTTCACTTAACATCAACTTTCCGTGTCGAATCTTTGACACTTAAGCATGGGGTCACTGTTTCACAAGGTGAAATGTCGTTGAACCACACCATTATCAAAATCTAGCTATTTTCCACTTATGAACCAATAATGAACATATATAAAAGAAACGAATCCAAACCTGACATTGATTGAGAAAATCAACAACATCGTTTTCCAAGTTGTCATCAATAGATTCACCCAAGAGTGCAAGTGAATGAAGAATCCAATAGCAAAGCCATGGTCGACTGCACAACAAAAATATCATCTTTAAGGAAAAAAAAAACATTAGGTAGAAAATTGCATAATTTCCAAGTAGTTATCTTCTAGTCTACAATACATGAATTATTTCACTCAAACATTAAATATTTCTTGGGCTCCTTTAAATTAAAAACCCTTAAACAAAAAATGAGTGTGCTTTCTATAATTACTACTTAGCTTAGCAAACTTATTAGCATCAAAATAAATCTAGCTTAGTGCATTAACCTAGAACCAAATGTAATTAACTTGTTACTTGTTAGGTCTTAATCGAACTAAATTAAAATTATATTTTTGTAGAAAACTTTTAAGCCAAGAAGTAAGTTTGTATAATGTATTAGTCTTAACTTAGCAACTTTAACATCTAGCCTAAGGCATAACTATTTTTAAGCATAAGGACACAAAAGAATATTACATGCCTCTTGATGTTAACCAATAATACTACATACATGAAAATTTGCTATTGAATATTTTGATGCGATAAGAAGGTGATGGAAGTAGGAGGCTACAACATTCCATAAACAACTCAAATACGACATGTCGAAAATTATGCTAATAAAAGTCTACCTAAAGACCAAATCTGATATGCAAAAAAGGTTATCCTGGACCATCTAATAATTCGATTAGCTATTGAGCTGCGTTAGAGTATGTTATTTCAACTTATTTTCACTTATCTAAACTTATTCTCCTTTACTTGAACTTGGGTGAACTCAATGACCCTTAATGGCACATATACGAATCTAGTATCCTAATTAGGACTTATCTAAACTGATTGACATCTATTAACCCTTATGTGAATGTGAACTTTATTGTAGTTGTGCGATGACCTTTGGAACACTAAGTAGAATTTATATCAATTGTGCCCTTATCAGAATTTAATAGACCTCTCAACCTTTGTTTAGATAATTCAGCGCTGACGAACTTGCTTTTTCAGAAACATTCGTGTCGATTTAGTCTCCTTAATAACATTTGGCTTTAAGCACATAACAAAGCTAGGGACGACAACAGTTATAGTATATTCACCAGATTTTTTCTAAAAATAAGTAAAAAAAAAATAGAGAGAAAAAGAAAGAAGAAAACGAACTTGGCATCAAGAACACAGAAAGAAGGAGGAAGGCGTTTGAGGCCATTGGTCAGATATTGGGCATGCGAATCATTCGCAATTTCCATCCTGAAGAACAAGGAAAAGGAAATACAATTAGCTCCAAAATCAATTAATTGAAGAAAACCCTAAACATAAATTGGAGAGAATACCCAAAACGTACATGACAGCTTGAGCTCTCTTGGGGAGCTCCATGAAATGGTTGAAAATGGAAAAGACTTGATATTCCACCATCCATTGCTCTCTCTGAGTCACCGTAATGTTCTCGTTCTCCATTAATGCACTGATTAGGTCAAGGGTTTGTTAAAGAGATCAATCGCAGAATAAATGAGTCAAGAAAATCCTAATTGGAAAGATTGCTCAAGTGGAGTTTCTCTCACTCCGATGATACTAAATTGACTTCAGCTCAGGTGATTGTCTCGTCTTCTTGCTTTTTTCACCTTCATCAACCAATGTTTACAAAATTATTCTCACAAAAGAATTTTAGGAAAATTCAATGGGGTCACCATGAATATTTTTTTTTTTTTTTACAAATATTTTTGAAATTTATACGGTAACTTTGAACTTTTAACTTTTCCTTGTATTAGTAAAATATTAATTTTTTGTTAAATTAACTATTCATTTCGACTTAATTTTGAAATATGTTGTATATGTTGTCAATAGGGTAATTAGGACATTTGTTTTTTGAAAAAATGTCATATGTTGGGTAAAAAAAAGATAAAATTAACAAAAAAAATTCACTTTTGTCTACCATAGGAAAAGTTGAATGTCAAGATAACTACATGGATTAAAAAAATATTTGTCTACCACGTGGAAAAGCCGAAAGTTCAAAGTTACCATATGGAATTTTCTATCTTTTTATCTACAGATAAATTTAGATAAAATTAAAGGAAAATTGTCATAAAGTACCTAATAAAAATTTTCTTTCAAAAGTATCTAATAAAAAATTTTGCCAAAAAATACCTAACAAAATTTTTTCTTTTCCAAAGAATACCAAGTATCGGCCCAACGGCTGCTGTTAAGTTTTTCGTCATCTTTTTTGCCCATCATTAAAAAGCCTCATTTGCTACTATGTTTTCTTACCATTTTTCTTCTCTAAAAATACAACATAATTATCCAAATACAAACACAACATAATTTATAACCTAAGAACATCATCCATAAAAAAATTCATACATAAAGTTAGAGGTAAACACAACTAAAGTTTCGTAATTATCCAATACAAACAAAAAATACGACAAAGGTTTCAAACTTGACTACTTTGGTCTATTACATCATTAACATAACTTGATTGTTGTTGACTGCCTTTTGTTGGTGTAAACTTCTCTGACTTCTTCCTCCTTACAATATGTTTAACCCTTTATGGACCACAATGGGCAGTGAGTGAAGTGGTAATACTATTAGTTGGAAGTTGAATGGCCGTGGTAGTTGTTGTAGTTGTTGATTCAGAGGCTTTGGTTGTGATTTGGGTTGTTGTAGGGGTGAAGATGTTGTTGGTGGAGCTGTACCAAGATGCTTTTTTGGTCTTCCTCTTTTAATTGGTATTGCACCAGGGGATGCCTCATTTAATTTGGGTGGGTTCTTGCAAGTCTCTTGTAATGCTCAAGTGCTCTACAGTTCCCACACTTGTTTTGCTTGAAGTCCCTTTCAACAAAGTCTTTCTTCTTCATTCCATCTCTACCCTCATCAAATTCGGACTTTCGTTTGTTTTTTGTAGGCCTTCATGGCATCTTTCTAAAAGGTAGAGGACGAGGCTTATCGAAATGAGAAGTTAGCCAAAGCTTGTGACCAGACATTCCATGAAATGTTGGAGTATAGGTTTTTGCATAAGTACTCACATAATATGCTTCATGCATAAATGGGGCAAAATCCAATTTTCATTTCACTATACATGCCCATGCATGCCTACATGAGATCCCTGTAAATTTCTATTTATTACAAAAGGCAATTTTTATCTTCAAAGCTCACTACATAACTTTCATCAACATCATGAACTTTAAACTCCATGACATTAACTGTAATGATTCTCGTGCTATGACCCTTTCCAAACTGATTTTCAGTGACTTTCATCATAGAGGGCATTACTACACCCTTGATTTGATTCAACCCTTCCCTCTTAGCTGCACATCTCTGCATAGCATATATTCTTATCCAATCCATTAAGGAAATGATTTCCTCTTGCCTCCCTCAAAAAATTATTGAAAGTCTCACAACAATTATTTAAAAGCAATTCTGATTTCTTTTTTTTCAAAAAAAAATCGTTATGATGGGTAAAAACGATGATAAAGTGTTAAAACACAAGGGTACCATTGGTAATTAGGAGAAGCCAAAGATGATTAAGAATGGTCAACAAAAGTCAAATGTTATTAGTAATGATCAACAGTCATTTTAGGCTAGTCAATGTTATTTTGGTTGGTCAATAGTCACTTGACCTGAATGGCATAGACTTTAATACTTTGGTGGCTATAATTCGCAAAAAATAAACTTTAAGGATGTGACTCGCAGAAGCTCTAAACTTAAAGGCTGCAATTCGCAAATTATTCATTAAAAAATATACAATGTGGTAATAGTTTTAGCAGCAGACTAAGTAAATGTGTCATCTCAAAAAAAGGTAAATGTGATAAAGAAATGTGTGATAACTGATTTTTGGTTGATTTTTTTTTTTGACTTTTAAATTATGATTTTTTTTAGTTGGAATAAAAGTTTAAAAAATATTTGATAAATGATTTTTCAACCAGTTAAAAAGTTGACTTTTGAGCTGAAATGGATAACTCATTTACTTAATCAACAATTCTCCCATGAGACGGTCTCATGTGTGAGACCTCTTGTTATATTGGGTTTAGTAGCCCATTTAGCAAAATAAAAGAAAACAATTAATTAGTAGGATAGAATGTTAAATTTCAATCTTTATAAAAAAGGAAGGTTAAGGCTTTGAAAAAGGGTTTTAATCATTAGAATAGACATTTTAAGCCTTATAATTGAGATTTTAATTTTGAAGTAGGATATTAAACTTAATCCTTTTGGAAAAACATTGTTAGGCTTTTTAATCCTTGGAATTGACATTTTAAGCTTTTGGATATACTCACTCTATCCATAAGAGAATGCACCTAATACTTTTTGAGTGAAATTTAGTGAAGCGGAAAATTTAGAAAGTAAGTGATGACAAAAAGAAATGGTTAAGAATGAGAGAAATAATAAATATGTAGATTAGATTAGAAAAAGAGTGTAGGATTATTGCCAAAAAAGGGTGCACTATGAGTGAGACAAACTTATATAAAAAGTGGTGCAAATTAAATGGCGAATAGAAAGTACATTTTAAGACTTAAACTAGATATTTAAATTTTTATAGTAAGATGTTGAACTTAAGCCTTAAAATGTTCATTTTAATACTTAGAATGGCCAATTTCAATTATTAGAATGGGCATCTTAAGCCTTGAAATAGGCATTGAAAACTTTGAATGTTGATGTTAATAACATTGAAAATCGTTGGGTTGAAGTTTTGGGTTGGCCGCATACGTACAGCGGTCACATAGGAGATTTACACTTATTTAATTTTTTTTGATGATATTTTGTTTGTTAGTCCACTTTCTTTTAATAACAAAAAAGTTATTATTTAATTTTACAAAATATCCCTCTTGTAACAACCAGATTTACCGTTGATTGAGTAAACAGGGCCATCACGGGGATTATTTCCCAAGTAACTTAAATCTCAATTCCAAAATTTGGACAAAAGGGGTCACCAGTTCTATGACATAGCTGTATTAGCTAATTCTTAATCCAAACATCTAACGAAAACACAAAGTAATCATAAAAGTCACTACAAAAGTCCAACATAACCAATACAATCTAGTCCAATATACATTTAACAAAACCTGATACAAAGCTATAACTTCTCACGTACTCATCTCAACTTAACATCCATGTAACTCCAATCATCACCGCTAACCCATCGTTCCCGACCGGTTCCATTCTGTAGACAATCTAAAGATGGAAACAACAGGGGATCAGATTAAACTGAATGAGAAGTAACAATCGAAAACAACAAAACACAACAATTCAAATCATAGGTTTAAAAGCAACATCAGTTTCCTAGATCTATGTGCGCCACAAAGAGTCTAGTTTGAGAGGTGCCCCATCACTCTAAGGCTATGTCGCTCTCGGGTGAAGCTAGTCAATATTTGAATGACAACTCGCCTCAAAAACAGGGAGTAGGGAATAATGTTCCTCAACTCAGTCAATGACAAGCTCGCAAGCCCGATCCATTGATCATATCATAATATCAACTCCGTCACAACAACATTTGTCTCAACTATTTTCAATTTCAAAAGAGCTTTGGTAAAAAGTTTATTTTCAAGAATGTAGTCTGATCAGACCCTTTAAGAAACTGCTACTACTCACCTCGACATACGCACTCGATTACCAATCGTGAACGTCACTAGGCTGATAAAGTTTGCCATCAATAGATGATGCCTCCTGATTTCATAAAATAAATCACAAATTAACAAACTAAAATGAAACCCAATGGCATCTTCCCACCAAAGTCCAACCTCTAATCTAAACTAACCCCACATATAACTATTCAAATGTAATTATTCAAGTGAAAGTTGAGGATAATGATGGATAAAAGTTTCAAAGATGATGATTCAACGAAGGGCTCAACAACATTCAAATTACCATTTTGTTTTGAATTTGGAATGTGGATAATATAGGTTCTGACTATATAGCACTTAGCAGATGCATCAATTTACTCAAGAAACAGATTATTGATGGCGATGATGAATTCAAAAGCTAGTGATAATTGATGATAACAGAGATGATTAAAATATGGTGATGAATGAAGAACGATCGAGGTAATGACAATTGATAGCTATTAAAAAATGATGCTCAAAGGTGGTGAGATTTTTAATTGAAATAACAAATCATGGAATAAGGAAGATATAGATCAAACAAAAGATTAAGAATATCATAAAAGAAAGATTATGTGTTAAGGATTTTGTACCTCCAACAACCCAAAAGAACCGGCGGCCAAAGCAATGAAATGAATAGGAAACCACGAGCCTTGCTGCTTCACCTTATCTCAGAAATTGTTGTAATTTGGGTCACGAGCAGCAGAATTTGAAGAGGAGACTGAGGGCTATAGAACCGAAACCCAGAGGAGAGGAGAACAAGGCGGCTGTGATTGTGTTTGTTCCCGGAAAAGGACAAGGAATCGAAGGTTGTGACTGCTGCCCCTTCCTCGGCGGGTTCAAGGGAACGATGAGGGTTTGTTTGAAATCAGACATACTAAAGAAGAGCCATGTTTGATTTTTCCTTCGAATACTCAAGAAAGGATCGAAACTTAAGACCAACAATGGGGAATGGGCTGTTCGTTCTTTAAAGGAATGGTTAGGATGGTCGTTGGGTTTAAAAGAGACATCAGGAAAGCAAGGAAGGAGGAAAGAAAATGAGGTTCGTTTGAGAAGAAGGTGAATTGTTGTATAGTGTAAGGGCAAAAATTGAATTTTTTATTTTTTTATTTTCTTTTATTATTATTATTATTATTTTATTTATTTATTTTTTTTAAATTAAATTAAAGAGTCACTAAGGCTCAGTTGTCTATTCTCTATTTTCTTCTAACTTTGACCCAAATAAATTTTCATTTTTAATATTTATTTTACGTTTTTCCAATTCTATAAATATTAATTTGTCAAATGTTACACCTCTAAACAACTATTTTTTACAAATAACCTTAAACCAACAAAAACGGAATAAAAAACCAGCCAACCAACCCTATTTGCTGAAGACCCCTAAATTTGTAGACCTAATTTGTTAAATTAAATTACATGACTAATTCATTTGCACTGTATTTTCTCTGCTTCAAATTACTTGCAATATTAGAACTTTTATACTATTTATATTCATCAATTTTAATTTTGTGAATAGTTTTTATGGAAATTCCACATGATAGCTGAAACAGTTATAAAAACATCTTTGTTAAAAATTACTATTTTAATAAGTAAAATGAGTTTGTCATTTTAAATGTAAAATTTTACTATGAAATTTAGATATCAGTTTTATTATTTGTGGGGACAAAATAAATTATACGATGAAAAATATAGGTGTATAATACACCTTATACTTGATAAATATGTGTAGGAAGCTATATTACTCCTAATATAGCCACCTAAACCTATGACTCATCTAATATTCACGAGTCATCTCAAGCAAACATATTCTTAAGTGAAATCTATATAAAGTTTACATAGCAATACTCATCTCCTTCTTCTACCATCTCAAATTTCTGAAAAACAAAAACATAGAATCTCATCATATTAGAAATCCCCAATAGCTAGAGTTTGAAGAAATTCAATCTACACTTCTTGAATAATCTAATTTCTTGAGCAAGTGAAAGTTAATTGGAATTGTTTTGGAAATTAGAGAATTATGGGATTGAAGAAATCAAGTAAAACCTCATTTTCATCCTCTTTTGGTAATAGTGAGTTCATATTCATCTTCCTCCTTTAATGTGTATGTTGATTTAAAGGTTAATTGAACCATTAATTTGACATTTATATGTATAATTGTTAGGTTCTTTTGGTAGAAGCTCTTTTTGGTTGGATTAGTGAAGTAGATCTTTGATTTTGGGTGGATTACAAAGTGTTGAGAAGAATTTTCTCAAAGGTAACCCACAAACTATTCTATTAAAATTGTTTAGTAATTGTGGATTCAATTTAGGTTTTTGATTCAAATTTAAGTATCAACTTAAATTTAAGATGAGTATATGAATTCAATTAGTAATTGGGTTGTTTTTAGCTTGATTAGTATTGGTTGATTGGGTTATTGGGTTTCTAGTATAAAATTTATTATTTTGAATATTGACAGAAATTGAGCGTTCTGTTTTGGCCATTTTTGGGTTAGTTGTGATTGTTTCTGGGTTCTGATGTCTTCATAAGAATTGTATGAGGGAGTTATGCCCAAAATGAGTTCGTATGAGGGAGTTATGTCCAAAATACTAATAGGCTGTCATGAAAATCGACAATGAGCTTTATGTTTTGCCATTTTTGGGGCTGTTCTAATTGTTTCGGGTTTTAGTGTCTTCATAAGAATTGTAGAGCTCTGAGTCCGGGTCGCGTAGCCACTTGAATCACTCCCAATTGAGTTTGTATGAGAGAGTTATAACCAAAATACTAACAGACTGTCATGAAAATCGAGAATAACCAATCATGAGATTAATTGTTCAAATTGGGATTTCAATTGGGTATTTCTTTAATAAAGTATTTAAGATTATTTTATGTTTATTTATTAGGTAATTATGGATAGTATGAGTTTGTTGAGTATTATTGATGGTGATGAAAAAAGAGCTTGGATTGTTATCTTTTGGCGTTATAAGTTGATGTACACAAGGTGTTTGTTCAAATGCATCAATGAAGTTATTTGGTTTTCTAATTTGATTTTTGGTGTTCGAAATTTTGGATTGTGACTTCGTTTGACTTTACTTCTAGTCCTTGATCAAATTATGTTTTGTATCTTCACAGCTTTATAAATATGAGCTTTTAAATATATTGTATTATGAAAATGAGTTATGGTTATTGATTTCAAAGAAAATTAAGTGATTTATTGATTCGTTTTATATGGAAATGTTCGACATTGAAAAATGTACGTTTTTGGGAATTGGCAACGGATATTTATATCCGGATTATTGTGAAATCCTATAGCTTGATAATAGGTAATGGTTATTCGGATCGGTCTCGAGCCCCCAATCCCGTTTCGTTCTTGCAAGAATTGTATTTTCGGTGATGACGATCACCCATGTTCTCAGGATTTAGATCAAGCCTACTTCTTGACGGTCCATATATTCCCACGTTTTTAAGTGTTGTTATATCATTGTTTTAATATGAGACTTGAATATATACGTTTGGTATATAAAATTTTGTTTGTTTCGCAAATGAAATCATTTGTTTCATTTGTCGTATTGTTTCGCTATTGACTTGTAAAATAATAGCCGCATTTTGATTTTCGCTATTAACTTGTAAAGTTATAGCCGTATTTTGATTCACTATGAACCAAAGGTTCTTATTCGTATTTATGTCGATACCAAACGGTCTTTTAAAAGAGTTTGAGTTTTGGTAAATTAATCTTTTATAATGAGTTACCAATTGAGCAAATAAAGTATTTAATTGAAGATGTCTGTTAACGAATGTATAGAAAATATAGTAGCTTGTTGGATTACTCAACAATTTAATTGTTGACAGTCTTTGATGGGGCCTATCTCTTACGAGGGATAGATCCATTTTCAGGTTAGCTCTACGGTGGAAAGGATGCCTACATGTATTATGTGTTACGAGCGAGGACTTCTTTTGGAAATACATTTTGTAAATAGTTATTCGTAAATTAAATTGTAATAATTTCATAGTATTTTGTAAATAGTATTGTAAAAAGTTTTAAATAACTTTGATATTTGTTTGTTGTGATCATCGAATCACAGGTCGGATTCAGTCCAGACCACTATAAGTTTTTCGCTATGTTGTAGACAGTATTATTATACTATTTATGTTAGTTTAGGCTGTTTTAGTAGCATCGAACTTTCATGAAACGCTAATAATAACACTTTTGTAAGATTTTTTCACATGGTAGCATCCAATTTATGCCTTATTTAACTGCCGTAATATTTTCCGTTAAATTCTTGTCAATTTCCGTTTAATTCACCATTTTGACGTTTCTACCCTTATTTAGTGTTGGTTGTTGTCTTTTTAATTTGCCCTAAAAATTTGAGAGTGTTGATGAATTAAACGGTAAATTAAACGTTAAAATGGTGAATTAAACATTTGAGAGCATAAAAATGGTTTAGAGCAAATTATAATGACAACCAACACTTGAATAGGGTAGAAACGTTAAAATGGTGAATTAAACGGAAATTAATAAAAATTAAACGAAAAGTACTATGACAATTAAATAAGACATAAACTGAATGCTACCATGTGCAAAAACTTTTACATCAGCATTTCATGAAAGTTTGATACCATGTAGAATTTTTCTAATTTTTAATCAAGTTAAACCATAGTCATTTTTCTAATTTTTAATCAAGTTCAACCATAGTCGTTTTTCTAATTTTTAATCAAGTTAAACCATAGTCGTTCACCTCAATGCAAAGTTTACCGATATCAAATTTATACATAATTTTTTAATAATTGATTGAATTAGTGATTACACCAAGTTAAAAGTCAAGTAATATATAGTCTATGGCAGGGAATCCGTTGAAGAGGAAGAACATGAAAATTGGTGTTGCTTTGCCAGGGACAAAAAATGGCCTAATTTATTACCAAGCTGAACAAGATCGACTTCCACCGCCTTCTAAACCGCGCATGTCTGCCGTCGCCACCGGAGAAGATGAATAGCTATTACTCTTGTACACGCTATAATTCATATAGCAAGAAAAGAAAATTTGTTCATGAAGAAATTGAACAAGAACAAACCCTAAAAAGCTGCATTGTTAGACGGAACTCTAAGTCTTCAAGCTCAATTCAATCTTATTCTTCGTACCAGAGGCAGAAACATACCAAGCAGAAAAGCAGGACTCATCATAGTTATCGCAAATGGAGTTATTCGGATTATGATTCCTCTGCTGGTGGAGGTAGTGCATTTTTATCTCATTTAGACTAAATTTTTTATGAATTTGGTGGGTCGAATTTGCTTCAGAGGTTAGTTATTTGTATTCCTTTAATAAATAATGGGAATATGTTGATATTTTTCTTTTTCTATGAAATTTCTCTGAGTTGATTTTTGTTGGGATGTCAACCTCTGTGTCACTGATTGTGTGAAATACAAATTCTAAGTTCTAATGGTAGGGAATCGGCTGTGCCATTAATCCTGTCATTACTACATTGGTTCCATGAATATTCCCTTTTCCCTTCTTTTGGCTTGTAAGAAGTTCATATGCTTGGAGGCAATAGTCCTAGATAACCTTGTTATAGACTTGGAAATAGTGCTTTACTATTCATTTTGATGTATATAGCACAGGGCAGAGCATTGTGTAGTTTTGGATTTTGGGTCGGAGAAATCTGGTGGACTTAGGCTAGAGTGGTAAACTTGCTGGTAGCTGTAGTGCTATTGTGCAGGGTTTTTGCTCTATTTCATGTTCTTAATTTTAGTAAGAAGCCATAGAACAGATGATTTTTCCTTAGAGCAAGACAAATTGGGGATTTGATGCTTTGTAGCTTAATAGATGAACTTAATTGGGACTCTATTAAGAAACCTTGTGAGTTGTAAGTTGGTTTACGCTTCCACCGTACAATTATGCTCAATTCATGAGGCCTCACGTGGCTTGATCAAGCTGCTAGTAATTTTTCCGTGACTACAGATTTTCTGTCCTATTACTTGGATTGTTAAATTGCAATCTGATTGTCTAATACTAATCTTGTATATCCTGATTTCTATTTTGGTAAAGATCTGAACTGAAAAGCAAGTAGTTGACTTTGGAGCTGACCGTGTTTATTATCTCTCTTTTTATTTTATTAAAATTTTTCAGATAAGCTGGTACTTGTATCATACAATGTTTTAGGAGTTGAAAATGCATCAAGACATCCTGATTTATATTATAATGTTCCACTCAAGTACCTGAATTGGGACCATCGTAAATTAGCTATATACAAGGAGTTAGCACAGTATGATCCTAGCATTGTTTGTTTTCAGGCAAGTCCAAATATTTTTTGTTTCCCTTTCTTAATATCTGGTTTTTTTTTTTTTTTTATAGAACTTGTGATTTCTTCTCTTGTTTGAGAAAAATCTCTAAGCTACCTGTTTTTTAACCTTAAGACCCTCACTTTTACTCGATGAAAAATTTGTTTTTCTTCCAAATCCCTTTTAATTTTGATTTTCTTTTGAGGCATCCCCCGGTTGTCCTTGTGTGAACTTATAGATTTCTTCCTTATCATTTGTTTTTGTTTTTTTTTTTTTTGTTTTTTTGTATGTGACTGCAGGAAGTTGATCGTTTTAATGACTTACATGATGCCCTAAAACAGGATGGGTTTGAAGGTATTTTAAAGGTATCAAAATCTTGTACTCCCTCCGATTTTTTTGTTCCCATTTGGAATATGGGAAGAAATCAAGAAGCGCGATAATGAGAAGCAAGGTTCTATTATGTGTAATTATTGATTGGAATAAGTAATGAATATTGAATCTTGAATCTTGAAATTATAACAAGTAGTAAAGGGGTATAGTAAAAAAGGAAATGGTCATAATGAGGAGAGAGGTACCCTTGATATGAAAGAATCAAGTAAATTTTGGAGGTTAAAAATGTAATTATGTGATTCCTTTGGGTGAAATGTGTTAGGCAAATGATTGTCCAAAAGATGTCTTAAAATGGAAAGATTTATAATAGGAAGAACCTTGTGATATTTCCATTTAGGGAAAGTGGGAAGAATAAATAAGAACGAGGGAGTATGTGCATATTATCAAGTTGCCTTTGAAGTAAATCTTCATGAACCTTACACATTACTACTTTTGATACTATAGGCTCGGACAGGTGATGCTCAGGATGGATGTGCAATATTTTGGAAACATAAACGGTAATAAATTTTTATGTGTAGTCAACATAATGCTTTAACATAAGATTTTATTCAGGCACCAGGGTGAATATTTTTATTCATAGATGAAGTGCTACTGTATTTTCTATCTTCATTAAAAAGTAATAAGTAGTTAGCGCAGAGGTGAGGTTATCCCCTTATGTGAGTACGAATGAGATGTTTGTCTTGCTTATTATTATATTTTAACCCCTTCTATTATCCATATAATCCGCCCCACCCCTCTCTTTGCTGACTATTACCACCTCCACTCCCCCCCTTTAATAAGCACTTACAACCGCACTGCTTCTATAGACAATCATGATTCATACACACCATTTTCTAAGCATTAATTCTACAATGTCACTGTAAACCACTTTCATCTTCCCAAATCTCAACTTCCCATATAATGGGGTTTTTGGGAAACCAAATCATAGAAAAGAAGTGGCGACTATGAAGAAATGGAAGCTCATAATGAAGAGCTTAATTGTACTCCCACTTGTGGTGATTGAAATTGGGCAAATGTTTTGTTGCTAGTGCTGAAGCCATTTCGGATCACCAAAGACTCAATTTGAGATGGTGTTTGGTATTGTAATATAATGGTGATAGTGATCATAGAGTTGGCAATAGGTCAAGTTGTGGTTTTAGTTGGTATAACTGTGTTGAGAATCTTCGACCTTGAACCTTACCCTTTTTACATAAACAGGGCTTGAATATCAAATCTAAGTGAACATGCCTTACACTGGGTCCACTTGAATAGACTAGGTTGTCCCATTTTATGACATGGTTTTTTTGAACAAATTAGTGTCAAAAGCTCAAAATTGATAAATAAATTCTTCCTATTGTTTATTAGTTGTAACGGGAACAATTGAAATTTTTGTAAATCCATATACTTCACTGTAACCCCATTTTTGTTGGGCGAAATTTTGGTAGTGCAATTACTCTTGATATGGAGAAAAATCTATCCATATCAAGTAAATGGCTTGGAAGAATTAGAGTGTCTTGGCAACACTGGTGGCCTCTTTGTTAGTACTGGTCTCTGGAATAAATTTTGTTATGTGAATGTTAAATTTGTCTTGGCACACAAAAGCGTTACTCATGAGAGTTATTTTATGGGGTTTCTCTTAAAACCTTATTTCTTATGATAATGATATTTTCACTCTGCTGGATTATCTTCTCCTATTGTACTTTACCTTCTATATTTTGTTTATCTAATGCTATTTACACTTTGGTGTAGATTTAAACTTATGCACGAGGAAAGCATTGAATTTCAGAGCTTTGGCTTGCGTAACAATGTTGCTCAGTTTTGTGTTTTAAAGGTATTGTTTTTACAAATTTGTATTTTAGGTTCATGGATATGAATACTGTAGCGGTACATGACTTGTGATGGAAACAAAGAGTATGCTTTTGTTTGCCATTTCCACCATTAGCGATAATTTTTGTTTTCTATGCCTTATTTGTTTTGGGGAAATTTTAGGAAGTGATAAGAATGAAATTGAGAATTTATGGATAGCGTGTGCTTGGAAAGAGTATAGTTCTCATATCATTTGATTCATAGCTGTTGTATTATGATCATTTGTCTTATATTCACAGTATAAAGATTAGTATACCATATATTGTAGAACTTTCATACGATAATTTTTTTTGATAAGAAAAATTATCTCAAAGGAGCAAAAAAAAAAGGTATGGTACAACAATAGGGATGAGAGATCCCCCCAAAAGAAAACCAAGCACAAGCTACTACAAGACACTCCCATCACTTCTCGTTTGAAGAATTATGTTCAAAAAGGCTATTAACCTTAACCCATAAAGTGGCTAGGAATTTCGCCTTGTTCCAAATGATATTCAATGGTAAAAATCGATCACAAAAATTTATGTTTCTTTCTAACCAAATCAACCATAAGATCTGAAAACTTCCTGACCTCCATAAAGACTTAAGGTCTCCCGTTTACCCTAGATCACAATAGAAAGTATTAAGTATTAAGAAAGCCATCTATTTTTTTGTTGCAATCCATGATTCACCGATAAATTTAAAAAGTCTAGCCCATTTGGATTCAAAACCTTATTTGGCCTTCTTTTTTAAAGATTCTCCATGGTATTTAATTTTCTTTTGGCTACCAACCAAATGAAAGCTTTGTTTTTGGTAGGAACCTTAGTTTTCCAAATTAATCTTTCCACTGAAAAGAGGGAAAAGCATCAGAGGAGGAGACCAAACAAGTATAGAAGGAGGTACATGAGAAAGTGTTTGATGGGTCAGGAATATACACTCTAACGTCATTTCTGGAGAAGAGAAAGAAGATCAACCGCTGATTGTAAGTCTCTATCCTATGGGTGATATCTAAACAAAAAAGACCAAGCTATATGTTATAAAAAAGAAATCGCCTCGTGTTTGGATGAGAGTTGGTATAGTCTTTGAAAATTATTTTTAAAAGGTTGTGTACCCATCTAACAATCTTCCCAAAATCTAAAACTATTCCCCCTTACACTTTAAAATGAGTCAAAGGAAAAAATTTCGGAAGTACCTGGGATATAGATCTGTAAGGGATGAAATATGAGAAGCTGAAAGATGTACGCATTTTCCATTGAGTAGTAGGAGCTCCAGAGATGCTTCTAATGACCCGATACCACAAAGAATTCGGTTCACAAAAAAATATCCAAAGCCATTCTCCAATCTATGCTGTATTCTTAGCCTCAAGATTTCCTACTTGCTACTCCCAAAGCCCCTTAATCGAATGGCACTGTTATATCCCAATTCACTTGATGGTCCTTTCTGACCTCACCATCTCCTTCCCAAAGGAAATTCCTCATCATTTTTTTCCATCAAATCAATGATCTAGGTAGGAGCCTTGTAAAGCGCAAGGAAATAGATAGAGGTGATGCTTGTAATTCTACCTCCCACAATGTAACCTGCCTTCCATCCATTGAGCCTCCTCTACACCTTTATAATAGGCGCTCGAAAATCTTTATTCGAGGGTTAGATCCCAAAGGTAAATCCAGGTAAGTGATGGGAAATTTCACTACTTCACAATTAGCCATTTAGCCTAATTATCCAATTCTCCTCCTAAGTTTATGCCTGCAAAAAAAGATTTGTGAACATTGATTTTTAGTCCCGAAATTTTTTCCAAATTATAGCAAGAATGTGTAGTGCTGATCCGCCGACAAGAAAAGAATAGTGTCATCCGCATGACTGATAATGAGATCATCTTTGCCTACCCTCACACCTTCAATCACCCCTCTTCCAACACCTCTCGATAATATAAGTCCCAAAACTGTCACCAAAAAAAATAAAACATCTCCTTATCTAACATTCCTTGTTGAGTTAAACCATTCCTTGGGGCGACCATAAAAACCAATGGAAAAGAAGCTGAATTGAGACACCCTTTCCATTTTCTCCATATAATCCCGAAGCCTTTCCTAGACATTACCCTATCTAGGATATCCCTACTAATCCTCTCATTTGCCTTTTCAAAGGCCAGTTTCAAATATTACTCCCTTATCATCTCTCAATTTGTTGTTATTAATAGTTTCAACAACAATTAAAACGATATCATGAAAATAGGATTAATCAACTGTTGTGTCTTATGGATAATGATAATAGCTCGAGAATCTGAGATCTATAGTACGAGAATTGGATAGTGAGCCACATTGTTGACATTTTAGAGGATTTGGTATTGATGGAAAAGTCTTCATTATGGTGCATTAAGTGTTCTTGAAGCATAAAAACTCTTATCAATCCAAATTGAGGAATGCAGGTTGAAGGGGTAGGGCCGTAGGGGCACAATAATCTTTGCTATCCTTTTTCTTATTAATGACCCTGTTGGGATTAAGATTTTGGTAAGTTGCGTTAAACTTTCTATTGTTTTTTGCATCCCCTTTATCTAGTTGTTGTGAAAGATTATATGACAACAATTTTTATTGTTTTAACAATGTGTCTGAAGAAGGATGAACCCATATTCCAATTAGTTGTATGACCTTGTGTTCATTGATCTTTTGTAACAGATGAATGATGATGGATTGAATTCTGATCGACAAATGTCAAATCCTACGTAAGTCCTATATGTATTGATCAAATATAGTATTAAGTGGTGGGTTGTAGGATTCATGTGAACTGTGGGAACTTAAAGTTAGATACTGATCAGATTGAAGCTTTTGTGGTTTGGATCTACGAAGTTTTTTTTAAATAATAATTTTGAAACATACTTTCATTCTGCCTTCTTGTCTCCTTTTTTGGATACTTTGGTTTGAGATTTGGGAGACAAATCGAGTTTTATTGGGAGTGTGGAAATACCACCCAATTTTGTACCTCTTGAATAGCCTTCTCTTTGTTTTTCATGGTGAAGAGGTTAGATTCATATATTAGGTATTTTGTTTTTTATATAAGTACATTTTAGAAGAGATTAATTGCAAATTTGCAATATATTTGCTTATGTCTATACAAATGATACTGTCAATGTCAGATCATTTCAGCTATGCCTTCAGTGATATGTAGTCATACCTTGCAATAGTTCACCAATCCTAGATTATGAGATTTGTTCCAAGATTGAATTTTGCGTCAAAATTAATACACTTCATAGCTTTCTTGTTTATAGGAATATTAACTGGGAATCTTGGTTTATACTCCAAATGTTTAACTTTTTGCCCGACTTCAAAGTTGACTCTTCAAAGCTATAAGAGCGTATTATTTCTGTCTCGCTTACTCTTTCTATTTGCTAGCCACTTTTTGTTTTTTATGGTCAAAAGACCCATCACCCTTTTAAATATCAGAAATTCTGCTTTATCAGTATGCTTTATTCCGGTGATGATTGGTAGAACAACGAGAATGTCTATTACTGATATGTGCTCACTTGTTCCTAACTATTTGTTACTCCTATCATGTGGATTTTTACACCATAGTGTTATTATTATTATTATTGTTATTATTATTATTGTCATTATCACTATTATTATATTATTATAAATTATATTACTGTTATTACTATTAATTATTATTAATGTTATCATTATTATCATTATTATTATTATTATTATTATTGTTATTATTATTATTATTATTATTATTATTATTATGAATATCATCATCATGATTATTATTATTTTACTATTATTGTATTTGATAAAAGAAAAAATTGTTATAAAAAAATACCTCATACAACCCAAAAGCGGAGGAAGAGGAACCATCCTATATGGATGCTCTTCCGAGCCCAAATGGGAAAAAGAAAACAAAATACAAAACTAAAAAGGAAGGAAGATGAAGATGGACCTTCTCTCAATGTCCTTATGGGCTTTGTTCTTAACTATGACCAAAAAAATGGCAAAATCAACTAAAAGAATCAATTATATAGGGACATCCCCTAATACAAGCTAAACAGTTATCCACCTATTGTGTTAAAGAGGTGAACGTCAGCGAGAGCTGCTTATAGTAGTAGTAATAATAATAATAATAATAATAATAATAATAATAATCAACAACAACAACGACAACAACAATGTGAATAATACAAACTTTCAAATTTAATTTATGTTTGTATTTTAATTTAATATTTATTGTAAGAAGGATCTGAGATAAGCCGGTAGAAATAAGGCATTTGACTTGGTCTGTGCATTCTTTGCTATCAAATTGTCGCAAACACACTTGGGTTTTGTTTTAGTGGTAGTTTAGTTTGATATATTTACTGAATCATTGATATAGCTTTCCTCTCAATGAGTTTATTAGAGAAGTATTAAAATTTTCATTGTGACCATGTGTAGAACTTTGTTGGTTGGAAATATACACGTTCTTTTCAACCCAAATCGAGGAGACATCAAGCTAGGGCAGGTACTCAAACTTTAAAATTTATGCAGAACTATTTAAATTGTCAATTAATAAGGATGTCAACGGATCGAACTCAGATCAAATTTGCCAAACTTCAAGTTGGCTCTATCTCATTCAGATTCAGATTTTTCCAATCATACTTGAAGTTAGATAATTTCGTTTGAGATTCACATTAAATTTTCTTTTAAGATAACTAATTGGGAGTATTAGGAGTTTATATTATTTTACTTTAATTCTAATGTTCCAACCCAACTATATTATTAAGTCATTATAATCTATTGTTGAAGTAACAAAACTAATCACTTGTGTAATCATGAGTCGGTCTAGTAGTTAAAGAAATCGTTCTGACAAGGGTTTGATTCTTGCCACCTATTGGAAAGATTCATTCACCTTCCTCTTGCATGTAAAGGGATTCTCCAACCTTACCCTCGAATAAAAAATAAAAAATAAGTGGGTTGTTGTCAAACTCGTATTGGATCTTGCACAAGGTCCAATTGCCATTGTATTGAGGTTAGAGATGTGTTTTTTGGATCGAACTTTTACCCTTCTGAGTTGGACTTGGGTTGGTTTTGGACTACATTTTATCCCTATCAATGAAAGAATCATTGTGAAATTTTTTTCCACGGGTATTACTGTTATTGGTGACATCTTCTGGAAAAAATATTTTAGGTACGCCTGTTCCTGGAGAGGGCACATATATTATCTAAAAAATGGGGTGGAATACCTATTGTCCTTGCTGGCGACTTTAACAGTGTGCCTCAGGTATATCTGCAATTTTAGTTTTTAATTTTTTTTCTGAGGGTCACAAAGCATTTTCTGATAGTCTTTGTGTATCCAGAGTGCTGTATATCAGTATATATCCTCTGCAAAGGTAAGCGACTGTTTATCATGAGCTGCCTTTTCTTGCTAATATTGTTGTTCAGTGAATTTTATTTGCAACTTGTTATAAGGTGCATTTTGGTCTGTTGCAGTTACATATCTTGGAACATGACCGGAAAAGAGTTTCTCAAAAGATGCCTCTGTATCACACTTGTTATACCAAGTCGCCATTCAGGTATATCTTTTAGCTCCCGACATCTCATTAATTGCTAACACCTCATAGATTGCATATAAGAAAGGCTCATTAGCCCTCTACTCTCACCCCACTTTGCTCGTCACTTTTCCATTTAGACTGTCTTCATCCCCATAGTTAATTTGTTAGGTAACCATTACCCTTAAATTTGCTGGTTTTTTGATACACACACACACACTTATATTTGCATGGTTTCCATCTCATAAGTCTAGTTATGGGAAAGGAGCATTTTATTGTCTACAATACCTTGTTTTACCCTAGCTTTAGCTTGTTAAATCGTATGCACTTCTTTTCGTCAAGTATATACGTTTGCTATTAAGGGTCAATGGAAGCAACCTCATTGATTTTACAAGGTTACGGTTGCATACATCTTACCCCTAAACCCCACTTAGGTGGAGCCACTTTAATAACATAGTACTTGTGTAGTGAAATGAATCATCATTTGTGAATGTACCCTGCAAGCTTGAGTCTTCACAATAAATCTATTGTAATTGTGGAAGTCAATGGAGAAGTTGATGGTATTTTTTGGAAGGTGAATTTATTATTTTATTTCAAATTATAAAGATTTAATATTGGAAGTTGAGAGAAAGGTGTGATTGGAATCACAAATGATGAGACAGTTAGTAGCAGAAGTACTGAATTGCTGCATATAAAATGTTCTCCAACTAGAGCTTAACCGTGTGGTTCAATTGAGAAAGACTGATGAGTAATTAAGGAGATATGAACATGGACAGATTAAAGATTACCTTAGATATGGAGGAAGGATCACCCTTGTTTTCCATTTTCTTTTGGTTTTTTTTTTTTCAAGATGAAGTTAGTAGGAATGAGTTCTTATGAAGGTTTAAATGGTGAAAAAGTTGAAGTTAATGCTGATGGAATGAATCATAAGAAATTTGAAGATAGTGCTTGAATGTTCATAATACAAGTTGGATTAGGAAACCCACAAGTTTCTTGTTGTCAAATAAGGTTTAGCACCATGAAACTCTTGGTTTGCACGGCTGGAATCATGATCTGATAACAGTCGTCTTAGAGACTTAGACAATCAATAGTACCCCTTTTTAGGAGATGTTTTTGGATTTGATTTGGGAAGAAAATTAATCATGCTGCCCCACACATGTTAAAACAAGAAATGACAAAGGGGTCTGATTTTCTGATATGAGGGTGGATCATTTGAGGATAGGGGGATTGATGCAGAATCATGAGGTTAACAGGTTCACGATTGAGCTGCATTTCCTATTTCTGGCCAGATGAGGAACTTGGCTTGTGGCCATTGATTGTTTATGTTAGCTCATCCATGAAAGGGAACGCAGCTAACACGATAGAGCTGTTTGCTCTAGATCAGAAAATGGTTTTTTACTGCAGTAATTATATTGATTTTTCTTTCTTTCTTTATTTGCATCAGCTTTTTGTATAGTTAAAATCCTTTAAGATTTTTTTTTTTCTTTACAGAGCCTATACTGTAGATATTGAAGGGATGGAAGTTCATTTGAATTACTTTTTGACTAATTTTGACTCCTGGCAAACCAATATTATCTTCCAGGAAGGAATCTATTTGTCTGGTTTTACTTTCAATTGCATTTGTTAGCCAACAAGTGGAAAATATTGCAAAACTACCTTTGGAGGATAATTTTGGAGTTCCTTTTTATTTTATAACTTTGAATGTCTGGCAAATACTTCTACTAATCTAAGGAGTCACATCTATCTTTTACCAGAAACCTCTTGGTGCTATACGCATCATTATAGGATGCATCTACTTCTTGTATGCGTCATATGTGCATCTGTATTTTTATGAACATTTTATCAATTGTGAACAGCTTTTTCAAAATGCGACATGTTCTAGAAGATTTGAAGTAAATGGTATAGTATCGTAGTGGACTTCACTTGAAGTTGGCTCTGTTGAATAATAAATCCTATAATTTGTTTTTGAATCCCCATACTCTCTTGGACATTGGAATGACAGACGGAAGTCCTTTACATGTAGATGGAGAGATGAGGAAGTGAAGCTTGCCACTGGAAATGAGAAAGCCACTTGTCTGCAGCACAACTTAAATCTCCGCAGTGCGTATGTTGGTGTTCCAGTAAGATAATATAGCCTGATTTTGGAAAAATCTAATAAATTAATTAGGGATGTCATTGCGTTGCCTGATTTTTGGTGATTGATTTCCAGGGGAACGTCACATTAAGAGATAATATGGGAGAACCCTTGACAACATCATGCCACTCGAAGTTCATGGGAACTGTGGATTATATATGGTAAAGAAAACCTTTATGTTGAATAGCAAGATGTGTCTGAGCTTGAAGAGCTTCTTAACCGTTTTATTGCTTGCTTCAGGCACACTGAACAGCTTGTTCCTGTGAGAGTCCTTGAGACAATATCTGGAAATGCATTGGACAAAATGGGTGGGCTCCCCAGTAAGGTACTGAAAATTACATGTAGGCTACTCCCTATTAGGATATTTCATTATTTGTATCCCATTTTTACATCAAACATATCGGATAGAATACAAGGAAAGTGAAATGTCAAGCAAATGACCCAAATGTTGAAGACCAAAATGATGAAAGATTGGGTTGGTCGGCCTTCGGCTACGTGAAATACATGAATTCTTTGATTTTTTGTAAGTCTAAATCTTTCATAACTTTTTTCACCCCTTCAGTCTTTTTCGCCCTCTTTTTATGTCCCTCAAGTTTCAACTTTCACCTTTTCTTAGCGGTTCAGAACTTCGTCTTTGCTCATGTTCATAGTTAAAAACATCTTAAATGATACTCTTTCATCTTTTCTTAAATTTTTGCGACTCCTTACCCCTTTCTTATATCTTCTTTTTGAATTCTATCCTCAAGATATGTCCACTCATCCATCAAAGCATTTTGTATTTCCGCCATCGCCACCTTCTTACTATGATCCTTTCTAGAATCCCAACATTTTGATCCATATTGATATAGTAGCGCTCGTCTAATAACCATCCGATAAAATTGTTTGTATAGCTTTAGGGGTACACCTCGATCACATAGTATCCAAGTAGTCGCTCTCCATTTTCGCCACCCACTCTTGATTCTATGGGTCACAACTTGTTGGATATCTCCATTACACTGAAATATGGACCCAACGCATATGATGAAAGAGAAAATACTTAGATTACTTGAAAATAGCCATGTTGATGGTGGTGTCTTTCCCTTCTTTTCACTGCTATGACCTGGCTACTTGAATTAAATAGTAAATTTGGAAATGAAATATTAAAAGGACAAAAGCAAAATGATATTTTAATATTGATGAACAAAGAAAGATTACAACCCTAGAAATGGTAAAAGAAAGATAAACCAAGCACTTCGAGAAGCTTGAGATCTCCAAAAAATGAGTATAAACTCACCCACAATTTGCTTACTAATTTCTTGATTGTAATGTCTCTCTAATTCCTCTTATTTATAGTAAAGCTACCACTTAAAACTAACTTATTCCCCAAGTTACTCTTAATATGGCAATTACTATTTTACCCCTTCGTAAGCCCAATAACAGGTCATTGCAGATTGCTTCCTAATCTCAATTGCCATGATTGTGTATTAAAAGGCCTCTTTGAGTGGAAAATGGGAGTAGGGAGTAGATCAATTGCCATGATTGGAAGGGAGTAGGGCTCTTTGAGTGGAAAATGGGGCTAACAAATAGGCAGTTGCTAGACCGTACCAAATTCAAAAATTAATTAGAATACTTGCGCACTTTTCATTTATGTGAAGTTGCACGTGATGTTTGCTATCAAAGGTCAATTTGAAACAACCTCTTTGTTAGTTTTATCATTAACAAGGGTAAGGTTGTGTACATCTGCCCCTCCCAAACCCCACTCTTGTTGGGATCCACTTAATGTCATTAGAGTAATGAACTCTAATGTAATTAGAATATGTGTTGCTTAAGGCAATTGCTAGACTGTAAAGCTTTAGATCAAAATTATAATGTGTCTTTTTTGCCGGGTAGTTTTGGTATATTAAAAACACTAGAAGTTTATTCTCTGTAGAAGGAATAAGTATATTAAGAGTTGTAAAAAGGCTCTGAAGAAACATCTGAGACAATGATGGCCAGTCAAAAAAGTGCTGATGGTTTTCGATACTATTTGTGGACTTTGTTCCTGAAATCATCAGTAGAAATCATCTGTGTACACAGAGAAATTTATGGCTGATTTGCTGTAGATTATGTGAAAATAAATTCAGGATTGAGTCTTGTCTGAACACCATTATTCGGTTTGTTGGAATGTCTACTACTACTGTACACAAAGAAATAGGATTTTGATTTATGAGTGATTCTTCGCATTCTGTTGTTATTTGTTACTCCCTTTGTCCCTATGAAATTTTACCATTAGATGATAAGACAAAATACACGTGTATGGAAGAAATGAATGGTTGAGATGACGAAAGAGAATAAACTATTGGGTTTGGGTGAAGTTAAAAGAAAGGGAATTTGATCATTGTCAAAAAAGGAAAGGGTGCAAAGTAATTGGGACAAATTTAAAAAGAAAATAGATGCAATTTCATAGGGACTGAGGGAGTGTTTTCTTAGACACAAGTTTACTAACCCGACATTATTGCTTCTGCAGAATTGGGGCAGTGACCATGTAGCATTAGCATGCGAATTTGCTTTTGCCAACCGTGAAGCTTAAAATTTGTCTAATATCGTTACACTTCCTGATATGATTTGCAAGTATGGTGTACAACGCATTATAGCTTGCTTCCATGGACAATTTCAAGTGTTTCGATCTTATTCATGAAACCTTGAACGTAAGTATCGATGAAATCTGTCGTTCAGTTCCTAGGCGCTCAAAATGTGGCGACAGAATTGTAAGAGAATAGAAGAAACTGAGGATAAGGATGAGCAAGTCAGAAATCCATGTCACAGCACAGGCAGATGAATACATCAAAGGAAAGCCAAGAACATCGAGAGTGAATCATCAGGAAGTCTGTTGATTGAAACGAGCTGATTTTACACTGTTTATTCTGTTTTCAACTGACGTTTTAGAGGAACTATAAGTTGAGCGAATGCTAGCATGTATGTTGAACATTATGTTTTAAGCTTATATGTAAACTAAATTCATGAGTTATCGTCACTAATTGGCTAGCCATGAAATATCCTTTTTTGTATTTGAAATTTAATAAATCAAGATAAATTGACATGGGTAGTTCTGATTACAATTTGTTTATGTTTTACTGCTTTTTTGAATTTTGGTGGAGAGGAGAATCTGCTACTTTCAATGATGTTTGCTAGTAAAATGGACTATAGTTTTAATTACAATTAGTTCTGATTACAACCCTTGTTTCGATGTAGCCGATATTGTTGGAGAATTTTCTACTTCAGAGCATCGGATAAGGGACTTGACGAAATCTTACAGTGTTTTAAGATTTAAACGGTGTGTTTGGTTATCATTTGATGGTGGTAATCAAAAAATATTTTAGTATTAATTTTCATAAATTATTATAATTTTATTACTATGGTAATAAAGCTTTCATTCTTAAACACATTTTTTTCTTTATAATTTCTACGGATATTTCATATACCATTGAGTTTATCTGAAATTCACCATATACCACACAAAATGTTTTAATTCACAATGTACCATTGAGTTTTCGTCCGTTAGCACAGAATATCATTAATGGCAACTGCCGTCAGTGTGCCGTTTGTGGTAAATTACTAGTATGCCCTTACGCATTCAACTGATGCCATTGTTAGGGTTGACTTCCCCAAACACAACGTATGTCTTCAAAAAATTGACCCCCCATCTTTCTTCTTCTCCATTCAAGAAACTCTTTATTCGTCTTCATTGATCTGGAACCCTTAAAATCCATCAAAAATTTGCAAAGTGTCGATTTGTGTGAAGTGAATTGTAGGTTTGTGAGGCAGCGTGGTGGTCGTGACTGAATTTCGCACAAAGTTCGCTAATTCGGTGGATTAAGCATACGCAAGGTATTACTATCCTTATCCATTTGCATTTCGAGTTCTAATTTTGTATTTTTTTGCAAAATTGAGTTAGGGTTAGGGTTTGGTGGAAAGTGATTATCTGTGTCAGTTTGTTTGCTATGAAATTCGAATGTGAATGTAATGTAATGTATTGTTGGTAAATGTTGTTGTTAGGATGAGTACAATGTGGTTGTTAGTTCGTGCTTTAAGGGGTACTTTTGATGTGAGGGTGGATGGCACCGATAAGACCAATTTGATGGAGTTGATTGAGTATATGTTTGAGGATTTAGTGAAATAGAAGTATATCTCCCTAAATACTTTACCCTGTTTGTGAGTAAACCTAGAATAAATCGTAAGTTAGAGTTAGTTGATGATGGGGCAATGTAAAAAATGTGGGAGTGGAATGAAGGGAAGAGTGAAATTGAAGTGTTTATACGTAACAACCCGACTTACCGTTAACTGAGTAAACAAGGTCATCACTGGGTTCGTTTCCCAAGAAACTGAAATCACACTTTCAAAACTTAAGCAAAGAGGACACCAACTTTTCAACGTAACTAACTCAGCTAATTCTCAAACAAACATCTAACTAAAACACAAGTAATCATACAATTTACTCAGATTCCAATATAACCAACACAACTAAGACTAATATATATTTATCCAAAAACCTAATACAAATCTACAAATTCCCACGTGCTCAGCTAAATACACATCCTTTAAACGCTATTCAATCAACGCTAACTCATCGTTCCCGACCAGTTCCGATCTGTAATCAAACTAAAAGATGGAAACAACAGAGGATCAGGTCAAACTGAATGAGAAGTAACAATCCAAAACAATAAAACACAGCAATTCAAATCATAGTTTTAAAAGCAACATCAGTTCCCTAGTTCTATGTGCGCACAGAGAGTCTAGTTTGAGAGGTGCCCCATAGCTCTAAGGCTATGTCGCTCTTGGGTGAAGCTAGTCAATATCTCAATGACAATTCGCTTCAAAACAGGGAACAAGGAACAATGTTCCTCAACTCCGTCAATGACCAGCTCACAAGCCCGATCCATTGACCAAATCATATTATCAGCATAAACATTCACAACATTTGTCTCAACAATTTTCAATTCAAAAGAGCTTTAGTAAAAAGGTTATTCTCAAGAATGTAGTCTGATTAGACCCTTTAAGGGACTGCTACTACTCACCAACAAGACGCTTCAAAGAGCCGCGATCGATTCGCAGCTATCTACTAGAAAGAGCGCGCAGAGAAATCATTTCCTGAAGAATAACAAGATCAAAAAACATCACTTTAGAGCGTTCGGTACAACTTTACTAACACATAACTTATTACATCTCCTCCTAAACTCAAGCTTAACCAAAACTCTTGTTTTAGCATTTCTAATTAAACACAAAGGTCTACATTTAAACCAATGTCAATAATCATCTAAAGAATGTAATAATCTCTTCAAGAATATCAACTAATCCAATATTTAATCAATAACCACTGTTTCCCAATACAACTCATAATCTAGATATCCATAAAATTAATATCATCTACACAAGTCCATCTCTTTTATTATTGTCAAACATTGTGGTAATGGTTCATAAGGATAACAATAGGAATAGAAGAATAAAATAATTCAAGAAGAAAAGATGCAAAGATGCTTGCAAATTAATGATAAGATATGTAAAAACAATCATCAAAAGGACAGAGATCATAAATTTATTTACTACCTCAATAAAATGGCGGCAATGGGAACCCAAAGAAAGTAATCTCGCTCAAAAATCAGACGTGGAAAGAAGGTTTTGTTTTTGGCTTCTTTCAAAACTCACAAGAATAGGGAAGAATCAAGGTTGGTCACCGATGAACGGATGTTGCTTTTTGTTGTCTTTACAAGAATCAACTGCTGTTGTGTTTGAATTTTCGGCACAAAAAAAAAACATAATGGGACTGTATCCAAAATTCGAAACTTGAGGAGGAAAATAATGGTTTCTGGGTTTCATGAATTTCCAGAAAATGGATGAAGACATGCATTTAATCCCCAATTTTAGAAGGAAAAATAAAATAGGATGAATGTTTAATAATGTATTGAAAATCAAAGAAAGAGGAAGAATATACTTATTGGTTTTTGTTTGTTATTTTCGAAATCAGAGGAAAATGGAGTGTACCTAGCTGCTGGTTCGAAGGTGTTCAAGAAAAGTTTTGGTGCTTGGAACTTCGAAAAATCAGATGATGGAACAAGAATGGGAATGGTGCTTCTTGATGCTGATTTTTGTTTGTGCTTCAAGCCAAAATAATACAAGAACCAAGCTATGGCACTTTTGACAATCAAAGACCAAAAATGAAGGAATTCCCATGGGGTTTAGTGTAGAAAAGAAATCAGGAAAACCAATTTTTTTAAATAAAAGAAGTAAAAGAGAAAAGAAATTAAGTTTAGAATATTTTTATATTAAGTATATATATATATATATATGGTCATTCTCGTACTTACAATTCTCTTAAACTCACTCGTCTTAATTATTAATTTTCTAAATGTTACATTATAGAAGAGACAGAAACACCATCTCTTGTGTTTTAGTCTGCAAAAGTTAGTTGGGCAAAAATTTTGAAGAACAGGGCTGAAAATATTAAGCTAATGAAAGAAGAGAATAGAAGGATGGCAGAGGAAGCAGAAGCTGAGGAGCAGCTTTAGGCCCAGCAGACATATACTGTGGCTGTAGAGGTCCCTGTTTTGAATGTGGATTGAATATGTAAGAGTGTTTGCTACCCTAGCAGCTAATGAAGTTTTTCTAGGAGATTCACAACCTCAACCCTCACAACCTCCATGCTCACAAACAAAAACATCTCAACCAAATAACCCTCCAAGAAGAAAAAAGCTTACTCCAAAGAAGAAGAAAATACCCCCTACACAGTCAACCCAACAGCAGCCTAGGCAACCAACCCAGCCCAAAGAACAAACCAGGCGTAAACCCAAAGAGTGGAGGGTGCCTAGAAGCACTGCTGTTAAGTTTGGCCTTGATGTTGGCAAGAAAACTGCATTAGGGAGACAACTCAACACTAGGAGCCAAAAAAAATTGGTGGTCGAAGAAATTGATGTTGAGTCTGATGGTTGGCCTTCTGATGATAGTGAAGATGGTGATTATGAAACTTCTAATGTTGAGGCTAATTCTGATATGGAGTTGGACATTGAGGATGAGTACATTGTGAGAGAAGAAGATGTTCCTGATAATATACATGAGAAGACCTTTGAGGATTACTTAGATGGGTCTCATGTGTTAGAAAAAATGTACAAAAATAGTAAAATCTGGTCTCACTTACCATTTGGATCCATTGTTCTTGAGGAGTGGTTGATTTTTGAAACCAAAACACAGTTTCTAGATGTATTCAGAGATTATTGCATACAAGAGGGCTTCTCTGTTTCAATTGACCATGCTGACAGTAAGAGGTACATAGCAAGGTGTTTGATGAGGGATTGCACTTGGAGGATTCATGCTTCAGTTCTAAGAGACAATGTTAGTTGGGCCATAAAGAAGATAGAAGGAGAGCATGCAGCTTGTGGGAGGCTGAAAGAGAATCTTATGGTCTCTTCAGCATAGCTATGCAGACAATTGTTACAAGACTTAGAGGCAAACCTAGATGTCCCAGTTGATTAATTGCAGAGGCTATGCATGGAAAGGTACAGGATCTATATGAAGTTGAGATTGTTATACAAAGTGAAGAGTTAAGCCAGAGAGCAATTACATGGTGGGTTTGCTGAGTCCTATCTAGCTCTTCCAAAGTATGCTGAAATGATAAAGTCCACAAATCCTGGGTCTTATGCTCTGGTTACATGGTCTGACAGTTTGAAATTCAAGGCCTGTTTCATATCTTTTGCAGCTCAAGTGAGAGGATTCTTAGGTATTTGTAGACCTATCATAAGAATAGATGGTGCACATTTAAGTGGGTATTACAAAGGGATTATGCTCACTGCAGTTGCAATAGATGGGAATAATGAGATCTTTGTGTTAGACTATAGGATTGTTGACACAGAGAGCATAGATTCCTAGACTTATTTCTTCAGAAACTTGAGGTGCATGTTTGCTCAGTAGGGATCTCAGAAGGATGACTGGATTTTTATCAGTGACAGGATGAGGGTAAGTTTCTTCTTTGTCTTTAATTTGAGATTATGAAGCTGTATACTAACTTAGTCTTGTTTTTTTAAGGGGTTGAATCAGTATTGTTTGAGGTGCTCCGAAGAGCTACCAGGGGAATATGCTGCCAGCATCTGTACTCAAATTGCAAGGCTGCAGGATGGAGTGGGACAACATTTCATAAGCTATTTTGGTTTGCTGCAAATGCCTACAATGAGTATGTTTTTGGAAAAGTTATGTCCAAGATAAAAGAGTTTGATGCAGCAGCATATGATTATCTCACAAATGTAGAAGAGCAGTGGAGTGTGCACATGTTTGACAGGGCAGTTTGTTGTGATCATAACACAACAAACTTCGTAGAGTCATTCAATGCAATAACAAAGGCCAACAGGGATATGCATGTGTTGACATTGCTGGAAGATAAATTTGTGTCACTATTTTGCTCATTTAAATGCAAAAAAATTGTTGTTTCTTACTGTGGGTTATTTTTTTGAATAATTAAGCTGTCAGGAATTGGTGCATGAAAAGGATGGGTTTCAGGTTCGATAAAGCAGTGGGCATGGAACCTAATGATCTGACAGAGCATGCAAAGGGGGTACTGGTGACTAGGACTGATGAGTCTAGGTTCTGCCATGTCACTGCAGCTGGTGGTGGAGAGTTTGAGGTGAGGGATGGCCATGTCAAGTTCCCTGTCACCATTGGAAATATGACTATGTGGGTATGGGAAATGGCAAGGATCAAGGGTCCCTTGCAAGCATGGTCTCAGGGTCATTTACAACCAGAGACTTGATCCTAGGGATTTTGTCTCATCTTTCTACAAAGAGGCTACATACAAACTCACTTATAGAGGCCACATCCACCCCATGGCTGATCCAACTCACTGGCCTTCACTTGATGTGCCATAAATTGCACCACCCCAAGGGAAAAAAATGCTGGCAGACCACCTAAGCAAAGGAGAAGAGCTGCTCATGAAGCAAAAAAAGAAAAGAGACACAAGAATAACAAATGCCGCCTATGCAAAGAATTAGGCCACAATGCAGTAACATGCAAGGCAAAAAAGACATCAGCAAAGAAGGCAGAACATGCAGCTTCCTCTTCACAGCAAGGCAACACAAGGGGGAAGAGAAAGGATGCCACTTAGCATTGTTTAGTGTCATTTTTTGGTGAACATTGTTTAGTGTCAAGTTGCTTTTGAACAAAATGTTAACTACTTGGTTTGTATGACACTTCTTTTGTTTATCACAATTCCAATGTATGCACAAACTAGCCCTTACACTCTGCCAACGGCTATATTTTTTAAAAAATGGTATTTGACGCAAAAAAAAAAGTAATGGTATATGGTGAATTATTAATTTACCACAAACAGCACACTGACGGCAGTTGTCATTAATAGTATTTTGTGCAAATGGACGAAAACTCAATGATATATGGTGAATTAAAAAATTTTGGGTGGTATTTGGTAAATTTCGGAGAAACTCAGTAGCATATCATGAAATATCCGTAATTTCTATTATCACCTAATATCGCCTTTTCTAATAATAGTATATAAAAGTGAATTCCGAGAAGGAAAAAAATTATTAGATAAAACAAGCATAATTATAAAATTTACCAAGTTATTTTTCTAAATTACAATTAAATTTTCATTATTATTTTCGCGTTTAATACTAATAGTCAAACAGGTCGTCAAGAAAAGTCACTTTGCCATCTACCTTCATGTGAAGGCTTGTTATGTGTAGTCAAATCACTTGATTCGTTGATGGGTAGATTTAATTAATCTTAAATACCACATCAATAAAATTTTACCTGATTACTTAGCTAACATAAAAAGAAACCCAAATGATATAAACTAAAATACATGTACATCCTACAGAGTACAAAATTAAAGCAGCAGAGTATTACTTGATAAAACAGCTTCTTCCCAAGAAATGTTCCCAATACAATAATTTATTATGCCTTCACTATTGTGAAAGAATTAAATACAGCAACTATATACACATAAAAAGCTATACAACATCATACATAATTTAGGAAAAATAACTATCAATAACACAAACTTTTGCTGATTTCCCTGCAATGAATAATATCAACTAATATCAACTTAGGGGTGTGTTTCCTAGAATAATACCAGCTTTTATTTAACCATTAATTTACCTTTGTTTTTTTTGTCAAATAGCGTACTATAAATAAAAGTTAGTATTATTCTAGGCAAACACCCCCTAAGTTGGTATTATTCATGGTTATCAAAAGTTAGTATTATTGTAGAGAAATCGATAAAAGTTTGTGTTATTCACAGTTATTGTGCTTTTTTTCATCCCTTCAATCTATCTATCTTCATTTCTTCCAAAACCAGTGTCCTATTTCTAACCAACTATAACCAAACCAACCTAAGCTATCTCGGCACGATTCTGCTAGGTAGCGGTAGCTAATAGGAAATCCTCCGGCTGAGGTTAGGGGATGAATTCAGTAACTCCTGACCAAGGTCGTTAATCTTGTTAAGTAATAGCATTCTTTCAGTCTCGAGTTGCAGCATGTACTGTTCCTGCGAGTCCTCCAGACTTTGAAGGTCACTTAGTGTACTCGATAGTTCTTCGAGATCATTGATTCCAACAGATGACTGAAGCTCGTTTAGCAATAGTTTCATCTACAAAAATATACAAATGCGTTAATTAGACGGCTAGAGTGGAAAGTATGTACTATTGGAAATACTTCACATGTGAAAAAGATTTCACGTCATTAAAATAGCGGTTTGTGTACTTGCATATAATGCTTAGTGAGTAATTCTCCTAACACCATATGGTTTTGGGAAAGAGTGAACCTCATCAAATGTGTATGCAACTCAATGCTCATTACCCGTTGATTTGTGGGCCCGAGCCTACGGATGCCATGTGGGTGTGACCACATGAGTGGGACTACAGAGATTATGAGACGAATTGTCACGGCCTAACACGTACAGTATACACTGAAATCTACATGTTCTGAATTGTATATAATGCAAGATTATGTACACGGGCAACAAACATTCACTCATCTTTGTCGACGTTTAGTACATAATTCTCTTATGAACCCGAAATCCAGAGTTTAGATCAAGTATTGTTTGGTTGCCTAGAGGCTAGAGGTAGCACCAGCAATGAAATTTCCTGGTAAAAGCAAAAAGGGGGCAATGTTTGGTTCGTGACATTTAGATAATGTAGGAAATGGAAAATGCAGCCAACATAAGATCAAGTGATCGAATTCAAAATAGAGACACAAGAAAAGGTCTTGGAGAGTTGAAGTCACAGATGTTAAATTTAAAATGAGATAAAATCATTTGTATTTATTTGGTCATGTGCAAAGAAGACCAAAAAACACGACAGTTAAAGAAAATGGAAGGTTAGAGCTTCGAGGGGTTCAAAAGATGAAGAGGCAGGCCGAAGGTGATCTAAATAATCAGAGTGAAGAACAACAATAAGAATTAGAATTTGCAAAAGCATATGATGATAAATATGGATGAATGAGAAGAATATATGTGGGTGATCAATGAACTGTTCTTAGTTGTAGAATAGTATTGAAGATAGGCTCCGATTAAGTACAATCATTGTTAGTAAAAATCTCGCACGTTCACCTTTTTTTATTCATGTAACTAACTTCACCTTACAGCTTCGTAATTTTGTTTGAACCCTAGATAATTGGCTAGACGGTGCATTGATGAAAACAGCGGACCAAGTACAATGTACTCTATAGCAAGCGAACTCTCTATTTTAGCATCATTTTTGTTTTTATTTATTGTTTTGCTCTCTTTCTCTCAAGTAGAGGTGTTCAAAGCAAACCCGATGATCTGATATTTACCCGACCTTGGAACTAAACCCGACTTCAAAATGAACTTAAAATAATGTAATAATCAATATGGACACAAGACACAACTTTGAACCCACCCGAAACACCTAACCCAAAATTGACCTGATGGCCCGAATGAATACCTCTACTCCCAAGCCAACACCATTTTCGCAGTAGCTTGTTCTTTTTTTTCCTTTGTGTTTGTGTTTTTCCTTTTTCCACCCTTTTTTAAGATTAGGATAGTACTAACATGAAATGTACAAGAAAAGCACCAGTCAAAAGCAGCAAGTGTCACCAATAAAATTCCTACCTCATCTGCGATTGTATGAGCTTTGTTCGACGCTGAATCAGAATCTAAACTGGACCTCTTTTGCAAATCTGGAACTTTTCTCGTTACTTGTACATGTATCTCGCCCTTCTTGACTCCTTGCAGAGGTATCCACTTCTGAAATACTTCGTTCGGAGGCAATCTCTGATATTCAACTACGCAGTTGCCTATACTTGATGACGACAATATAGCATTGTGGTCTCTAACTTGTAACTCCAGTGAACTTCCATCATCAGGAAACTCAAACACTTGGTTCCACTTGGGATTTAATGTCTTGAACACAACCTTCAATGAAATTTCATTTAGACACACATAAATACCAAATAAAATGAGAAATCGGACACTCGCAAACCTAATTACTAAAGATACTCAAACATCATCTTTTTAACTTCTCCAATGATATTTAGACTTGCTATAAATAGAAGATAACACATGAATATTCCACTATATGAGATTCCTGCAGTAGCACTGAGATTATAGGATAACAAAACTATCAAGCAACCCTGTCTTCTGCAAACCAATAGTTGGGCGGGTGGGTTCCATGTAGGATGATTGAGATCGGGTATTTTCGGGTCGGGCCAGTTTGGGCCGGGTCTAGCCAATGAGTCTGAGGTTTTTATGTTTTTCTTATTTGTTCTTCTCATTTTATCCAAATGCAAATATCACAATGTTATTCCCATTATGAATCTTTCAATTATGGGATATACTTTTTTTGACCAAAATAACACTATTTGTCTTACATTTTACCGAAGGACATCACAAATTTATAATTTTACCCCCAAAAGTAAGACAATTCTCTCTTTTTATGTGTACCCCCCTCTCTTGAAAAATGTTAAGAGACACGTTTCATATTTTTCTCCCTCCTATTATTGCAATTTATGATTTACAAAGCACCTAATAATTACTGCCAACAATCAACAATTACACAACATTAGAATCTTTCAATACTTTACTAAGCTCCTTGGTTTCTTCCATATTTCAAACGGGAAAAAAAAATAACAACGGAGGGAGTATATAGTTTTTTTTATAGAAAATACTTTCTTATAAAAAAGGATCGATATACTGATATTAAGGGTACAACAAAGAAATATTTTACTTCCTCGTCAATTTCAAACTTCTAGTGATTATAGCTTTGTAAAATTTACCGTCACAATATAAAAGAAACATTTAAGCAAAATACCTTTGTTCTTCTAGTCTCATTTCCGTACAGGAGTTTCACATATGGGTCACTCGTTCCCCTGATATCTGCTGCGACTAGATCTTTGGCTTCAATGAGAACAAGCTCAATCCATCCAGAGCCAGCACTACCATTGGAACCCTAACAAATTAAAACATTTCAAAAAAAAAAAGAAAAAAAATTTCCGTAACTCCAAAAGATGGAAAATAGAGTTTTCTAGTTAATAAGTTGCATGAAATCAAACATAGCAAGAAATAATCATTTACCACTTAAAAATGCATAGTTCTATCAAGTATCAACAGATTAAATTGGTTTATAAATTATACTTTCTGATACTTTCTTTCGTTTATCAAGTTACAACACTTCTCTTTCGAATTTGATAGCTTTTTGGGAAAAATGTTGCAAACAAAAAAATTAAAAAAGAATTGGGAATGCCGAATGGACAGATGTGAAACCAACCTAACCATTGTTGGACAGTTTACGTCAAAAACTACATAATCTGCGGGAAATTGTCACTATTGAGTTTCCTAGCAGGAAATCATACAAGCAACTTGTGAAAATTTCAGGATTAGCCTAAATGGCTGTAAACTTCTATGAAATAAAAAACACCCACATGTTTTATAGAGGAAATTTCGGTTTAACTATCATCCACACTTGCTAAAGAACACTTGGCAAGTTAGAAGATTATGTTCTACTAATTCTGGTACACAAGGATAATAATCCTATTGCATATACTTGTAGTAATGTTTAAAAAGGCTCAAGGCTCACTAAGGTGATAAGGATCCAAGAGGCACGGACTTCTTCCAAGTGAGGCATAATCCTCAAACGTAAAGACTGTGAAAAACACATTCGCCGGACACAATAAAATTTAACCACCTTAGATGAGCCTCATAGCACTTTTGTGTATTTTTGCGCCTTATTATGCCTCAGTGTGCTTTTTTACCCCTTAAGTGTGCCTCATTGAAACCGCCTTACCTAGGCCATCTAAACCATTAGGGTTTATGCGCCTTGGGCTTCAGCGGCTCGTAGGTGCACTTCTTTCAAAATCGGTTATAATTACTCAACCTCACTAAGGATACATCACTACATTTGTGAGAACATGCTATACTATAGAGAACTGTCACATGATTCATTTATCTCCTAGTGAATCCCGGATTAAAGAAAGTGAATTATGGTTAGATTTGGGATATTTTAGGGTCATTTTGAGCGAATCGCAAATTCAAAAACCGAATTAACTGGCGAATTATGCTACACTGCTATAGAGTATGATGTACCTCAAAGCATAAAACAACATAAAGGATACTTCAAGGCAAAAAGTTACTTCTATATAGCGGATTTAACATTATTTTGAAAAAAAGATGTACCTGTCTAACAGCTACAATTTCAAGCCTTACTTCCCCAGAACTAACTTTTTCAAGGGGAACAGGGACATCCCTAACTGAATCCTCATCCAATCCTTCTAAATTTACAGTTGCACTACCAATGAGCTCATCTCCAAATATATCTTCATCAAAACATTTCAACTTGAGATATTCACCCCCCGCAATCTCATCAAATTCAAATTTCTGATCCCATACAGGATTTGAGGTATGTGGCACAGCTTTTGTTTTCTGGACAACCTGATATTAGAAAGATAATGGCAGGATGAGACATAATATTAGAAAATTAAAGCTCCTTTGAATCGTCATTTTTGGGCCCCAGTGCGGAAGCTAAGAAGGGTCACTAAAAACTTAAGGCGTAACAAAATTATAATACCCCTTTTGTGTTGTGTTGTGATATTTTAACTAAATAATAATAAAAAATAAAAAATAAAAACTCTAATAACTCTTATTACATGGCAATAAATGTAAATTATACCTAAATTTAATTTAAGTTAATATCAACCTTGTATATGAAAATATAAATTTAGGGCCCGGAAAGATAGTCCGCTTTGCCCTTGCTAATCGACGGCCATACCTTTGATGGTAACTACCCAAAATATCACATGAGAAAATAAGATAGTGGAAACCTTTCCATAATGCAGCTTAACGTATGTGTTTCCGGATTTTTCTTTTCCAGAAAGATCTTTAGCATCCTTAACAGTAACTTTAAGTTTTCTTCCAGTCTTTGAGTTTGACAATCCAGATAACGATGGACGAGCACCAAAATGTAAACCAAAACTATGTGTACCATCCGAAAATTGCCATTCTCTAAGTACAAGTCTCACCATCAACTGCAAAACAAATCAAACACATAGGTTGCAACATGAGCATCAACGTTACCTCGTGCCACATACACTAGGCATTTAGAAAGAAGTTGTTTTTCATTGTCCCTTGATCTAATGCACCACAATCACTAACTATGTTGCAAAAAATAATAAATAATAAGTAAACAAAAATTAAAGATCAAAGAAAATCAGCATTCAACTACATTGCTAGTAGACGATGAATCACATTTAGTTTGCAGCGAAACTATTTCACATAATTGCATTTATTGAATTGGAAATTGAAGTTGACTCAATACTTTCATATCCATAAGTGACTCCCTCTGTCACTTTGATTTTGCTAAACCTTTCATTTAGATTCATCCCTTTGATTTTTCTATATTTTCATTTTTGGCCACGTTTTTTTGTCCTATTTTACAACTACAAATTTATAAAATACAATCCCTTGCAGTAAAATCAAAGATATAGAGGAAGTAACATTTAAGCAGTATTTTTACACTATGATTGGATAACGATTTAAGAGGAAAAAGAAAGGGAGGGGAGGAAAAAATAGGGCAAGTCTCCCTTGTTTGTTTAGGAGGGAAAGGAAGAGGGGGAGGAAGAGAAAAAAACATTTTCCTTCCAAATCTTTCCACATTGGGAGAGATTTGGTTATTAACAAAATTAAGAGATTTAATCACTTCAAATCTCTTCCTTTAAAATTAAGGGACTTAACCTTCAAATTCCTTCCCTACAAAATTGGTATCCAAACAAATCAAATGGAATCCCTCTGAGTCCCTCCCCTTCCTTTCTCTCTGATTACCTCAATCCAAACAACGTGTTAAGTAAGAAAACGAGAATAACTAAATTTCACAAAAACACAAATTTTGTACCTCCCCTGAATCTACTGCCTCAAATGGAACAGTCATTTCAATTTCTTTTCCGCAACACTCAGCACGCTTGGCTATGACTCCTGCATCAGGTCCGATTGCCCAATATATAGTGGAACCATCATCACAGTATCTCATCTGCAAGCAATTGAAACCTCATTAAGAAGCGGTCGTATTGCCAGTATTTCAAATGATGATGTTATAGGATTAATAAAAGATTAATCATCAAAATAGTTATTTAATGCCCTGAACATTTTGAAATTCACCAACAGGATAATTGATATGCTGACACAACTCGACATCAGTGAAATCCTTGAATACTTGTACATCATACATCTATTTCTTCAAAAGAAAACTATGACTAGGTAAAAAAATTTAATTGATCTAACAATAGAATTGAAAAAGTGCACTCTGCTAGAGCTAAGAGACAAGTTCAGTATTATAAAACGGGATGTTCTCATGATGCTTTACAACTACAGTTGTCCATATTGATTTTTACTTAATTGTAAATCCATTTTAAAGTCAAGTCAAACCGGGTTCGGTTATAAGGTCGGGTTAATATCAGGTCATCATTGAATATGGTATGGCTTCGAATCTACAGAACATGGATTACTTTATCTAAGGTAAGAACTTGGTTTCAATGAACACAATTTCCCAAAAAGATAAAATGCCAAGACCAAACTGTGTCGCACGGTCACTTGTATTCATTAAAGCAAAGCAAACCATGAGAAACAACTCAAAAACAAAAGGTTACCCATAATTCAGGAAAATTCAGACTCCATGTGTACTATCTTCCTTCTAGAATCTAGATTCATCAAGGGTCAATAATTAGGACTAAAAAGTGAATACTACAGTGATTCTAATACAACGAACTGGTGCTTCAAAGTCTCTTAGTAGAGCCAGCAAGTATGAGTGATTGAGTGACAAAATTTGGATGAAGGGTCCGAATTGTTTCAAGGATACAAAGTATGTTATAGGACAAATAGGTTAGCTCACCCAAAATACTAGCCTATTAAGTGAAAGAGCCCATTTGCCTATAAACCCCACACCAACTGCATACAAAACCAATGTGGGACAAGTCCCATACCTTGCAATGGACCATAACAAGTTACAAATGATCTCAGCAGTACCTTAATTTCACAAGTTGCGAGGTGATCAAACTTCACACTACCAGGAGAACATTGATAAAGACGGAACCGAACAACTCCTGCATTATCATGTAGAACCATGTTAAATGCGGAACCCCATTGTGGACTAGAGCCTGGTTTTGCATCTGTTCTCCTGGTAATCTCTTCAAGTTCTACCTCCACAAATGTCTTTAGATCCTTAAAAAGGTACTCTTCTGAGGCTTGATTCAGATCAACTTGACTTTTGGTAGGGCTTCCTTTAACTCCATTTCTAGAAATTTGGCATGCACCAACTACAGTGACATATAGTATGCCACCAACTGCAAATTTTCCCGTTTGTGCAGCTGATAGAGCAAAACAACGACGCCGAGGTTCAACCAGAGTCTTTACTAAGGTGTCAGTCAATAACTTTACCTGCAAAGAAGAAAATATAATCACAAAGATCAATGTTACGGAAACTATCTGTGAACAATGTGTACTTTCAAGTCTTTAATAAATTCAAATGTCAGTTAAACATACCAGCCATGAAGAAACAACGGGCAGCTCCATTCCGGGGAGTTGACTTCCACCACTGCCCAGGGAAATTCCAAGCCTCACCTCTGGAACAGATAAAAAGGAGAAAAGAATTGCTCTTCCATCCAGCACAGGCGTCAATTGCAGCTGCAAATTTTAAATGGACAGAAAGAAGAACTACAATTACTAAAACTACTAAAACCTGCATTTAAGATAGGATACCATCGATTGGACTAGCTTAACAGGAAGAAAAGCTCACATGATTCAATTCAGTTCTACAAACATGAACAGTACACAAAAATACAAAGAATATGCTTCTCAATATGTGATTCGGGAATTCAGCATGTATTAACTTGTCGAGCATATATCTCGACCTCCACAAATTTTGGTGAAAATTCGCATGCGATGTTGTTGCTATGGTCATTGTTGTCCGAATAAGCACAAACACCAAGAAAATTAATTCAAAATGACAACATTCATAATATGTAAGTGATCAAGGAGATGGAGAGGGGCAATGAATTGACTAACAAGTAGACGAAAAACAAAAATGTTGGTGATATAGAGAGAAATGCTTATATTACTATTCACTTGGTATTTAAGATTCCCACCTACCCTCCACAACTAGAAAAGAAGAGCACACAAGGGAAGGTGTCAAAGTAGTAGGCAAGATTGTTTTTAGTTACAAAAAGGTTGTCCCATGTTCGTCAGCACCCTTTATCTTTGTTGGAAGCATGTGTAATGAACATATTTAGACTTTTGAAACACAAATTTTGGCTCCTAAAAGTTCTACTCTTGTTCTTGAAGACTTGCTAGGTGAGCAACCTCAACTTGGTGATTTTCTTAGCTTACAACTGATCTCCATTAGAAATTCCACCCCGATTCTTAGAGATTGAGAACTAATATCCTCAAGTGAGTTTCATAAATTTTACAAATTGATTGCTAATCTCCTTGAGCGAGTTTTATCCATATAAAGTCTAAACTCGTTCTTTTGAACTTATATATAGTATAGGTTATATATCCCTTCACTTCCATCGTAATACCTCAATTGTTGAGCCTACTCAATATTCCATGAATTCATTTCAAGTCTTTGTGAGTCTTCCGCTGTTGATTGTTATTGTTCGAGCCTATAATATTAGAGGATTTAACACCATAGATATCATTGTTCATATGATAGCAATTGGCCTCACATAAAACCAAGCATAAAGGATAAAAAAACTTTGGTCCATCATCAAACAATGCTTCTAAAAAGAATACCTAGGGTAAGGAAAGGAATGTTGTAGATATACAGCCTTGCACAGTGACAACACAGAGGCTCACTCCATACACACTTATCAAAAAATGCAATGGATTTCAGCTGTTAGAAAAATAAAAGGTGAAACGTACACATTCGAGTTTCAACTACATTGGAAATGTACATCGAGGATTTACACTTGTAGAAATATATAGGATAATAGACATGACCAACCAACTTGTCAATAATACAAGGTCAAGTAGGCTAAAAAGGCGTAAAGCTGATAGATGGCAAAGTGATCTGTACTGATCATGCTGCAAATCTATGGCTGGCTACTAAGAACTTTAAATCATTAAGTAGCCATAGCCATAAATCACCCATAATAATTCACCATCAGAGAGCATGTTATGCGGGTACAAGAAAAAGACATGATTTCTTATACCTCTCCATAGGTCACCATCATGATTCTATGATCTAAACTTAAAACATTATTAAATTTACATCATACCATGAATATGTTAATGATTTTATTAAAGAGGAAACAGAATGACTATAAAATATAATAGAACTTACATCACCCTTTATGTAGAGGTGGTTTATAACAATACGAGCAGCTCCATATAGTGGCTTGGCTAGCTTAGCAAGCAGCATAATGCTCATTTCTTCAGTATCCCAGACAAAGCTTGTATGCAATATCTTCTGCAAGAAAATCAAATATATTGGTGCCCAAGAGTCTCAGATACAGCAGAATACAAGTCCTCATGACGAAGAACAATAGCAAGAAATGCAGTTATCGTCATCATCATCATTGAAACCAGTGTATCCCGCTCATAGGAAAATTATGATCAGGGTCTGGGAAGGAAAGAAAGACGACAACTCATACCCATAAAGAAGAATGCGGTTAAACAGTCCCTCGGCTCAAGAAAGACCCTCAAAGAGAGTGAAACCTGCGGCTCAAGAAGGACAATAGCACCAAATGCTTAACAAAAAAAAAAAGAGCTCTGTCTATGGTCCTATTATGGTAACAATGGCCAATTATTTTGCATGTTGTGTTTCAATCAAACAAGGCCGTCTCATCTTGAAGCAACAAAATTTAAAGTATCTAATTTTCAATTCCCCGAATGCATTGGAATCTGGAAGCATGTCTTTAAGATAATTCATCCTAGTTCCTATGTTTCTGATTCGTTGCAACAATTCTACTTAAGGAAATGTGAAATGTCATATCAGTACGACATTTCCATTTTATGTAATGGATTCCGGACGCACCTCTGCTCCCATTTTTTTTCTCACCTACTACTTTCTCTCTCACATTTTTCTCTCACCAACCACTTTCTCTCCCCTTCAACGTGCCCCACTATATGTCTCATTCTCTTCATTTTTCTATATTTGTGTGCATTATTCTTGGCTAGAACTAATATGAAATGGAGGATGCTGAAGTTTAATTGTTTCTTTACAAAGAAATGAGAGCCCTTGGGCCTTGACGATTGTACAAACAAGTCCTGAAATTCACCCAATAAGTTTTAATAAATAAAACAAAATCTATGTAGCAGCTCCACTGATTGTTGCAATTGTAATGTCAAATGCTGTAATGCAACCATTATGAAAACTGAAGCATAATTAGACCACCAAGACACCATCTTATTTCTCAAATTGCATGTAGTCACATAAAACAGTCAAAATAATGTACCAACAAAATTGAAAAGACACTACACTACTAATAGTTTTGACTTTAAAATTCCTAGGACATCTTAGGTCCGATTTAGTCCAACTTCAAAAAATAAGTAATCAGTTGTAATCAGTAAAAATCAGTTTCAATCAGTAAAAATTAGTTACTATCTGTACTTAAAATCAGTCACAATCACTAAAAATCAGTTTTAACCAGTACAGCTCGGTTATAATTTATAACTAAAAACCAATTACAACCGATAAAAAATAGTTTCAATTTGTTAAAATCAGTTTCAATAAGTAATTACGGGCCTTAGTTGCGCAAAGCTTATTTTGAGAATAGCATGACCAGTTTATATAAAATTTGTACGAATGGAACAACAAATTTACCCTTGGAGTAGGTTAGCTTTATTTACCATAGTCCATAAATAGAAATTTGTATAGAAAAGGATATGATAATGTAAACTAGAAAAACAAAAAGGGAAAACAACCACAGTGTGTACGATAAGTCGAAAACCATACCTGATCTCCAATAGTTGACCAATGCATTCCCTGAAGACCCAAACAAGGAGGAGAAGAACCAAGAGAAAACTCTTCAAGTTCAAATCTTTCCTAGATTGAAGAATAACAATATGTAAGTAATCATACAATTGCATTAGTTAATAGAGAAGTAAAGGGCATTAGAGAAAACTCTTCCAACTCACCACAAGCTTTGGTTTCCGGTACTTCAAGCGTCTCTGCAGCCATATTTAAAAAACTAAATGTTATTACTGGAAGAATGAGTGGTTGAGTGAATTCATCATGTTGCTCCTTCAAACCCAAGAATTAAATCATAAGGCTTCGGGATATATATTTATATAATTCAAAGCCTCACAAAACAACCGATATTCACACTTGGATAAACATACCAAAAAACAAATGGGTACCACAGAAATTAGGCCTCCGGATTGGTAAGTTCCTACCAAAACATTTCAGTTACCCAATAGCCAATACCCCATGGAAGCAAATCAGATTCAATCATGGCTTAATTAGCCATATACCCATATCATAAATAATTAATGCCAATTGACACCTTTTTGTGGAGTTAGAGGGTCAGTTTTATACAGCCTTACATTACAAAAACTATATACCCGAAACAATTAAAACAATACAGCATCATTGTACATAATTTATGTCTCTTGTAGATAATGTAACATGGGATTCATCCCACAGAATTTATTCATGCAAAAAATATTATAGACCTAAAATAAGGGAAAGTGAGATTAGCATTTATGGTGAATAATTTTTAAGTTAGAATGGAACAAAGACACTGAAAACAAAGCCATAACTAATTCCCTTCTCTGAATTACAATTCAATAATAGAAAGGCCAAATTATCACAAGCTACAGAAGATCTATGAACTGCTAAAATAACATATTGCAATTAGAGATGAGGCAATCAAAGGCAGCAAGCCAGCAAGTTTTTTACTGAGATCTATCCAGAGTAAATACTACGTATCTTCACAAAAAAGTATCGTTCTAGTATATAGCAATTTATATTCTACTTCCTCTGTTCCATAATAATCGCTACATTTGAATAGTAACACTATTCATGTCCAATCTTGTTTCCTCAATTCCGACTCATACATAAGAAATAATATAGTCATATAGGATCTTGTTTTATTCTTAATTAAAACTTAGCTTTTAAATATGTAATTTTCATAATTTTTTGTTTAGTCAAAATAAAGATATTTAATATCAAAATATACATTGAATTACTTGCAAAAAGAAATGAAGCAAGCATTGGGTAACGAAGGAAGTATAATACTAGGCATCATTTGGTTTTCCGCTCCAATATACAATGAAACTGGTAGAACATTTAAGATTTGAGCCATGAACAAGGATCAGATCACTTAAGATGCCATCAATAACGGGAAATGAAAAAACAATAGGATAGAAGAGCAAGAAAATGTTATAGCTACCTCAACTACATAAGAAAACCTTGATGACAGCTTAGAGTGAATGTAGTTAGGCCAAACTTCAAGCAATAACTTGTTGAGCCACTCACAGTGCTCCACAGCAGTCATTGGCTGCGTAGTTTTTGAAATGTCAGATATGATTTACCTCTTATGTGTGGAGAGAGTAAAGCTGACAAAAAATATATTTAAAAGTACCGAGGAATTTAAGATAGCTCGCTTCCATTTTCTGTCCAAGTCTTCAGCAAGGATTTTGCGCTGATGGCTCCCATACTAATGCCAAATCAAAGCCTCATATTAGAGCCGGAAAAAATACTCAAATTGAATTCAACTTGTAGGCTTGTAGCTTTATGGTAATCCAGCATATTGTTTAATCAAGAGTAACTGGATTCAAACTATAGATTGAAACAAACACCGCACACAAACAAAAAGAGAAAACCAGTTGTCACTACTATATCTATATGAATGTATGCGTGAAGAAAAAATAGTACTATTTCACCTACAAAACAATAAAGAGAGCCTTGATCCCAATAGATTGGGCCACTACATAAACCAATATATCGGTTCCAATGATCGAAAATATTACCGTGTCTAGCATCTACCTAGTACATTTGAACATGCAATTTACTAGCATTTGCTTGCATAAATAGAACCCATAAACTTTGACCAAATAGGAGCGGTATCCAAATTTACATATATGCTATGGTACAGATTATGATGCATGCACCCTGCAAAAATAAAAACTCCTAAGTGCTTGCCAATGGTTTTGGTTCGCCACAAAAAACCATCCACCCCCTTTATCATATGTTGGTGATCAAAAAATTGATGTGATGATTATTTCGGGAGAAAATCATTGGGTGATTATTTGCTCGCCCCAAATCACATGAAAAACAAAGCATGAAATCTGTTTTTAAAAGAAATAAAAGAGCTACTCAAAACAATGAGTTTCGAGTTGATATCAAAACCTGCATAATAGGGGTTTAGTCAAAAATATACAAACATGTGCAACTCTTGGGCCAATGATAGTGTGCCACATCTCATCTTGCCACATAAAAGAATGAAATTGTGTGGAGATTTCCACGCAATCCTTGGGAAAAAATATCAAAAAATTACCAAAATTCATATATTTTTCCAGTAGACATTACTCATATTGTGGTATTTCATATCAATAAAAAAATGTTCAATCTTACACTTTGAATTTCTACTACATACCTTCAAATTTCTACGTTTAAAAAAATCTCCTTAACTATACTCATACCTTCTCAAAAAGATTCTAATATTACTTTCTCATAACAAAATTGTGCAACCTGATGAAATTCCTCCCTAAAAACACCCACCAGAGGGTGATTGATGAGAATGGAGAGGTTGTAGAAATCATAATCAAGATCATGAATGATTGTACAATCAATACGTCAATGATAATCTTGTAAACAATAAAATAGTATGAACGTATGACCATAAGTTTCATACGCAAAGCACCTATTCGAATGCAAAATTCATTATGCTAGCTACAATAACAAGTGGTTTTAACAAAGACGAGATGTGAAGAGGGAATTAGGCATGTGAGCCACGTAAAACTTTATAGCAACGATGAGAATGTTGGCCAATGGAATAGAAAAGATCATGTGAAAGAAATTCATTAAGGAAAAAATTCTACTGCCTCAAATTAATTCGTTTGAAAGATTTTATTCTTGGGAATCAGACATGATCATAAACATTGATCAAATAAATTTCCTAGCTAGATTAGCTTATTGTTTCCGCCTTTTAATACTAGCAACCATACACGCCGTAAAAGTTTGTTATATTGCTAGCTATACATGTTAAACAAAATAAATTTCATACAGAATCAATCAACAAAATAATGTGACTTAGTACTCTATTCTAATGAGTGACAACCTTTTCCACCCTAACTCCCTCCATATGTAAAGTAAATATGATTAGATTTTTTTGTTTTCTAAAGACAAATATAATAAATATTAAAATGCAATGATTACACCAAAATATATATAATGCAAACCCAGAAAACAACAAGGAATTTTCTTGTCATCAAAGAGACAAAAAAGCACACTTTTTTCCATTCCTTGTCAACTAATTACACTATTAATGACTGAAAAACAAGATATTGAATAAAGGGTTTCAAAAAAAAGACAGAAAATAAACAAAAAATAAAGTTTTTAACAGAACCAAACATTATTATATAAGGATCATAGTGCAAAAATAAGGTTTTGGTAACGGGGATTTTATGGTCAATACAGATGGTTTTGCGGCCCTATATTTTAGTCGTGGTAAACTCGAAAAACCTTTATAGTACGGTCAGGATACAGTGATTTAAGGATCAAAAAGATATACCTTAATCATTCAAAGGTGTTTTATACTGTATTTTGTTGATTTAAAAAAATAGAACCCAAACTTCTAATTGCTCATCATCATCGTATCCCGATATGATCAGGGTCAGAAGAATGATAGAAGACAGCAGACCATACCCTTATCGAATGAGATGAAGGAGGTTGCGGCCAATGTGATTCTCGACTCTAATTGCTCATACTGGGAAAAAGGAGAATAGAAAGAAATGATACCTGAAGAGCAGCCCAAACAGCGATGACAAGAGGGACCCATGACGAAACAGAAAAAACCCATTTCTCAAAAACCCAAAGAGCAGAAATCAAAGGCACCAGAAGCAAGTAAAAAGGTTTATCAATGGCTACCTGCTTTAAAAACTCCATTGAAGCTTCAATATTCAAATTGAACTTTCTTGCTTTACCCATTGGAAGGATTATATATAAAACTAATGATATGGGTAGATGGGTTACTGTAATCGAAGCAATTGTTAATCTCAAGATCAGAGAAGAAGATGGAAAGATTAAGAAGAGGGTTTCAAGTACTTGAAGAACTAAATAGGAGTGGGGGAAATCATTTTATTCCTTTTTGGGGGTTATAAATGAGGAGGGAAGGGAAGAAGGGAAGAAGAGAAGGGGAAGAAGATCAAGTCTGTATAAGCTAAGAAGACTCTTCGTTTATGGTAAATGGCCTTGCTTTGACTTTTGACATTTTTAATGGTTAGAGTTGAATAAGGTTGACAAGACAACTTTAATTTTTAAAATTTTTTTATTATAGGGTACGAAAAAATAATCTAGAATATTCAACATTTTTATAATTTTTTTATAATAATTCTAATTATTGATTAATTATAAATAATCTTAATTTTAAGTGGTATTTTCCTAGAGCAAACCCGATAACCGGATAACTTGCTTTAGCAAGTTTTTTTTAAGAAAAGATAAATTAAAATAAAATATCGAAAAAAAATTTTAAAAAATTATAATTTTTATATTATTCATCATTTTTTATGTAAATTTTCAAAATTTTCCTCTAATTTTTTTTAATTTACTTTTTGGTAAATTACCTGCTATAGCAAGTCAAGGGGTTATCAAGTTAACTCTAGACAAATACACCTTTAAGTTAAGATTATTCTATGTGAGATTATTGTAGAAAAATCATGAAAAAACTGAATTATTCTAGATAATTTTTCCTAGACTAGAATCAATACAAAAGCGAATTAAAAAAATAAAAAGAGATGGGTGAAATTAAAGATATACTGAGGAGAGTGAAGTTAATATTGTTTGAAGGCTGAAGGTTGGGAAGTAGCGAAGATGGAAAGGTGATGGAAATTAAGTTGATTTTAGTTGATTTAAAACACCGGCAATATGTTTATGATTGTTTGTACTTTTCGTATAAATAATAAATGATCTAAAATTTGCTACTATAATTTATAATGATTCTTGTATATATTCAATATTTGCATAACTAAAATCTTTTTTGAAAAAAAATAATACAAGTAATTGTTTTCATACAATTTACTAGGTCATTTAGCATTAAAACTTTAATTGTAAAAATTGATTGTCTTGTTAATTCTCATCAGATGAATATTGTTTATATTATGTAACACTATAGAAAATAAGAAACTAAATAATTATATGATATTCTACACAATTATATTAAGAAAATTTGCTTAAAATAATTCCAACTATCACTTATTTTTTAACAATCTCAACTATCACTTATTTTTTAACAATCTCAACTATCACTTATTTTTTAACAATCTCAACTATCACTACAGTTTATTCATAGCATATGATCACACCCCTCCCTCTTATTACCGGTTAAAATTATATTGTAGGTGTCTTCCTGCTCCTTCCTTCTATTTAAATGCTTCTTCTTCTTCCCCATTACTCCTCCCTCCATTGATGAACCTTAAAACCCTAAAAAATAAAATTTAAAATTATGCTTTCTCTTCGAAATTCGAACATCATCTTTCTAAGTTTTCTCTCATCCTTGCCATTTCCATTACACTCTCATCAATGTTTACCCTTTTCAACCTTATTTAACTTCAACTGTAACACCCCAAGATTTTAATGACGTAATTATTTAATATTTTAATAACTTTTGAAGATTTTATAATTATATTAAATTATTTTTGAATTAGTTTTAAGAAATTTCTTTCATACACGAATTAAAATGCTAACATATATATATATATATATATATATATATATATATATATATATATATATATATATATATATATAGTTAGGATTTCTAAATAAAGTGGTTCGAAACAAAATGATTATTTTATTAAAATGTGTGAGCACATGAAGGTGAATCCCGTAGTTAGGTCTCGCAAGAAAATGAATCTAGATAAAGATAAATAAATAAATAAATAAACATAATAATAATAATAATAATAATAAGAAGAAGAAGGATAAAATGCCATGAAAACCCTAAATGTTCAAAGGGTAGCCGTCACTCCCATCCCTCTTTTCTCTCTCTTCCTCACGCCCCCCTCCCCTCACCAGAAACTAGCGGCCAGCAGCAGCCCATTGCCACCACGGCACCACCAGAAGCAGCCCCGTTCACCCTACTCTAGCAGCAGGCGTCTGTAGGCCCTCCTAAGAGCAGCTCTGCTGCGTTTTTCCTCCTCCAGCCGTGGAGGTTGCCCACAGGACCACCAATTGTGGCCCACCACCACACACGTGAGCCACCACCATAAGGACCATCACTTCTTAGTCTCACTCTTTGTAAGCCATCTCTTCTATTCTCTAATTAATTCTCTAGTTTTAATTGGGATTTTCTTAAGTTTATGAGTTTGGTGTTGATTTTGTATGATTGTCATTGAATCTTGTTATGGGTAAGAATTGGATTGACGATTTGAATGTACTTATGAATTGGGTTTTAGAAATATGAATGAAAAGTGTTGAACTTTGTATTATTTTCATTGAATCTTTTTGTGCGTAAGAGTGTGTTTGATGAATTGAACATATTTATGACTTAGAGTTTGAAGTATGAATGAAAATAATGGTTGTATGCTATTTTGATGGTGTCTTAATACATGAGCAACTTCATTCGTGTTGAATGTGGGATTTTTGTTAGGCATGGTAATTTTAATTGGCCTAAATTATTAATGTTGATTACAAGTACTCTTGTTAGGTTATCAAAGTTATAAACAAATAAAATTAGTAAGGCTATGAACATAGTGTCAACTTGTTGAGAATTATTGAAGTTACTTGTTACGATGTCTTGATTATCATTCTTTCTAACCTTGGAGAATACAATAAATGATATTGCGATGTGATAACCTTAAGATTCGTCATTGTCGTCATATTAGCACTACATTAACATTGTAAGATTTAAGTGTGAATTGCTATGTTATCTTAAAGTAATGTGGATCGATATAACTCAAATTTGGTTGATGTAAAGGAACGATTCACACGATCCTTTTTCTCTTAAATTGATGGAAAGACTTATGTTATTGTTGAGCTAGTGATTGCGACTTGTAGTGAATGAGATGTGTGTATGCTAAAGTAATTGGAAAATTATCTTATATGGATGATAGTGGTTACTTTGACATTTAGTTGGTATGACAAAGTAGATAAGTGGACTTATTAGTTCTACTCATAACTTATATAGGTGCTCATTTCATAAGAGGAAAGTAGAACTTTAATTGGGTGATTTTTGTGACTTTTAGTCGTGCAGTGACGCTTACAGGTACGTACACGCAGTAATTAACCCTTACATGCATCTTGCATTGTATATTTATCGATATTGAATTGTTTTAAAGCATATGTTGTACACTATCTGTGAATTATCGTCGAATGAAATATCGAAGTTATTAATTATATGATTTTCAAGTTTACCGATAGAAAACGATTCAAGTATGCTAATGACGATGATGATTTAGAATGGGAGAGATTCCCTTATTAATGAGATTTGATTATTGTTAGTTGGAATAGTGAATGGGTTCCTTATTGATAAGATTGGTTATTGCTATTTTGAATAGGAATGATTTGATTCCATGTTATTGAATTGGTTATTATTTGTTTGAAAAGGGAGCGAGTCTATTATTAATGATATTGTTTATTGTTAGTTTGAATAGTGAATGGATTTCTTATTGATGAGTTTGACTTACGTTAGTTTGAATGGAAATGACTCCCTTGTTATTGAGATTGATTTATGTTAGTTGAATAGGGAATGATCCCCTTATTAATGTGGTTGATTTATGTTTTATGAATGGGAAGGAGTCCCTTAGTGATGGAGTAAGAAAGTTGTTGGTTGTAATGGGAATGAATCCCTTATTGATGAGATAACAGATTTGTTCGATTATTGTGGCTCCCCTGGTTAGGGTACCCCAGTGGGTTTAGTTCCCAGAGGTAGGACCATCTATATATGGTCATTGTACGGGGGTATGTTCATACTTTACCATTGGGCGCCGGTATGGCCTGTCACTGCTCTTGGTTGAGGTGTTGCCATGTGGGTCTTGCAAACCCCAATATGGTGGCCTCTAGTCACATACGTTTAGGTATGTTGGCTCCACTGGTTTGGTAACCCAGTGACATTAGTTCCCGAAGGTAGGATCATCTGTATATGGTCGCTGTACGGGGGTATAATCATACTTTATCATTGGGCGCTGGTATGGCCCGTCATCGCCCCCTTTGGTTGAGGTGTTGCCATGTGGGTCTTGCAAACCCCAATATGGTGGCCTCTAGTCACATATATATAGATATTTGAAAGTGGTTAAGCTCTTGGTTCAAGTGATATCGAGAAGTTATGAAGTCGAAAAGAAGTGAAGAAGATAGAAATGATAGTGAGAAGTAGGAAGTGATGTTTAGTGGTTGTGATTGGCACTTGGAGTGTTGTGAAATCACCCTCCTATTATGACATACTTTATTGATACTAATTATGCCTTATTATGATATGATGTTAGTTACTGACATGTACTGTTTGTTTTCTTTGTTGATGGCTCATCTTTGATGGCCCTGCTATGACGCGTTGGTCTATGATCTTACGTTGAGCAGCAGGGACATCATAGATAGACATTACAGGTGATGGAGCTTCTATGCATTCCGTACGGGGGGAATGAGTGAGAACCTTGAAGCGTGCAATGTTATATTTGTTTTTGACGCTACATGTAGTTTCTTTGCATTTAAATTTGTTAGCTGCGTAGTTTATAATTTGTATGGCTTTAAAGAGTCAAGTCGGTTTAAAATGCAAGCGTTGACACCGGAACCACGATCCATGCTTGGCATGTTGATTTGAGAAGCCGGCGATAAATCATTCCGCCGTGATATAGTTTTGATAGGCCGTTGATGCCTTTACTTTATTAGATTCTAAATAACTTTTGTTTTTCTACAAAGGCTCACAGTTTTAGGGCAGATGTTGCCGAAATTTTCACTCACCTCTTTAAAGTTTACCTTTAACATTTATCTAAATTCTTTTCCTTTTTCTTTTTATATAACACTCGAATTTCCTCCTGTCCTTTGCAGTTTTGGTTTCGTTTAAGGGGCTGGAAATTCAGAGATGTTACATCAACATTATTCGCTACTAAATCATCTAAATCAACCTTCAACCTTATTTAACTTCAACCTTATTCGCTACTAAATCATCTAAATCAAACCAAGAAATCGGGTCTGGGTCAATTGATATGGTACAACATTGACCGCCAACATAATCTAAGCCATTGTTTGTCTATTTGAATTTACCCCAAAACCATAACTTAGCAGCGTACTTATCAAGAGCACTATCCTAAACCAAACAAAAGGAAAAAAACAACATAAAAATCAATCAAAAATAACTGATTTAACATAAAAATTAACCTAATTGCAAACAAATTAAAAAGGAAAAACGAACATATCATTGAAAAACCTCAATCCAACAGCTTTAATTGATCTTCTGTGCTTTGATTGATTTTTTTGCTTCAAAAGATTGGATTTTTAGGGTTAGAAATTGATTTTGGGGGTCAGATTTGGAACTATGAAAGGAACTAGGTGTGAAATTATAAAGGGAATTAATGGGGAAAGTTCCTGAGCACATGAATTATAGACTATAAAAGAACAAAAAAAGGAAAAAGAAATTAAAAACATTTTTACTTGTTACATCGGTAGTAAGATGGAGGGGTATGCTATGAACAAACTATGGTGATAGCTGGAATTGTTTAAAAATAAGTGATAGTTGGGATTATTTCTGGCCAATGAGTGATAGTTAGGATTATTTTAAGCAAATTTTCCTAATATTAATTATACAATATTCAAAATATATTATTCTATCAAAAATATATTACTCTATCATTAATTTCATTGAAGACAAAATAACAAGAGTGGAGTTGTCATTGTCAGGTTTGAAGATTGGAGAAAGAATGAGAATGAGGAGGTGATGAGAATAAGATTAGTTAAGTTGGCTTAAGTAGGTTGAGTTAAGTGTGATGGTCAAATGTTAATAAGAGAGTCAAAGGTAAAAAAAATCTGTTTAAATGGTCATTTAAAACATTGGTAATAGAAATCTGGTGATATGAATACAATTGTTGCACTTTTTGAGTTTTAGTGACTCTAGCACATAATAATATTGAACTGTGTGAGTATAAATAATAAATGATTTGATTTATGCATCTCTAATTCATAATGATCATTGTAATAAATCTAATATTTGCATAACTAAATCTTTTAAATAATATTTTTTCAAAGTAATTAATTCAATACAAATTACTAAGTCATTTTAACATTAAATCTATAACTTCCTTGTTGAGATTGAAGACATGAGGTGAGTGATTTTTTAAAGAGAGAATGATGAAAATTGAGAAGTGATGAGAAGAAGATGAGCTAACTTTAGTAGGTTGGATTAATTGTGATGGTCAAAAGTAAATAAATAAAGTGAAAGGTAAAAGAAATCAGCTCAGTAAGTCATGTAAAACACTGGTTATCAAAATCTCGTGATATAATTACAATTGTTACACTTTTTGATTTATAGTGACGCTAACTCCTAATGATTGAACTCTGTGGATATAAATAATAAGTAACCTAAATTTTGCGACCAAGTATAATTTATAAATGATTCTTGTATTTAAATCTAATATTTGCATAGATCTTTTAAATAAATTTGTTTATACAAGTAATTGATTGTATACAAATTACTATGTCATTTTGGCATTAAACCTTTAACTTTCTCATTGAATCCTCGATTCCTCCTCTATTTCTTCTTCCTTTTTACAGAAAACAAAATTTTTTTGTGTTACCAAAGAAATAGGGTACAAGCAGAATGGTCAGAGCAACTTTTTTTAAAAAAAAAATAAACAGTTGGTCTTGAACGAGACGACCTCATAATGAGACCGTAAATTGGGCCAACCCAATTCGTGCGTGTAATAATCTCACACTTTTTCTCTCGTTTTTTTCATTTTCTAGGCATTTTTCAATTTTGATATTAAATGTATCAATTTTAATCTTAAATATATCAATTTTGAATTTAAAGGTATTGAAAAACAATCACACTAGGGTCTAAAGTTTCAAACTTTATCCCTAGAAAACACCCAAAACCAATGGCAAGGGTATTCAATGCAATGAAACAACACTGCAATAATAAGCAATGAGAAACAATAAGAAAAAAAGCAAAAACAAAGACACAAGATTTACGAGATTCACCCCAATGTGGGCTACTTCCTCGGTGGTGGTTAGCTTGCTTGATTATCAAGAAACAATGGAGTTGTCAAAAACTCTTACAAGGAAGCATTACACTTGGAGGAGATAAAAGAAGATGGGTTTGTGTTTGGCTAGGGTTTTCATCAACATTGGAGTGAATGTATGATACTCCTATTTATAGTAAAAGTTGTATACAAATGATTGGGCAAAGGTCCACATTAAAACATTCCCGTAAAACTTATCGCGCAAGAAAACAGAGTGCATTCTAGACCCTCGCTCGACCGGTCGAGCGAAATTGCCTTGGTCGAGCGGCTTGAATTCCAGTCGAGCAGCAGATCAGAATGCTCACTGATCTGTCGAGCCAACTGACTCGGTCGAGCATGCCATAGTGTGGGTCGAGCGGCTCATCAGAAAGTCCATTATGACTCCCACATCATCATACACACACATACACACATCATCATCCTCATCATACACCATTGGTGCACTCAAAGTTACACCAAAACTCCAACAAGTATCAATTTCAATTTAAAGTAAACTTTAAACAGATCAATTAAAATAAAAATTTTAAATTTTGACCGATAAGTGATCAATTTTGACATTAACCTGATCAATTTCTACCTACAAATGGTTGTGTTTCATAATTTGAGAACGAAGTTAATAAAATGATGTTATTTTATCATTCTATAAATAAATTTCAAATAACAAATGAATGGTCAATAACATTATCAATAATAGTGTTAAAACATTATACTACATAATACAAGTACTCTTATTCAATGCAACATGATAGTTCTAATGGAATATAAGAGTACGTGTACTCTTTAATCATCGATCAATAATAGTGATATTACTCTTTGTAACACCCTTTAAATTTCTGACCCTTTATTTGGAACGAAAACCGCAAGAGAACGGAGGAAATTCGGGTGTTACATAAAAAAAAAGATATAAATAATTTTATTTAAAATGAATAAAGAAAGAAAAAGGTTAAAGTTTGAATGATTTAATAAAAAGGGATTAGAAAACTCTCATACAAGATTGTGCGAAAAAATTTCGGCAGCATCTGCCCCTAAAGTTGGACGCACTAAACAAATAATGATCAATAAATCATAATAACGAAGAGGCACCATCGGCCCTATAATAAAATATCATGGCGGAATGATCATCGCCTAATCTTCGGGTCGACATGCTAAGCATGAATCGTGGTTCCAATGTAAACAAAAAATAGTACACTTCAATAATCAACGAATTTATGGTAGCTAGAACCACAGAACAAGTGAATAGAACAATAACATTGGACGACAATAAGGGTTTTACTCCTGTACCTAACACCTCCTATTTACTCCACGATTTGCTTTCAGAACTTCTAATCCCTCGAAGATTATTCAAGAGTAGTGAATCCTTTTCTCTATTCATGGCATAGTGACACAACCATGGGCGTTATCGGCCACCCGGTGCCCATGGCAAAGTATGAGCTCATACCCCCTTCAACTGACCCTTTCAGGTCCTACCTTCGGGAAAAACTAACACACTAGCGTACTAATCCAGTGAAGAGGCCACCATATTAGGGTTTGCAAAGCCCGCATGGTAACACCTCGGTCAAGGGGCGGTATCAGCCACCCGACGCTTAATGACAAAAGTATTCTCATACCCCCTATACAGTGATCCCGTCAGATCTTACCTAGGGGACTGCTAAATCAACTAGACATAATCCAGTTGAGTCACGCCAACTCATCATTATCTAATGCTTTATCAAGTGGGAATAACTCCCACTTTCTACTATTTATGAGTGCCCTAGGATAGCAGAACGCCAAAACCCACTGAGCAGCTAAAAAAAAAATTGAAATTCACCTATAAAGGAGTCATTCTAACTCCAAGTAAGATATAATCTAATTCTTAAGTAAATAAGGGGATGGTCTCTGCCTTCTACTAACACTCTTATTCTCTAAACTCTTCTAAGCTCAAGGAATTCATAGTCGATAGTTATTTATATAAAGTTTACTCACTAGCACCTAATAGTTTCGATACAATACGTATTATTACAATAAACAATAATATCTTATGGGAAATCGCATATAAGGGTTAGTTACTGCGTGTATGTACCTGTAAGCATCACCGCACGACCAAAGTCATAAAAATCACCCAACTAAAGTTCTACCTTCCTTTTATGAAATGGGCACCTATATAAGTTAGGAGTAGAACTAATAAGTCCATATCTACTCTGTCATGCCAACTAAATGCCAAAGAAATTACTATTATCCGATCACGGTAAGTTTCCAATTACTCTAGCACACGCACATCTCATTCAACACAAATCATAATCATTAATTAAACAACAATATAGGTCTTTCCATCAATTTAAGAATAAACTATTATGTGAAGCGTTCCCTTTTCGTAAACACAATTTGAGTTACATCGGTTCACATTACCTTTAAAATAAAAAGTTAAACCTAAGTCTTTGCGATGTTAATATAATACTAACATAGCGATAACGACAAATTTTTTTTTATGTTATAGAATCGCGATATCGATCGCTACATTCTCCAAAGCTAGAAAACTACAATCAAAACATCACAACAGGTAGCTTTAGCAACCATCAACAATAAGTTGAAATCATAATCATGACCTAACTAAAATTATGCATTTATATCTTCAATAACCTAACAAAAGTATTTATAATTAACAATAATCAAATAACAACAATTAACAACTATTTTTCCCAATTATCAACCAAAAACCACTTTCATAGTCAACTACAATCATAATCATTACTAATTATCACAACAATAATCAACCAACTAAGTTTTAACACAACTTGTAAGGTTATTCAAATAATCACCACACCACAAAAGGTAGTATAAAAGCACAAACCATTAATAATTTTATCTTTATATCAAACCCTAACCAATCCATGTTCAAAGACAACTCCCTTAACTACTACCCATAATAAAATTCAATAAAAATAATACAAAATCATCACAAAAACTTGATAAAATTCCAATTAGAAACAAGAAAAAAAATCAATGGGAAAGATGAGATGACTTACAAAGGTTAAACAAGAGAAAAAGGGTGAGGAGACAAGTGGTTAGGGTGGTGGAGGACCAAAATTGGTGGCGGTGCAACCATGCAAGGCAGTCGCTGCCGTTGGTGGAGGAAAACGCAACAGTTTTACGTTACGTTGAAATTGATACCTTTAAGGTCAAAATTAATAAATGCCCAAAAAATGAAACAAACGAGGGAAAGCGTATGATTTTATTACACGTGCGAATTGGGCCGGCCCAAATTGACGTTCTCATTATGAGACCGTCTCGTCTAAGTTTTTTTGAAAACTAAAATGATTACATCAACAAATAGCAACAATATAATTCATTATGGTCCATTTGGTTATTGTACTAACGGTTTTAATGAGACTAATTTGTAGTGTAAATATTCATAATATGTACCATGTCATTTTCATGGTAATGAAATTTTGATCATAAAAATGTTTTTTTGTTCATAATTTTCTATTACCACCTAATAATATATTTTCAAATAATAATGCATTGGAATAAATTTTGTGAAAATGTGTGATTTTTGAGGTAGAGCAATCATGTCCATCAAACTTGTCAATAGATATTCTTAATAAAATTACACTAACTTTCTATAATATTACCACCATATAATACCGACTACCAAATTGGCAGATAATGTCTTTTTACAAAGTAGTTCAAACATCAACAATAAAAACCAAAAGATATACTCCCACCGTTTTCATATGTTCTTATCAAATTGAATTACAAATTTTAGTTAAAACCGTTAAGTATGATTTCTCATTGATCTATATGAAAAAATATATTCGTGTGAGATTTAAATAAATTTGACTCAACATATACTTTCTAAATAACAATTTTTTTTAGAATTTTAAATATAAAATTATTTACTTTTAAGTTTGAATTAGAATTCGCGAACAAAATAAATGGAAAGAACCAATAAAAACAAATGGAGCATTTGGGACATCCCAAATTCTTGTGAGAGACGAAGAGACCGTCTCTAATTGGACTGACCCATTATATTTTTAAAAAATATTGTAAATAGATATTAAAAATGATGTAAGTAAATATTTAAGATATTAAAAGTAGGCATTAACCATATGATATGTAAGCATTAGAATACAATAAGCACACATAATCTTCAATGAGCCTGTGTTTGAAATAGTTTGTCAAAGATACGGTGTCTGCAAGAAGAGACTAGCTCTTCGGACATTTTTATTTTTTTTCCAATGATATTATCCATGATATTTTGCGAGACTCAACCCTTAAATTATGGGCGTCGGAAAACAGTAGGCGTAGCCGATAGCAGTAAAAGAGATGATAATCCGAGCTCCATTGTTGCACTCACCTCTTTCGTCTCTCTCCATTCTTCGTTTTTCAGCAAAACCTAAGCCGCCATTTCCTCATACCTTACCCTTGCGACTCTACGCTTCATCACTCAATGCTTCAGCAGAAACAAAGTATGAAACTCCTAATACCAATCATCATCCATGGCCAGAATGGGTGACCTTCATTGACCGTTTGAAATCTCATGGTTATTTCCCTCAATCTGCCGATTGTCAAATTAGTTATGGCGAAATTACGCTCTTGAAGGACCCTTGTCTCAGCTTTGCTCGCGACCGCTACGACCTTTTCAGGTTTTTCTTTCTTTTCTATTAGTAAGAGTTGAAGTATTTTTAGTTGTTGTATGCTACATACAATATTATTGATGAATGCCCTTTTTGGAATTAGTATGTTGAGGATGTTGGTTTGCGGTGTTTATTCGTTTAACTTCGTTATTATGCTTTTGCTTTTGGAAGGTACTTTGTAATTAGATGAATGTTGAGATTAGTAGGAAGAGTGAATGCATGAGGTTTTGATGGTTGAATGTCTTAATGGTGGTTGATTATAAACTGAGATGTTGTTTATACATTTTCATGGTGTGTTCTTCAATAATAACCCATTTGTAATTGATTTGACAATTAATAAATAAGCTAATTGGATTTTGTAGCTGAAAAAAAGAAAGAAGATGATCCAAATAGGTTAAAACTTAAGCCAAATGTTTAAGGGGCGAAAATTTACTATACAAAATTTGAAAGGGTATGATTTGGTCTTGTAACCTCTTTGTTATTATGACCATAGCTTTACCAATAAACTAACCACTTTTACTTGAATTTATAACGTTTCATTATTTATAAATAATATTGGCAAAAGAAGATTGGGGGGCGCTCCCTACGCCCTACCTAAGTTTTGCCACTGTGCACAAAGCTCCTTTTAGACGCGCTTAAGGGATAGTGTAGTTGGAAACTCAAACATTTGGTGAAGTCGACTCCGCCTCAAGCCACCTTTAATTGTTGAGACTTTACATTTGATATAAGCTAAATTTCTGATTACGTCCAACACTCCATCGGACAGAGCATAATATATCAGGGATAAGTATGAGATGGACTAATTAAATGTCTTGATGAAGTTTGTGTTCCCTCAACGTAAGAGCTAGTATAGTCCTGGGAAGGCTTATAAATTTTACCTAACAAAGTTAACGGATTAAATACGTGTGTTGCCACTTTATTTTCTCCTTTGCCATACAATCTTTGGTAGAGAAAAGCTTAATTGTGCAATTGAGATAGAATGTTTACCTTTTTTTGATAAGAAGAATTATATTAATGGTGCAAAATACAACAATAAGGATGAGAGATCTCCAAAAGTACCAAACACAAGCTACTACAAGTCAATGTTAACTGAAAATGGATTCTGTCTAGCAGTTTTGTGGTAGCGACTCTTTTTTCATAATAAGTAGTTTCATACAAAAAGTTGTCAGATGGTACTTTCTCGCAAAAACAGTGGTTGTTTCTTGTAAAATTTCTTTTATAATTTTTTATTGCTTCCATATACCCCATTTCCAACCATGTTCCATACTCACTACTCACTAGTCACAACTCCCCTTGTCATATTCCTAAATTGACCTGATTCAAGACATTATATTCCCTCCCTACAAATCTAGAATAAATTGTGAAAATATTTAGTCATTTATTTTCTAGTTTGTGCTTAGTATGTAGAGTACTTGGACTTGTCTCTCATTAATAAGTTGCAAGAATGGATTTACTCTCTTTCATTTCTATTGAATGTTCGAAAATCAATATGGTATCATGTGTATGGGCAATTTCTGTTGTGAGGAAAGAGGGTATGGGGTGAATTTACTCTCAAATACACCACTCATGAGCAATGGTACCAATACCTGCACACCACCTCACGAGGTCATTTCTTTAAATCCTTTTCTACCCACATGCCTTCCCAATTTTAGTGTTGATTGATTTTGTAGCGAAATTTTTTAGAATATCAAAGAGATCATTAATATAAGCACATGAGAAAGAGCACTCTAATCTTCTCTTTTCTAGAATGATTTTTTGGCCATTCGGCTTTATAATATACATTCACTAAACTATCTTGTTTTCCTTGGCAATCTCATCTTGAATTTACTTATGCAGGTCATTTTCAAAAGAGGATATTCAGTGTTTGGTAAAGGGTGGATGTCCTAAGATTCAACGCAAAATAATTAATTCAGCTAAACGACTGAGAGTCTATGTGGGATTAGAGGAGAAAAGTGTAAGTAGAATTATTTATTGGATGTAGACATGTAACCATTTATATATGATGCCTTATTCCTACATGTTCCATAATATAATAGGGAATTTCGTTTATACTGTTAGCCTTTGTAAGACTTCCATATCATGTGTGTTGTGTCAATATAATGATGGGAGTAGACTGGAACACATAATAGGTGGCGATAATTAACTCATTCTTTCTTTTTGAGTTAGGTGTCTTAAAACTTCCGTATCAAAATGTTCATAAAGGGAGTGACTTTCTTGTCGATGTGCTTTTCACTTGCCTTTTATTATTATTTTTTCAAACCAATAATCTTGGGTATTAGCATTTTTGAAAGGTTTCAATCAATTAATAAAATGCTTTTGATGAAAAAAGGCATCGTATAAGGCTCGTAAATCTTATATGTGAGAGGTGTTTGAGTTCAAACTTGCTATGTATGATTTTTTGATAGTTGCAACATTTTCTTAAGTGGTATTTTTTCTCTTCTTGTCCTTGATATTTATGGTGTTTGGATTGAAGTGGGGCTCATCTTCTCACCTAAGTAACAAGGCATTTTTGTTCTATGAAGCATAATTTTTTTTATTCTCATTTTGCAAGCCATAAATTAGCATTGCAACTATTAAAGTAAGGAAGAGTTATTTTGTTTGACTTAATTGAGGTAAAGAGGATTATTTGTTGTTTGGAAGCAAAAGAGGAAGGGTGGAAGACATTTGCAAATTGTGAAGCAATATTGAGCGAGCACTTACGTACACTTTATGATTATGGTGTTCAATTACACAAACTTGTGTTTTCAGTGTTCTTTCTCTTGTGGCTTGGGTTGGTTTAGGACTCGTTAGCACTACTTCTAAGTAGAGAACCAATGTCTATTGGGTCTGATATGATAAGAACAACCTTAATCAAGGATCCATTGTTCGTTGGATTTTCACTCGATTCAGTGATAAAAAAAGATAATCATCACCGCTATGAGGTTATTGTTTTCATTAGTCATTGCTATTAAAATGAGGCTTTTAGGTATTTATACTGCAAGAATTGAATTAGGTTTAATTCTCAAAACGCGTGAATTGAACCCGTCCAAGCACATGAAGTCACATGGGGTATTGTGCTGAAATTGAGTGTTCGCCCAAGCAGAGGGATTGGTCAAGCATGCATCCACGTGTCGAGCTTGATGTTCCCTACAACCAATGAGATGTTTGTCTAATGCTCACTTTGACCAAGCCATTGCTTGTCTGATCACTCGAGTAGATTGATCTCCAACATTTAGAATGTTGCCAAATTCCCATAGCTTGCTCGACGGCTCGAGCATTCCAATGCATCAGCCAACACCATCTAGGCATCTACACATAGGCATCACCAATTCTTCCATATGCGACACTAAGTATAGCACCAAGCTCCCTCGTTCACCAATGCATACGATGCAACAAAAATGCATGTGATGCAACACTAAGCCACTGTTGAACACCCAAGAGTTGTTCATTGAGTCACTAATCAACAAGTATGGAATAGGCTATTTTTCCCTTTTTTATTTTGTGGGATTAAATTTTAGCCCTAACATAAATGAAGTGCTAGGTCTAAAGAATATATATATATATATATATATATATATATATATATATATATATTTTAGCGTTTAACAATATATGGTCTAAACTAATAAGACATGATAATTTACAACTTTACACACCACGTCGCTCTCTTCTTTTTTTACCTTCTTTTTTTACCTTCTTTTTCCTTTAAACGTATGTTTAAAAGCAAGGCTTCTTAGGTATAGTAGAATTCTTTTTACAATGGAATATTTGATTTGGATGCAATATTGATCTTAGATTTTTTTTTAAGTTAACTAGTGCATAAGAAGAGCCATGTTGGTGTAGATTCGTTTAGAGACAACAAGAGGGGGTGAATTGTTGTTTGAATTAGTTTAAGCGTTTTTTCCTTATTTCGCGGAATTGAAACTTGAACTTGTAACTCAAACTTTGTAAGAGACAAACAAATTTTTACGTGGAAACCTTCTAGGCCTAAATAGAAGGAAAAACCACGACCCTCGGGATTTCTATACTTCACTATGTTTTAGGCAATTCCTTACAATTACATAAAACATTCAACTAGGCCACCTTGAGTTTCTCTCTAAACTCGATATCTCTCATGCTTCCCTATGAAGCTCAAGCTTCCTCTATGAAGCTCTCTCTCACCCCTAGACTTCCCCAAGTCTAGTTACAAGATTTCTCTCAAAACCCTTTACAAAATACAAAACCTAAGGATAAAAATAATTTAGTTGCACAAGAAATCTTACTAAGTTAATTGGCAATGAAAAGCAATGTAAGTCTCTTAATACACAAAATAATCGGTAATTAAAATCCTTTTATATAAAAGAAATAATCACGTAGCATTTTGGAAAGAGTAACTACCCACTTCACTCCTAGATCCTAAAATAAAGGAGGAATGGGTAAAATGTTTTTGCAAGTAATAAGCTACGGTTTTCCTATTACTAAATAAGTCATTGAATTTTTCAAAACAAAAACCTATTAAAACAAGCCTTATTAAGTGGAGAAAAAATAGGAGATTTTTTCTCCACTACTTTAGGTAGTTACGGTTACTAGGTTAATTATATTTAACTTCTTTTTGCCAATTAACTTCCAATTTAATTATGCAACTAACTAAATTTACCCATACAATCAACTAGAAAAACAAAAATCTTTTTTCTTTAGAATTTCTTAGTTGACGCTGAACTTTCAGACTTGAATCTTGGGAACAATGCACTGTCTCTAACTTATCAATAAGAACTATTAGACTATCAGCTTAGGAACAGTAGACCTTCTATCTACAGTTTGACATCCTACAACAATCTTCACCTTCTTGGATATCTCAGACACTTACAAAGTTCTTAGACCAAGTTTTTAGGTACTATCAACGATCCTACTCCGGACCGGATATTGACCTGCAACAATCTCTAAAATAAACTTGTTTACATTTAATTAAGTTTTGTCATCTTCAAAACCTAAAGGGCCAGCAGTTGGGCTTTTTAACATTGATATCTATTAGATGTAGGTTTAGATATAGAATTTGTAATGTAGAAGTTTCCATATCTTAAAATGATAATTTCTTCGTTGAGTTCTCTTCTTGTATAGGATTGGTGATGATTCCCACTTGCTTTCATGTTTACATCTTACATTGTTGCCTTCAATCTTGATCGATGAGTTATAGGTCTAATGTGGGAGAGGTATTCTAATTCATAGCTCCTTACTCATGTCTCTTTGTTTTATGCCCTTTTTCTGTTATATCATTTACTAAATAGTAAATGGTGAGGCTTTTGGATGGCATGTGAATCGACATCTGGAATAGAAATGGCAACTGGTTGGGTGGTTTGGTTACCCTTTTCCCATTCCCATACTCACCTCCTATTCATCCCCCAAACACCCATAGTGGATAAAACTGTCATGCCAATGCTTGCTCAAATGGGTATATCCTTAAAGCACCTCCATACCCACTGTCCAATTGGGCATACCCACCACAATTAGTATGCACCTATGCACTATCTATAAGAAGATCTGATCAACTAATCCAAAACAGTCTGAAAAATTGATCAAGAATGTTCAAAGCTAAATTAGTAACGTCAACAACTAAATAATATATTGTGAGTATGAAAAGAACAGGTGGGTGATGGGCAAATGTGGGGAGGGGGGATATCATCGGGGAACTAAGCCCTTACATCTACCACTTACTCGTTACCCATGGCGGATATGACTTTTTACACCTATAGTCACGTGTAGCATATATTAAATTATGCTCACCTACCATCCCTAGTTTGGAATGATGGTTAGATGGGAGCAACAATCAACAATTTGTTACCATGTATGTAAGAGTTGGCATTTGTAGGGCATAAGAATTTCTTTTGTTTGACCTAATTTTTTGATCTTGTTCATTTACATTGCATCTGATTGCATTACTTCAATTAGCCAAGCATATATCCTTAAAAAAAAGTTTGACTTGCAGGTATGTGACATTTGTAGTCTTCAAGGATCTTGTGACCGAGCTTATTTGATGCTTGGGGATTCTGAAGGAGGTGCCAGAATGGTGGACCTTATGCGTCTCTTGTTGGCATATGCACTAGACCCAATGCTTATATCTGGAGCAGAGAGTGCACTGAGTGCTCCTAGCATTATGCAGGCTGTATCAGCTTCAAGGAGAGTTTTGAGTTTGTTGATTAACTTGACTGAAGCATCTATAGGTCTTGCTCCTCTCAAGTCTTCTGAAAAGCTTGATCATAAGAAGGAACAATCTGCTCATCATATTAATGCTTCAGTGCCTCGTGATGTTCAAATGAATAAAAGAGATTGGAATTGTCTTAAGTAAGTCCTCTTGAGTTTTCTTTGCCTACAATATCTTTGGTTTCACCAGATATTGAAGGTATTTGTTTATGAATCAATATGTGTCAACAATAACAACGTTTCATTACCCCAAATCCTCAATGTCATTAAGTGGTTCCCACCTAGGGTGGGGTTTGGGAGGGTCGGATGTATGCAACCTTATCCTTGTTAATGATAATTAACAAAAAGCTTATTTCCGATTGACCCTTGGTAGCAAACGTCATGTGCAATTTCATTTAAATAAGAAGTGCACATGATTTAATGAACCATTTTACTTTAGTCCATTATAATTTTAGAAGCCAAAGAACTATTCTTTGGCCCCACCAAAATAATGGAAGTTGAGTTTATACCTTATATCACATCTGCAATCAATGTTCAAAGGGGATTCTTGGCAAATGTAGCTTTAGAGTCAGCTACCCTTTCAGTTTTGTTTATTTATTTATTTAATTTTATTTTTTTTTATTTTGAAACTGAGCCTGGATCACTATATCACATTAGATGTAGTTTAGACAGTCTACTAGTTAACGCTAGATGATGAGATTTCCATCACTAATTAACATACATAATACATTCAAAAAATGATTTAAAACATTTCCCAAGCGTTCTGACTAGACTAAATGAGCTGCTAGAATAACATACACTTAGTTTTTATATGTATCCATGATAAACATAAAACAGGATATCAAATTATCAATTTACAATTACATCATCCTTTTCATTATTTTTGGCCATGTTGCCATCTGAAGAAAATTGATTGAAATGCAATTTCATTTAGAAAAGTTTGGTCGATCAGATTTCTTTTGCGACAAAAGGAAGTTGATTGATCAAACACACTTGAAACTGAGTACATGCAGTAAACTTAGCCAACTGATTTAAGATCCATTTACTATCCTGGATAAGTAATCGTATTACTTGTTGATCAAGCATAGTCATCGTTTTTATCTATTCTTTGCTCATTGCTGTTCATTTAATTGATGGAGTTTACTTTATCATAAATGTATTTCTTGCAAACACATGTCATTGTGAGGAATACATTGGTATGATCTTTATGGAGTGCACATTTTGTGCAGAGATCAAAATATGCTTTTGATCTATATGAAAAAAGACAGATGTTTCACAAATAGAACATGCAGGTATAGAAAAACACCATCGATTTATCACAAATAGAACATGCAGATTTGAAAAATAAATAATTATGCATATTAAAGTACCATATAACTAATTATTGTATAATAAAAAGAACAGTAGAAAAATAATTATGTATATTGAGAGAACATATGTGCATAGCTAAAGGAACTGCAGATTGTGCTCCTGAGAGCTGCGATCACTCTATAGCATTCAAGAGTCAATGCGTATCTCATGTACTCCATATATATTGGAGTTTGAGATCAAGGATGTATTTGGTTTGTCCTATTCCTACCAATTTCGTAGTAGCACATTCTTAGCCTTGTATCGATCATATTTTTGGTAAGACGTTTTATCAATCCATGATTAACAACTAGATAAATACATAGATGATCAAAGTACCAAGGATTTAATATCTGTGGCTAAAATATCTATTTTGAAAACAGGCTGGCTATTGAGGGAGATAAAATTTGAGGAATGAGGGTGTATACCACTTTTGGACTTAAATGTGCAATTCTTTAAACTGTTGAACTTGAACATGATCATCATTTTGTTCTTCCATGTGTTAGTCCTTGCAACAATCTTTCACTAGAGGGGCCTTGGTATCCCATCTCCATTGGGATTGGGAAATTCGGTTATGTTTAATATGAACGTACACTGAGACAGACACCATAATACTCCCGTTAACAGTATTAGGTCTAGCCATTGTTATTAGTTTTTCATACAAACTTTTATATGTTAATGATTTGAATCTGAAGTTTCTTGGATTGGTTTGCAGGTGTGGTTTCGTGAATTTTCAAAGAAACTCTCACTGCCGAAAGTGCAACGAGCAGAACCCCAAGTGGGTTAATGTCGATGTTGAGATGAAGAAAGGTGATTGGAAGTGCATCCAGTAAGTTGCCATATCTTTAACATGCTATACAAAAGTATTTTTCTGGATCCTCATGGTAGAATGGACAACGCTTGTTATTTGTTGGAGCGTATGTAGTGTTAGATCCCTCCCTGTGTTCAACATTTTTTCTGTTACCATTTCAAACTCACTTGCGCTTTTAATTTGTTGCAACAGGTGTGGAATCGTAAACTTTGCTAGCAGAAGGAATTGTTTTCGTTGCAAAGATCCACGACCACCAA